>NW_006438113.1:17435915-17468918 GCF_000325575.1 Pteropus alecto | reverse complement strand
AATAAAAATAACTATTAATTTTTTTTTTTACAAATCATGCAAAATAAAAAGTTGCAAGTGGGAAGATTTATACAACTTTATCGAAGAACCCTCTTCTATCATAAGATGTAATCTTAAAAATATATTGATAAAAAATATGTGGCAAAGATAAACATCATAGTATTATTTATTTTTATGATATAAAATGCAATTCATCCTAAATATTCAAGAATAGTGAATTGGTTAAGTAAATGACACTATTCCACTTAAATAAATATAATGGAATCATTAAATTAATGTTGAAAATTTTTAAATAAAAGATAACTATTTAGGAAGGTAAGGTAAGAAAAGCAAATTGATTTTAAAATTTAAAATAAATTATGATCATAAGCTGTAGGAACTGCATCTGCAAAAACAAAAACTGTATTTCTAAGAAAATAGTCCAGAGTGGGGAAAAGAAATTGTATTTCTGGCCGATGAATTAATTAATTTTTTTCTTCTGCTCTTTGGAATTCTCCCAATCTTCTATAATTTATTGTCTTTACATTATAATGAATATGATTACATTATTATTCGTTATCTTTACAACTTTAAAATAAAACGCTAAATACATTTTCTCTCATTTTCCTTATTTATATTTACAACTTAAATATTTTTATCACAGCTATATTATTTAAGAAAGTTCAAACCATTAAATGTTTATTAAACACCTTTGGGTTAGGACAACAAGGAATACAAAAGTGCCTAACACGAATATTCACCTTCAGAAAGTTCTTACCTTAGCAGTCCAAAAAAGTAAAAAATTAAATTGTGGGCTTGGGGAGGATGTCAGAAAAGTTATTTTATTTTTACTAAGTATAATTTAAAATATCAGTTTTATTTTTCTTTCACACAAATTTCAAATTGTAATTTAATTAATCATAAAATTATTTTAAAAAATCTTTTGAAAGATCTGTTTTTTCTGCATGATTATGTAAACTTTCACATATATAATCAACAATAGTTAACATTAGGTGGCACTGTTTTCCTTTTGTAAAGAAAAACAAACAAACTGCACTTGTGTTCTCAGCCCATAATAGACTTTTACAGTATGTAAAATGTGGCGGATGTTTCAGAAATATGTTGCCAACCAAAAATTTTACACACTAAGTGTTCTATTCACATTAATGTAATATGTTACAAAAGAAGGAATAAAAATACATGTAATCGGTTGTGAATCAATATTCACTAAGTATCTTTAAATTATGTTTCTATATGCTCATTCTGGTTTGTCTTCACAAGGTTTTACACAGTTCACAATACTTTACCTTACAGTCTGAAGTCCTACTGGTCAAGGGGAAAATTTACTTCTCAATAGAGATAAAATTTAAGTTAGGATGGCATTGTTTATATTTTTATTTACGTTAGTAATTACTGAGTCTGCTTCAGCATCTAAAATCAGAAAACTTTTGTCCACTTGTTTACCATTGCTCTATGAAGATTTTTACCATCTCTTCAAATTTAGTTTACAGATTATATTTTATATATGCAATCTAAATAATTAACATTTTAATATGAACGAATACATTTTTAAGATCTTAAATGTATGTCAGTAGCAAATGACTGGGAAAACACACACACACACACACAACCATGACATTAATCAGTTAATCACATAAAGACAAAGCTATATTTTTGCTACTCTTTTTGTTTACAAACTTTTACCAGCACTATTATAATTACTTTTTAAATAATGTTATTTCTATCTTTTCATATCAGCCTCTACCCTAATGCTATGGTGTTTTTTCTAAAACACAAATCGTCAAAGTCTTCTTACCACTTTTAATATAATATTTAATTGCTTCTTTTGCGATTTGACCGTATCTATCACTAATCAGATTTTCAAATATATTCCCATTATTTTCTGTACAACATCATGGTAACTTACAGTTCCTGAGCAAGTTTCTAACTCTTCATTCCTACCATTGCACATGCCGAGCATCCTTTACTTCAGATAGTTTATCTCTCTTTTTCATTCTGGCAAATTCATGTTTGTCCACCAAAAATATCAGTTAAATTGTCAGTCATGCACATAAGTTCAAGTACCTGCTTTTATGTACTATTTTTGTATTTTATTGGTGCACATACTATGTTGTACTGGAATTGTGTATGTATCTTCTCCCCATTGGATTTCAAGGGCCTCGAAGCCAGGGTACTATGTGACTATGAGGCTCAGCGTCATAGAGTCAGTACAGCATAGCTTTGAAGAGTATAGTCTCTGGCATCAGATTTCTGCTTTTAAATCCCACATCAGCACTTACTAACTGTGGGAACTCAAGTCATTTAACTTTCTGGAGTATACATATGTTCTCTATCTGTAAAATGAGAACAATAATAAAACTTAATTAATAGAATTGGTATATAAATGAGTTAATATTCAGGCCTGGAACATTATAACTTTAATTGAATATTTATGGTTATTGTTATAAGAGATAGCTAAAAAATACTGATTACATGAATAAATTAAATTTGATGTTGCTCTCCCTCGAAATCACGAACATTGTGAGAAATATTAGTATACCAGAAATTATAACAGATTGCAGAATGGCCACCTTTGTGATGAATTTTGACTTCAAATATATTGTTTGGCAAATATTATTAGTCTAATATTTTATATTAAAAGAGTTTACATTAACATCAGGATTTTCTGTTGTTTTTTTTCTTAAGTAAACTCAGAAAATGTGGCAACTTTTGACCCTATTCCTAGTTGATAAAAATAGATTTGAATAGAATTACTAAAGTTATCTTAACATAGCTAATATACCTTCCACTTTCCTGCAGTCTCCACTTTTCTCACCACTGAGTCTATCATTTATCATTCTTAGCACTTGAATGTTAGTTTTAAAAAGCTTTCTGAGTGTAAACTTCACCCATTTAAAGTATACAATTTAATGGCATTTAGTATCTTCATAGAGTAGTGCACTCATCACAATCAATTTTAGAACATGTCATTGCTCCCCCCACCCACACACACACCTACTTCTCAACTTCAGGTCTCCTGTCCTCAGCCCTAGACAACTATTAATCTATTTTCTGTCCTTATAGATTTGCTTATTCTAGATATTTCATATAAATGGACTCATACAATACGTGGTCCTTCATAAGTGATTTCTGCTACCATTGCGTTTTTAAGGTTCATCAGTACTTAATTTACTTTTATTGATGAATATTATTCTGTTGTATAGATAAAACAACTTTTATTTATCCTTTTTTCAGTTTTTTGATGGGCATTTGCATCGTTATCATTTATTGGCTATTATGAATAATGCTGCTATGAACATTGGTATAAAAGTCTGTTGTGGACATATGTTTTCATTTCTCTTAGAATATACCTAGGAATAAAATTTCTGGATCATATGGCGACTCTGTGTTTAACCATTTAAGAAAATACTCATCTATATTCCCAAGCAGCCACATAATTTTACATTTCCATTATTTATATAAGGGTGTCAATTTCTCCACATCTTTGCCATCACTTGTTATTACTTATCTTTTTTATTCTATCCAAATTGTGGGTATGAAATGATACGTCATTGTGATTTTGCATGTCTGTAATGACTAATGTAATGAGTGTCACTTCATGTGCTTGTTAGCTATTTGCATATCTTCTTTGGAGAAAAGTCTATTTAAATCTTTTGCACATTTTTAATTAGGTTGTTCCTCTCTTTATTATTGAGTTGTAATGGTTGCTTATATATTCTAGATACAAATCTTGTATAAAATGTGATTCAGAGATATATTTAACTCATTCTGTGGATTATCTTTTGACTTTTTTGATGGTTTTATTAGAAGTCCCAAAGTTTTTAATTTTGATAATATTTATTTTATCTTACTTTCCCTTTTCTTGTTTATACTTTTGGTGTCATATATAAGAAACCATTACTTATTCCAAGATCATGAAGATTTATACCCCTTGTGTTTTCTTCTAACTGTATTATAGTTAACTTCTCACATTAAGTCTTTAATACATTTTTTAGTTAATTTTTATATGTGGTATAAGATAGGGGTCCAACTTCCTACTTGTCATGTAGTTTATCAGTTGTCCCAGAAACATTGAAGAGACATTTCTTTCCTTGTTGAACCATCATGGAAACTTTGTTGAAAATTATTGACAAAAAATATCGGGGTTTATTTCTAGACACTCAATTTTATCTAATGAACTATATGTTTATATTATGCCAATTTCACACTGTTTTGATTATTGTATCTTTGTTGTAATGGGGAAGTGTTTATTGTTCTTTTCCTTCTTTTTCAAGATTGTTTTGGCTACTTTGGATCCCTTGAATTTCCACATGAATTTTAGTATTAGCTTGTTAATACTATAAAGAAGTCAGCTGGGGTTTTATTGAGGATTTTCTTGAATCTGTATATGTTTGTAGAGTATTAGCTTCTTCATAAAATTTCCTTCTAATCCATGAATATGAAGTACCTTTCCATTTATTTAGATATCCTTTCATATCTTTCCTCAGTGTTGTATATTTTTCAGAGTATAAGTTTGCACGCCTTTTGCTAAATTTATTTCTAAGCATTTTATTTTTAGAACTCTATTGTGAATGGAATTGCTTCCTTAATTTTGTTTTCAGTTTGCTTATTGCTACTATATACAAACACAATTGATTCTGTATATTGAAAATGTGTTCTGCAACCTTGCTGAACTCATTTATTAGTTCTAATAATTTTTGTGGATTCCTTAGGATTATCTATATACAAGATTATGTCATCTGCAAATACAATTTTATTTCACCTTTTCCAAATATGCTTTTTATTTTCTTTTCTTGCCTAATCATCCTTACTGGAACCTCCAAAACAATGTTGAATAGAGGAAGAGAGAAGTGACTTGTCTTATTCCTGATTTTAGGGAGAAAGTATTCAGTCTTTCATCATTAAAAATAACATTAGCTGTAGGGTTTTTTATAGATTTTCTTTACCATATTGAGGAAGTTCCCTTTTATTCCTAGATTGTTAAGTGTTTTTATCATTTAGAAATGTTAAATTCTGTCAAATTCTTTTTCTGTGTCTATTGAGATATTCATGTGACTTTTGTCCTTTATTCTTTTGAATTGATATATTACATTAATTGATTTTGAAAGTCACTTTCTATAGAAAGTTCAGAGGGAAGTAAAATATTTATTAGATCTATATTTCAATCAAAGTAGAAAGTAAATGTTTCCCAAGTTGGTACATATTTATAAGGAAATGAGAATAAATTGTGAAATGAGATACATTTGTCTAATTCTAAAGTCAATTATCTCAATTCTTTGATGAAAAGTTATTGAGAGTTTAGAATGGATACTTTATTTCAGACTACATTAATTTCCTTTAGCGATATGATTGAAATTCATAGACAGGATTAAAAGTATAAATGGTATGTCTGGATTTTAGCAACACATGCGTCATAGTATTATACTATACTTTTAAGCAAAGGAGAAATATAGACCAGAGGCCTGGGACTTCATGAGGATTATTAGCAATACAACTAGCTGTGTTAAAAGATGTCTAATAAAATAAATACATCTTAAAGGATTCACTAAGATTATATCTTCAGCCTAAACCTTCCCAAATTTTGAACAAAGACTTAGATTACTATATAATTATATATCTTTCTGCTTTTTTGATAGTTGTGGCAATACCTCAGTGCCTAGTAGGATAATATTCAGCCATGAGAAAGTTGGAAATCCTGCCATTTGCAACAACATGGACAAAACTGGAGACACTATGCTAAGTTAAATTAACTAGACAAAGACAAATACTGTATTATATCACTTATACATAGAATCTTTAAAAAAAACCCAACAACTCAGAGAATAGAATAGTGGTTATCAGGGGCTGGGAGGTAGGGAAGATGGGAAGATGCTGAACAAAAAGTACAAGCCTTCATGTATAAGATGAATAAGTTCTCGTGACTTAATGTACAATAATACTGTATTGCATATTTGAAATTAGCTAAATCTTAAGTGTTCTTATTACCAAAATAAGAGAGGTAACTATATGAGGCAATACATGTATAATTAACCTGATACTTTATAAAGTGTATATATATATATAAAAGTGTGTATATATATATATATATAAAAGTGTGTGTGTATATATATATATATATAAAATCAAAACATCAGCATTTGGATATTAAGCAAAGGAAAAAAATATATATATATATAAAATCTCAAATCATCATGTTGGACACTTTAAATATATATAGGTAATACAAATTTATTTGTCAATTATACTTAAAGCTGGAAAAAACAAAAGACAGAGAGAACTGCCCCAGGTTTATTAGAATAGGCTGTGTGATGTTTTTATTCCTATTTGCTAGTAAATATAGTTTACCAGAAAAAAATAACAAAAATTTTATGTTCTTATTTTTTACCATTTCATTGGACTTTTATTTTCAATCTTGTAATATTGTTTTTTCTTGGTCTAATATAACTTTAATAATCATGTACTTTGCTCTGTGATCTTAGTGCCTATGTTTTGGGCAGATTCTTGTGGGGATCCTATTAATTCTAGGTGAGCAGCTCATCAATGAAAATTTTGCATTTATTTATATTTTCATTTAGTACCTTATTTTGTAGGAATAACATTTAATAACTACTACAAAACTAGCGTAAAGTAGAACTTAGTTCTAATACTTTCTAGCTGTGCGAAGATGGTAAAATCACTCTTAACCTTATTCATATGTTACTTTTACTTTGATATTGTTCAGACTGGAATTTCCAACTTTTTCTAGTATATTTAGATGTCCACAGGTACTTTGAATACAACATCTCCAGAATGTACCTCACTTTTTAAATACTTAAGATGTTGTTAGTGTAGTTTCACCTATAATTGCTAATATCAACATCTGCATGCTGAAGCCCTAAATCTAAAAATAAATTGTATTATTATCCACTCTTTCATTCCATATCATTGAATAAACAAGCCCCACAATTTTTGCCTTCTTAATTCCTCATCAATCTATTCTTTTCTGTCATCTTTTCTGGTGCATACATTATTAATTTATATACATCAATCTATTATTTATATATACAAATGCATTATATATAAATGATATATTGATGATGACAATACATATATACTACATATTTATATAATTGCCTCCTAAATTCAATTATTAATATTCATAATAATGCTTAAGTCTGCTTTTTAACTTTTTATTTTGAAATAATAGATTAACACAGTTACAAAAATAGTGCAGATATTTCAAATATGCCTTTTAATAAGCTTCTCCCAATGTTAACATCTTGCATAACCACATTACAATGATCAAAACTAAGAAATTGACATTGTACAATTCTACTAACTAACCCAGAGACTATATTTGGATTTTATATGTTTTTGCATTCATGTCCTTTTATTTTTTCCAGAATTCAATCCAGAGTTTCACATTGAACTTGGTTGTTATGTCTCCTTAGTTTTCTCCAATCAGTGACAATTCCTCAGCATCTATCGTTCATGACTATGACACTTTTTGAGTATATTTGTCAGTTATTTTATAAAACGTCCCTCCGTTTGGGTTTGCCTGATGTTTTCTCATGTACATTATGGTTTTGTGTTTTTGAGAAGCATACCACACAAGTAATATGCCCACTCAGTGTGTTATATTGAGGTCATTTGATGTCAAGGTGTCTTATTACTGGTAATATTAGCTTCAATCACTGATTAAAATGGTCTCTGCCAGATTTCTTCACTATAAATTTCTCCAATGTAATCAATAGAGTATATTTTGGAGGAGATAGTTTTCAACCATGTAAATACTCTTTTTTTTTTCTCAAAATTTTGACCTCTAAAGTTTGCATTTATGAGTGGATCTTGCCTGCAACAGTCATTAGTCTGGTATACTTGGAGCAATTTTTAGTCTTTCTCATTTATTTTACATGTAATAATTTAAACTCTTCACTAAATAAAAGCTGGTCTTTTTCTCCTATTTATTTATTAAATTATTTATTTTTACTAGTATAAGCTCATGATTATTTTATTCTACGGGTTATAAACCAATACTAACTTTCTTTCTTGCTTGCTTGCTTGCTTACTTGCTTGCTTGCTTACTTGCTTGCTTGCTTACTTGCTTGCTTGCTTACTTGCTTGCTTGCTTGCTTGACAAATTGTTCCAACTTTGGCCATTGGAAGTTCTTCAAAACTTTGACATTATCTCATTCTTGATTCTGCACTTCCTTATTATGGCATCACAATATCTCCAAGATCATTGTGAATTTTTCCTCTCTGGACCTGGAACTCAGCTGCTTCTCCAAGGAGCCCTGGCTTATTTTATTCGATAAAGTCTTTTGGGAACCAGTATAGAATGCCATTATAATAGACCCTCTTAGAATATAAGCTTTTGTACAGTGTTGCCTTTTATGTTATATTATCTATTCAAAATATTGTTTTCCAATGTAATTGGGGTTAGATTTTTACATCTTCCCTTCCTTCAGTGTAGTTAGAATTGAAAAATTACAAAATAGTTATCTGTTATAGTTTGGATTTCATTTTAATTTCCTCCAATATCCTAGACGTTTATTTTTAAAAATTTACATGTAGTAAAATTCTACCTTTGTGTTCTACAAACCTATAAATTTTAACATATGCCTAGAGTCATGCATCCACCACACCATCAGACGCAGAACAGTTCCATCACCACCACAATTCTCTTTTTTTGTAATCACGTCCTCCCATGCTTCATCTCTGAAAACCATTGATTTGTTTGCCATCTCCATAGTTTTGTTTTTTTTCCAGAATGTCTTATAAATACAAACATACAATAAACCGCCTTTTCTGTTTGGCCTCTTTTATTTAGCAAAATTCATTTACAATTCTTGTTTTTAAGCATTTTAATAGGTGTATAGTAGTATCTTATTTGATTTTAATTTGTATTTCTCTAATAATTGTGTAAGCATCTTTTTTTTATGTTTCTTTGTCATCCATATATCTTATTTAGCAATGTGTTTGTATCTTTTGACCAATTTATTATTATTTTATTACTGCTGAATTTTGAGCATTCTTTATATATCTTGGATATAAGTCCTTTGTCAGATATGTGATTTTATAATATTTTATCCATGTCTGCGTCTTTTTATTGTATTCTCTTAACGATATATTTCACAGAGCAAAAGATTTTAATATTAAAACGTACAATGTGTATTTCTTTTTTCTTTTATGGATTAGGGTTTAGTGTCATGTCTCAAAAGTCCTTGCCTATTTTTTTCTGTGTTTTCTTTTAGGAGATTTATAGTTTTAAATTTTGTATTTAGGTTTTTTGGGTGAGATAATTCTTTCTCTCTCATATTTCTATTCATCCTGCCCTTTGAACAAAAGCACTAACTGCCACTAAGGATAAAATAACATAAAAATATGAATGAAATAGTGAGTAAAATTGAAAGACCCTGTGAATAGGTGTCTTTTTTTATCCTAAATCCTAAGCTTCAGAATAGAAAGAAAATATGGTGCATTGAAAAAAATCTTAGAAGCTAGAAAGGGAGAATTATGGAAGAAAAACATGTTTTACTGGAAATAATAAAGACAAGTTTCCCTTAGCTCACAAAATGAGAAAGAAATATACTCAGCATGGCTGTGAAATTTCTCGGTAGAACAATTAGAAAATTGGCAAAAACTAGAGAAAAAAGGGTTGTGTGATATGGTAAGAGCCTCTCAGAACAATCTGTGGTCCCTCAAAAATACCAATGCCTTGAGTATGGATGATACAGAAAATCTGGAGTGCTGCGCATTGCTAAGGTGCCCCAGTGAATGGAAGGATGAATGACTCGACATGCCTCATGTTGATGCCCTAGAAAATGTAAGATTCTGGAAACATGGCAGAATTTTATTTCATGAGTTTGTGGTGTCTGGAAAAAATGACTTAAAGATTGTCCCAAACATAGTAGAAGTGAACTGAAGTATAAAAAGTGCAGGAAAATTAATATCTTGATGCTGAGTTTGTAGATTGAGCTTTATACCAGCTGTAATTGCTCAGTGAACTTAATACATTGCATTATAAAATGTCATGCTGTCTGTATCTCCTTTTCTATACAATCCTCAAATTTCGTCTTTCCTTGAATGAGCTATGACTTACCAACTTCTTATTTAGCACTTAAAATTTTACCTTAGTCATATTAGACCCTGAAATAATATTAGTGAATGAATGAATGAACAATGTTTATGAAAGTGTTTCTAAACTAAGATTGCTAAATATCATTTATTTTAACATTTGAGAAAAACTTATTACCTCATAAGTAATTACATTCTGGTCAACAGCTTAGGCTAATCTACTTTTAGATTCAAATGGACATTTAGAAATTACTTTTTGAAAACATACATCTTTTACAGAAATATTTCCTTAAAATGAGCTTAAATGTTCAAGAGAACTTAGGGGCAACTCAATGATAAAAAAAAAAAAATTATTTTTTCTTTCCGTAGTTATACAATGTAAAGTTGCTAATATATTCAATTGTCATGGAAAAATTGTTGCCATTACTCTATCTCCCACCATAAGAAATGAAATTTGCATTACCTATTGTGTGGACTATGAATTTAATCCTTTTTCTTTTCATTTGCCACTTGATACATAAATTTGTTTATGAGGTTTGAAAGAAACTAAAATAGTATTAGTATACCTCATATTATGCAATAAGGAATGTCTGATAAATTGCGTGTAAGTTAATCTTGATTAACAAAAATTATCTTTTCTTTTTGAAAAAGTATTCATTATAAATTAACAGGAAAATGTCCGAAATCATTATAAAATTCACAATTGAAAACATAACAAAATATACTATTCTATATTTTTAAATATTCACAAAATAAGTTGAAACCTAAAGCAATAAAGTACCCTGAGTATATTTAAATAACTATTTTGACGTAAATGAGATAGAATATAATTTCAAGGAATGACTATATTAAAATGGTTACAGATTTCACTATTTCTACATTTAAAGTTTTCATTCAACTAAAAGTATCTTACACTAAAATAAAATGAAAATGACAACACATCAGAAATACTACAGAAGTGGTACTATTTGTGAAATTATGTATAATAAAAGGTGTATTCTTTCTTTTCTATCTTTTACACATTCGATTGTCTAGATGTCACTTGAATAATTTCTGTTGAGAGCAGGAGATCTTGCTTATTTCTCTGTTTATTATATGATTTTTTTTGTGCTTGAAAAATAAATAATATGTGTAGAAAAATCTTTATCTGCAATTTTTATCTATAAATAAAATTGTACATAATTACTGGACTCATTAAATACTAGGCAATGAAGTAGATGGGTTATATTCACTTATTTAAGTTTCTACATTTGCTTTCCAAGTAGAAAGCCACCTAAAAAAAATAAATAAAATAAGTACTTTGGGAGGAACGGGCATAATTGGAGTCAAAGCTGCTATATCAAAGTTAAATGGCAAAATTTTATCATTGAGTAACTGAGATTAAGTAGGTTAAATAATGTGTGCAAGGTCATGCAAATTGTGATTAGAAAGCCTGGGATTCACCTTGAAGTTTCACTTTAAAGTTGAAATTCTTGCCCTTCTGGCAATTTTTAGACATATAATATTTACTGTTTAGTGGTCTCTAATGCCTTCTTCACTGGTAAGAAAAGTACCATCAAACAATACTATTCTCAGTGATATAGTGAATGTGGGTCAAATCCCTAAATTCACAACTTCTTTTAATCAAAACCTATCCCTTTCGATTTCTGAATTCAATCAGTTAAGCGCTCAGGCTTCACTTAGAAATCAGGCTTTGGTTGATTAGTTATACTCCTTGGTATCAACTCTTGATCCAAGTCCAAAGGTTGGCAGCAACTTTTAAAACAAAATAATGGTGTCTATTCATAATTTGAAAATTGGCAAGTTTACTGAAGATTTGGAAATGGTGATAAAGTTTATGTACTGAACTCTATAGCTTTCTGCCAACTTGTCAGCTCTGTCTTTCTTTTCTATGCTTCAACACAAATTTGTCCCCAAAATCATTCTGGAGACTGCTCTACATCTCCTTACTTTGAAGCTAATATTCTCTGGGTTCTCACATGTTCTTCCTTGAGCATGAGAACAGATCAGATGTGGGGCATGGGAATTGTAATGAACATTTGTTGTTATTTTTCTATCCATCAGCCACACCTTATCTTGCTGCTTATAGTGCCTTGTTCTTGCTATCCAGAAACTAAACTTCTCTTACTTAAAGTGTTTCAGGAAAAGCACTCCCATCCTGTGACTAGTTGGAGAATGTGATGTACACATGACTCAGTTCAGACTGGCCAGAGCCAATAGGCTCAGTGATAAGATGTTTGAGCTCTCAGAGAAGCTTGCTGTTTTTTGTTTTTGTTTTTGTTTCTCCCCTGGCAGGACTGTGTTTTGGAAGAGTATACCTCTGGAATTTTTACAGCCTTCTGAAAATCATTCGTTGAGGGATATCTGAAAATAAAGTTAGTATAACAGACAGTAGATCCAAGAGAGAGAGAGAGAGAGGGGAAAAAAAAAAAAACATTCTAGATGTCGTTTACAAGCTATACTTGAAGCTACTTACCCTTGGGCTTTTTGTTTAAAGAAGACAATGAATTTATTATCTGAATAAGCCAACTTTAGTTAGTTTTTTTGTCACTTGCTCAGAAACATGTAAAACTATTTAGAAGAGATAGTGGCATGAAGTACTAGCCTGAAAATATTATAAATAAACAAAATACAATCTCTTATTAGGCACTGTCATTTCTTGGGTTTCTAAATATATTGTCAAAGATTTTATGCATAAAAATTCAGTTTTCTATTTTTCTTTCTGATCTAGTTGAATATCACATGCTCAACATTCAGATGGCAAAATAGTAAATGATAAATTATTTTCAAATTATATCTTTGTTATATTTAATGTTACAGATAATATAAATTGAATTTCAAGTAATAGAATTCATGATATATTGCATAGATGACAATCTGCTAAAAACGTGACAAAGTATACTATGTTAAAGTTTGCCTAAGAAGCTGAAATTTCATTGAACAACCATTATAGGTACTATATTTTTTCTCATTTCTCCAATTGTGCGGATAAATCTTTGTTCACTCCTTTATTTCTCTACCCTCTCATGTCATTCTGCGAAAGCAGGCAAATGAAATGGTGAGCCCACTGGATAGTTTGAAGTGTATTCAACCATGGCCTGCTCTAATATTTTGAGAAAGCAGAAGGGGCATGTTAATATAAAAAACAATAAATAAATATTGCTAATGCCCTTGAATTGTCCTTGAAAGCATTCTGTATTTGAACATTCTAACAGGATAAGCAGTCAGAGAAAGTATAATATTATATAAACTAAACTGAAATATATTTTCACAAATATTTCCTACTGCACTTGATTTATCCCTTCAGTTTTATCTTTTCCACATGACCACTAACTTTAAATTATCTCTCCCTTTTCTCAGATTATATTCAGATTATATCTGTAGGCACCCTTACATGCCCCCCCAAAAAGAGCTTGGCAAAGATCTGGGGGATGCTTGGTTTCACTTAGAAATGTTGTTGTTTATGTATGAATATTTTCTTTCCTAGGAGATTTCTTGATGTTTTACACAATATGTTGCTTCTTCTCTAAAGCATCCCTTTAATTCCTTTATAATTTCCTTAAGATTTCCTCAGAAGCTTTCAGTACTAGCTTCAGGTTTAAACTTAGTTATAGAAAAAGTGAAAAAAAAAAGAGGTTTATTCAGAGAATTGAAATACTATTTTCATAAAAAGCTGATTAATATGAACTATTTTAAAAATGTTTCTTAAAACCTATAATAATGATTATATATGCATATATGTGTTTATATATTATAGTACATATACAGTGTGATGGATGTATAAAGTATTTAACAAAATAAATAACTTGATCTTTTAATAAAAATAAATGAAGGATACAAGCTTGTTAAACATTATGAACTTGTTTTCTTTTCCAATATGTATCTCCCCGTTTAACAATGGGCTTGATATTTCCTTTGAGATTTGGTTTGGAGATTTCATGAAGAATTAGAAATCTAAATATCACGGTGAGGTAGTGGTATTTCTCAACTGTCACTCTGTTCAGTCACAAGCTTTAACTAGTGTTGTGAAAAAAGAATTCTATAGGATAACTGGAACAGAAATCAGATACTTATCAGAGCTTTAATTTATTAGGGACTGATAAAATCCTGCCACAGGCTGTAGCACTGTGGAAGAGACTACTCAGCTGGAAGGATTTAAATTAGTGATGGCCAATCTAAGTCTATAAAATATTTCTTGGAAGACCTGGCCTCCAGTTCTGAACACAGCGAAGCTAAATGAAAGCACATTCTATGGACAGCCCTCTGGTTCTGAAGTATGCAAAGCTCAGCTTAATAAATAAACTTGATTTGTGGGCATTAAATATAAAGTTTATTCACAGCTGTGTAATAGATGTTTTGCAGACCATTTTTACATACACAGTATTTTATTTTCCAGAGTGAGAAGTGTGAGTTCTTCATGGAAAGTGAGAGGAAGATGCTTTAATTTACATGTGCTTTTCTGCCCTTTCAGTTTTGATTTTGAAATAGTATTTTTCTTCATTAATGTTGCTGCATGAAGTAAAGAGAAAGATGCTGAAATAAAATGGAGAGAGGCATATTTGTCAGCTCCATATTTTTCACAGTGAGCCTAAGAATAATTACATTAATACATGGTATTTGTAGATTATAATTATATAATTACACTATACTTATTTATAAAGATCATGTACATAAACATGCAGAGATAAGTATATTACACACATGCACGCCACTCAAAAAGTATTTTTCCAGTTAGCATCTGGAACTTTAGTATTTTTTCATGTTTCATTATTAAATATTTGATGCATACGAAATAACATATGTAAAATATACACAAAGTATAAAAAAACATAACAATCTCCATTATGCCTACTACCCAAATTAAGGAGTTGAACTTTATTAAATTCTGCATGAGTCTCTCTATGAAGATTGTTCCTTTCTCTACCACAATAACTGTCATCATGAAATTTTCTTTATTATTTCTGTGTATGGGTGTACGTGTATGGTGTTAATATACATGTATCTAAACACAATATGTTGACAGTATTTTTTATTATCTACTTGCTTTTAATTACTATACATGCATGTATAAAAATGTTTATATGTTTAATTAGACATTTTTATTAGTAATTCTTTTTATAATCATTATTATGTTTCTAAGATTCACTCATGTTGCATGCAACTGTTTTCCATTCATTTTCACTGTTGTATAACATTTCATTTTCTGAATATAGCACAAAAAATAATCTATTTTTGGATTGCTTTTTATTCAGACAGTAATGAACACTGTTACCATTAAAATTATTGTGTATGTATGCAGCATTAATTTCTGGGTCTTTGAGTGAATATGTGTTTATCTTTACTAGGTAATATGAAATATATTTTTCTCTATTTGTTCACAAATGTATACTCCCATCAGCACTGTATGATAAAAATGTTTCTGTGGTTGCCCCTCAATTACTTAGTATTGTCAGACTTTTACATTTTGTCATTTTATTGAATGAAGAACATATTAATTTGCATTTCCCTATATTTTGAGGTTGATCTTCTATGCTTCAGGAACATTTGTGCATCCTTTTCTGTGAAATGCCTGTATAAACTTTGCCTCTTTTTCTATTTGTAAGTTTGTTTTTACCTCAATTGAATTGTGGAAATTATTATTTATTCTTTATGCTAATACACTGTCCATTTTAATTCTACAAATATCTTCTCCCAGTTTATGCCCCATATTTTTCATTTAGTTTATGACGTTTTTGATCCTCTTACCTCTAGCTCCCACTGGACTCCTGGCAAGGCGAGAGAGTATAGGACTTACTGATAATGCTAAAACTGTGAAATAGGAACAGGGACTGAGACAAATAATAGTCTTAACATCTGTGTGTTCTTCAGTCTCCTCTTGGCACCTCTCATTGGTTGCAAACAATGGGATGACAGAGGGCCAAAAAAGTGGGTGATAACACTCATAGGACTTAGCCCCTGACAGTAGACAACAGAATGAATCTGGGGTGAAGCATATGAGAATAACAGTATAGCTAATTATACTTTATTTCTCCAAGCAAATTTGTAATAGGATTAGGTTTAATTTTTCTTCTTATTTTGTGAAATCACTCTTATTCCTGAGGGAATAAAATTATAAGAACAGAAGTGATATATTCATCTATTGAATCTATGGCTATTGTAAATTGTAAAAAAAAGTAGAAAAATATTAGAAACTAATAGATATAAATACAAAACAGTGGTCATAGTATGATTATAATTTTTGTGCTGTACTATTTTTAGAAAACTTTCTATAAATGTTTTTTTAATAAGGCAAAATTAAAAGTGAAGGACAGACATAATAAAATAATAAAGTGGAAAAAAATATACATTTTAAAGCCGAATACTGGACAACAATCTTGAGTCTTCTCCTGCAGTTTCCTCACTGCAATCAATCACCACAGCCTCTGAATCTGACCTCTTAATGTCCCTTTTTTATGTCTCCATTTTACTCTACACAATTTCAAAATTCTACCAACCTTCCTAGATTACTTATAATAACTGCATGATTTGTCACTAGTCTCTAGTAACACCTCCGTCAATTCTTCAGCTGAGGATAGAATAATCTCTCTTACAATCAAATACTGTCTTTTTTATGTATAAAAAGCCTTCTTTGCTAAAAATGTATTTTTTGAAAGACAAACACTTTAAGTATCTTAAATCTTCCAGTGTCATACAGCTTCTGTTTATATATTGTATATTTTGTGCTTTCTGTTCCATTTTATAAAAAACAAGCAAACTTTAACTTTATCTATCCATTTTCCGATATTTTTTCTGTTTATTTCCCAGTCTATTTTTTGCTCTCAGTTTAAAAGTTATTGAAAAATATTTTGTGATCCTTTAAATCTGAATGATCCCAGATATTGTATATTCTTCTAGTATAATATTTATAACTCTTTATTATTATTATTTATCTTTTTCTGTAGTGTAACACTATAGTCCATGAAAGTGAAGTAAATTTCTCTCTTTTTCATCACTTTATACCCAGTATCTTATATATGTGCAATATATGTGGTATGTAGTAGGTAATATAATGTTATATAGCATATGGCTAATAAATATTTATTGCCTTGATTCCAGACTGAAGTGGCCTTATCAAAGACCCACTCTATCCCTCTAGTCTTAATGTCTGCCTGCTCCCACTGTTCCACTGCTGCTCCTGCTGCCATCATGTGCAGATGCCAAGTAATAAGGAGAGACTAGCAGAATAAGGAACCCTCATGCACTGTCAGTGGGATTAAAAATTGGTGCAGCCAGTATGGTGGTTTCTCAAAAAATTAAAAATAGAACTACCTTATGACCCAGAAATTCCACTTCTGAAGAAATCTAAAACACTAATTCGAAAAGACATATTCACCCTTCTGTTTGTTGCAGCATTATTTACAATTGCCAAGATATGGAAACAACCTAAGTGCCCAACAATAGACAATTGGATAGAGAAGAGGTGGTACATACATACACAATGAAATCTTACCTTTTAAAATAACATAGATGAACCTAAAAGGTGTTATGCTAAGTGAAATAAGTCAAACAGAGAAAGTCAAATACCATATGGTATCACATATGTAAAATCTAAAGAACAAAATAAACAAACAAAACAGAAACAGACTCATAGCTACAGAGAACAAACTGATGGTTGCCAAATGGGTGGGGGGATTGGAGGGCTGAGTAAAAAAGGGGAATGGATCAAAAAGTACAAATTAGTAGTTATAAAATAGTCACAGGGATGAGAAGTACAGTATAGGGAATATAATCAATAATATAACTATGTATAATGCCAGATGGGTACAAAACTAGTCAGGGGATAACCGTAAATTATATAAATGCCTAACCACCATACTGTATACCTGAAACTAATATAAAATAATGTTGATTGTCAACTATAATTAAAAATAAACTTAAAAAGAAAGAAAGAAAGAAAGAAAGAAAGAAAGAAAGAAAGAAAGAAAGAAAGAAAGAAAGAAGAAAGAAAGAACGAAAGGAAAAAGGAGACCAGAAAAAAAAAAAAAAGGAGAGACTATCACACTTGTACTTTGGCTAGCATTAATAAACAGAAGTTCTGGTTGCCCAAAAAGTTGCCTATAAAGGCTAAATTAGCAACACAGAATCACAAGAAAATTGGCACCTATAAGAATTATTTAGATTTGACCAGCATGTGAAAAGCAATGAGAGAAAACTAGCAGATAAATCGTTAGACTTCCCTACGCATAGTGGATCATTTCAAGATACACTACTTTTATATATGCCTTCTCTGAAGATATCCACCATGACTAAGCAAGTGCTTGTGTTGATTGTGGAGATTTTATTAGCTTAATAATATTTCTTTTGTATTGGTTGTACCTCTGTCCATTCTCGTCTCCTCCCTCATCCTTGTAAAGTGTTAACGTAAATTTTTCTTGAGGCCTTTTTTTTTCCTCTAGGAAGAATACAGACTAGAACTCTAGGTCCAAGAATGGTGCCAAAAAGAAAACCAGGACTTGATTTTGGACTTGTTTGAACACTTATCTGAGGATAAGAGAAACAAAAGTACAAGTGAATTATTATGTGTAATAACTCAGTCATTTAGTAACATCACAATTACTAAAGCTTTCACTGTGGTTAATTAGAATGCAATGAAAATGAATAGTCAAATATTGAGATCTCAACTAGCTTCTGAACTCTATCAGCATAGGAACAATAATAATTTTAGAATTTGTGAAGTTTTGATGGGCTGAAATCCTTACAAAAGGGAAAAGAAAGGCTAGAAGTTAATTTTTAAGATTTGCTATGGAGAGCAGAGTTTTTTCAGTAGTTTTAAGAGAGACTCATCACTTTTGAACTCTAGCAACACTGTGCTAAAAATCAGTCCTGGGATCTGAGCAAAATGTTATATGACTGAAAGAAAACTAAAGTACAGTCTCAAAAGGTCTTGGTGAATCATTTCAAATTCCTGGGAGAGATAGAGTGGGATCCCTAAAGCAAATATGGACATATTTGAGTTAACAAACCTGAGAATGTTTAACCTCACAAGACCACTTCTAGATAGTGGAAACAATAATTCACATCTTGCCAAAATAAAACATTTTCTCTGTCCCCTGAAACCTTGCACTAACTTTCCTAGAAAGTGCAGAAGGCCATTCATTACTTTCCTCAAGATCTACCCTCACTAATGCTCATGGATTTCAGACAAAATCAGAGTCAGGTCTTACACCGGAAAAGCTGTGCTCCAAGAAGAGTGAGCCGACAGGCCAAGCAGTTGCAGAACTAGACAAGAAGTGGTAGAACATAAATGTGTGTGAGTTTTTAGTGTATTAGACCAGAGGAAACAAAATTTGATTGAGGAAACAAAACATGATTCTGGAATGACAAAGGCCAGGTGGATGCATATTCATCAGAAGAAAGATGGACATAGTGTTCTGATAACATGGTCATTAGGAAACTTTGACACACAGAGGTTGTCAAATCATGTAGCCACTCAATTCCCTTTTCTTGACTTTGCAAAAAAAATGGATGAATAATGGTGAGATCACAATTGACTAACATAAACTTAATCGTAGGTTGTTCTGTCAGGTCTTTAATCCTTACTGGAACAGTACAATACAGTCTCTGGCATTTGGTAAGTGATTTGATTTTACAAAGCCTTTTCTCAACACTCATAAGTAGGGCAGGTCTTAAGGAATTCACTTTTACCTGCCAAATTTAGCAGTACACTTTTGCTGTCTTGCCTCTAGGCTATGTTAACTCTCCTGAGTTCCCTCGTAATGTGGTCCAGTGCATCTGAATTTTAATGCTCATATAAACTCTTTAGAAATGTCGGTAAAATGCAGATTCTGATTCAGTGGTTCTGGGGTGAGATCTGAGATTTTAAATTTCTAACGAATTCCTTACTAATAGCAACATTACTTAGCAAATATGTAGACAGGGATCTTCATCATCTTAACAACTGGCAGAACATCATGCTGGTCCTCTAGATTAGTGATATTATGCAAATAAAACTAGCTAAGCAAAATCTCTCAAGTAACTGAGATGTGCTAATAAGATAATTTCATGACAGAAGGTGAAAAATAAATGTTAAGAAAATTTTGAGAGTCCTGCCAACCCAAAGTGTTTCTGTTTCAGTGGTTCTAGGCATTTTGTTATCTTCTCTAAAGCAAAGGTAAAAATGATCTTGCACATACATTTTCAGAAGATCCGTAGCATTTAGTGGTCCTCTTTGAATTTTAGAGGCACATACAACGATCTTAGGAATGCTACTCTGGCTCATTTATCAGGTTACTTGAAAGGCTACTACCTTCAAGTGGGGCCTGAAACAAGAGAGAACTTCACAACAACTCCAGCCTTCAGGGCAAGCTTTCCTGCAAATTAGGCCATATGGCCCACCATGGTTCTGAAGGTGTCTTAGGTAGATAGATAGGTTTTGTGAGCATCTCTGGCTTACCTCATTAGGGGAGTCTCAGCACAGATTCATATTTTTTGGAGCAAGGTTTACAGTATATAACTATTTTCCTTTTGAAAAACAGCTTCTGATATGGTATTAGAAGTCCACCCCCCCACCCCCCGCAAAAAAAATATTACTACTAATAAGAAGAACCTGGCTATGGACACTAATTGTCTATGTGACCTGATCCTCTCATTATGAGCAAAGGGTTAATAAAATACAGTAAACCAAAAAGCTACAAAAGCACAGCAATAATTTGTTTTAGATTGAAAGTGATACATTCAGGATTCGGCTTGAGCATGACATATCTAAAAGCATGAGAAGATTATACACTTCTAGTGCCTCTCCTTCTATATACCCCTAGAGGCCTGGCAAAATTCCCTTTCAGAACAGAGGAATAAAGCACTAAAACCCTCTCCATGGATGAGCCAGAACAATATATTGATGCTAGCCAGGAGTGGACTGCAGTAGCATAAAGACCCAGCTGTGGACAGCCCTGAACAGTGGTGAAAAAAAATATTCTCATTGTTGTAAAAAGCATAGTTGTTGTTCTGCTTTGTATGGAAGGAGAAAAATTCTGAAAGATGAATTTACTTTGGCTTCTTCTAGGGGCTTGCAGGAAACAAGAGTAGAATTTCAGTGGCAAGGGAATCCCAGGATGAGGTACATGAACTTATTTATGGGAGGTGAGTAAAAGTACATGAATTGGGTTAATGTTCATCAGAAAATGCCTACTTAAAAAGTTCTGAATAATCATATAGACAGGTTGATTTCACACATGTACTTCAACCAGCTTCACTTTCTCAACTACTCCAAGTATGAGAGCAATGGGCTCATGAACGTGGCAGGGGTGACGAACTTTAAAACACGGCTAACTCCTTCTTATCAAGGCTGATTAGCTAAGGCCATCATGGACCCGATCTGCCAGAAGCAGAGACTGATGTCAGTCTCTAGAGGGGCAACATTTTTTGATTGACAATTCAACATTTTTTGATTGACAATTAACTCTTTAGACCCCTTTGATCTTACGAGAATAGCAATGCATCTTTAAGGGAATCTATATAATATTCATGTATGATATTATCTTATCTACCTTTGTATCTCAACTGGCACTGCCATCTAAGACCTAAGACAGCTTATAGAATGCTCAATCTATCGAAATGCTGTTATATAATATTGCTTTGTTCCAAGGAACAGATAAGTCTTTTAATAAGGAAGTTATAGCAATGAACTCATGACTACAGGATTCACTATTTTTGTTTGTTTTCTTGGTTGGTTTGCTTTAGTTTTTAATGATTTACTCCATTAGATGTGAGGCAGCCGTTGTAATATAAAAGTTGAATAACATTGATTTCTCAGCAAAGATGCCAGCTATATCTGGGCTATCCCCCTAAGAGCTGAAATATACTTGTCTTTGAAACTGTATTCAAGCAGAATTTGCCCCTTTACAAACATCACTGTTAGTGATCTACATGTAGAATTTGTTTCCCCTCTCTATTATCTCAGATTCCATGATGCTAGAAGCCTTGGTTCCACAGTTGTAATGGTTTGGCCTATGCTATTTTTTTCATGCCTTCAAAAAATCGTGTATAAATTTGACTTTTAACTAGCAATTTGAATATTTTAATCTTTTCTCTTTATTATATTTTCTTGAATGCATTAAAATGACCACATTTAAATCATTTATATATTTATAGAATTTAGAGGACATATTTTCATCATTCTAGTTATTGAAAAAATGCACTCTAGGACATATAACCTCTAATAAAAGAAAATACTAAAATAGTTATTAATTATGGATGATTAACATCTGAGAAAAGTAAGGTTTTAAGTGATAGTAAAGTGTACATGATACAAATTCAGTTGAAAGTGAAAGAAAAAATAGAACAGTTGAGAAGGTGGGAAAATAAAGGCTATTTCAGATGGATAAAGATAAAAGATAGAAAGTACCTTTCCTGTTGCTTCTACTCAAACCTTGTCAGATGTATAGATAATGAATTTTACAAATAGAATTTCAGTTATCTGTGTTAATCAGTTTTGTTGCATGTATTTTTTATAATATTCCACCTTGATATAGAATTAGTATCAAATAGCATATCATTTATGGAGCAACAATAGATCCAACAGATTTTTTTTTCCTCTTCTAAATAATCTGAGAGCTCAAGCAGCTCTATTTTAATGCAAATGAGATTATTATAGTAATTTTGAATGAATATTTTCAAAAGCAGTTATTGTCTGTCAACCGATTACCACCAATGCTTTAATAGCTCTGTTGAGATGTCAAATGCAAGGGCAAATAAACAGCTTTCTGAATAGACATTAATGGAGGCAAATAAAATCCTCTTAGTAGCTTGCCTTGCATAAGTTCTTTAGCTCTTTTAGAGATTCTTCAAAATGAGAAAAAGTAGTATATATATTTACAAATGTTATTTTTAAAAATCCTTCCATCTTTTTCTTTGATCCTGACATATTTGAGAAAGAGAATTATTAAATCTATTTTAAGGTAGCACTTTGAGTAAGAATTAGAAAACATGTTAGTAGTTACTATTGATGGTATTGATTGATAATATCGTTATCATTACAAATGAGAAGATCTACATGATACACTTGCATAATTAAATGTGGAGTCCCGAAATATTAGTAAGAAATTAAACAAAGATGAAAGTCAGTGGTTATTGGCAGTTCAAATAAAATATGTAAACTTTTTATAATTAAAGTAAATATAACAGAGGCACAAAAGATGATTAATGTTTAATGACTTATAAAACACATTTATGAAATAATTTATTGCAATGTTTTATTATCACACTGAAAAAATAGTAGACTCTATGCATTTGTAAACTATTCTAAGAATGTGTTATTCAGCCCATCAAGCAAGTTGTAGAAGTAAAACAATAATAATTATTTATATTGCTTTATATATTTAAAATATTTTATATATAGTTAAAATATTTTATTTATTGGATATAACTTTACTCTTGTAATAATGCTATGTGATTTTGTTTTCAATTAGCATAAGCAAAATATTTCAATATGATTATTTAAATAATTATTTATTTCCCTAACATATGTGTTATTTCCAGCATTCTGTTTTATGCTCTTTTTAAATATTTCTCAAGGTGTTCTTTTGGGGGGAAGGGAGCATTTTCCATATCAAATTCTCAAAATTATGTATTGATATAAACTGCCTAGACTTTTGCTTTTTTATAGATTGAATTTTTATTATTTATTGTAAATAAAGACCTGAAACTGATATTCAGTAATGTATGCATTAAATAAAAACTTAAAATAATTTCATTGTTTATTCTTATATTAAAAAGAAAAAAATATTGCAGATCCAATAGCAATATCTCACTAAAGAGAATTTATAAGATACATAACTAAAATAAAGATATGGCAAAAAAATATCAAAAACTGAAGCGAGGAATCATGACATTAAATTGACATTTTATAGTCACAAAGGATAAAATTTGCACTTATGATATAATTTTAAAAATTTATTACAATAGTTATCTATGCATTAAGGCAAATACAATAAAAGGTGTAAAATATATAAAATTGGGAAAATTCTTTTATTAGTTATATTTTAATAGCTCAATGAAGTGAAAAGTATAGAGATATTAAAATATAAATCTTAAAATCAGTGTAAATTTTTAAATGATATCAATTATATTTATTAGCCTACCATAAATAAATGTTTTAAACTAACATAATATTTACAAAAATAATTTTACACAAGTTCACAAAGAAAAAAAATCTGCATGTTTCAAAAAGAGAAATCATACACGTATCAATCTATGACAACAATAAAAATTAAGTAGTTATAAAAATTAAGAATTAAAAAATAAACGCAAAAATTAAAACCTAAACAGACAAAAATCTACAAAAAAGAAACCTCAATATCTTATTTTTCTTGATTAAAGATGGGATCAAAGTAGATATTTGCTTCCAACACTGCAAGGAATTAAAATAGGTGAGGGAACCTGATTAAAATAAGTAGCTATGAGAGAGCACCCTTGTTGAGTTATTGCTATTATTGCACACTCATGAATAAGGTACACAGAGGGAGACAAATTAAACTTAGATGGCAATTACAGCACTGCAATTAGGATATCTTGCTCTAGTCTAGCTATAAATTTAGAGATATACATCTGAGATTCAAAGTAAACACAGATCTTTGATGGAGACTGATATGGTTCCAGTTTGTTCACTATTTCTGTATTCCAGCAGAAACATTAGGAAATGTTTTATTTCTGAGTTTCCTCAATTGAGAACTCTATAGATTAAGGTAAAATAACTGGTCCACATTACAGATTACAGATCACCAGGCAGAATTGATGGTAAACTGTTTTGTATTAGACATTAGTAAAAGTTAAAAACTACAGATTTAGACCTCCAAATATAGATGTTGAACTCTCAGATATAAAACACATATATAAATATCATATTATAAAACAGTCATGTTAAATATATTTACTTTTTTTCTATAATCTCGTAGTGAACAATGATACACTCATTAATAAAAGAACATTTAATAATCCACATGAGGCTTCAAGAAATGAGAAATATATTGAAATTAAAAACAAACAGAATATATTAAGTAGTAGATTTCACTCAGCTAGAAAGAGAATGAAACTAAAAGATTGAGCACAGCAATCCTTAGAAAACATTACAGAAAAACAAGAAAATTCACTCACTAATTTATTTATGTGAAATACTGTGGTCTTATAAGTTTAGTGGACTTATAATTGTATTTACACTCCTGGAGGCAAAACTATTTTTGTTATCTTTTATCAGGGTGTTCTTGGGTTATTTTTTGCAATTTTTTATTCCATATTAAATTTAGCATGTACTTTTCAAGTTTTATTTTAAAATACTGATATGTTGATTAAGAATATAAAGAATTAGATTAATTTGAAGGAAATTGGTATCTTTACCATATAAAATTACATTCTCCAGTAACATCATGTATTTTACTTTTTGTAGGCAACTTTGGTGTCCAGTATTTTTGTATAGTATTTTCTTATGGATATTATTGCATTTTTATGATTATACATAATTTTTATTTTGGATACAGAATATCCAGCAATCCTTCTACTGGGTATTCACCCCAAAGATTTGAAAATCCATATCCAAAAAGATATTTGCATACCAATGTTCACAGCAGCATTATTCACAGTGGCCAGGACATGGAAGCAACCGAAGTATCCTATGATAAATGACTGGCTAAAGAAGCTGTGGTACATATATACAATGGAATATTATTCAGCCATAAGAAGAGATGAAATACTACCATTTGCGACTACATGGATGGACCTTGAGATAATCATGCTAAGCAAAATAAGCCAGACAGAAAAAGTTGAGAATCACATAATATCACTTCTATGTGGGATATAAACCTAAAAGCACCAAATGGACAGGACAAACAATCAGATATTCATAGACATGGACTATAGACTAGTGGTTACCAGAGGGTACGAGGTAAGGGGAGGAGAGAAGTAGACGGGGTAAAAGGGGTCAAATATATGGTGACAGAAAGAAATCTAACTGTGAGAGGTGAACACAGTGTAAATATATATGTGTCTTACTGTTAAAGTGTGTAGCTGAAACTTATTGGATTTCGTTAAGCAATGTCACTATAAAAATAAATTAATTTAAAAAATTAAAATTAAAAAAATAATTTTCAAAAATTAGATTATATAACTACTTACTGCTGAAATGGAGAAAATATATGGATTTTCATTTTTTTCTCATTTGTCATATATCTAGCCACCCACTTAAAAAGTTCTTTGATTCACTTTAAATAAGCAGAGCTGCTGTTCACTGAAGTTTAGTGAGCAAAATAAAATCCATTTTTCATTAAGTGATTCAAATATAATTTACTTGAAAATGCTTTTCATTCAAAAAAAGGGTATGTATTTTTTAATATCACATTACAGATTTTCAAAGTATTTTTACTTTTATTATATTATCCTAAAATTATATATGCATATATTTCTAATATTTTGAACTTTGTGAAAATTAATAATTATTACCAATGTTAAATGGCACACACTCATTTATTTGTCAAAACAATTCAATTTTGTAGATAATAAAGCTGTGTCAGAGAGACACAGCCATCTAGAGTCATATTTAATCAGGATTCTAACCCTCAACTTTTATATTCAAGAGTTAGAGCTCTTAAGTACTATAAAATGTGCTTAACTAAAATTTTACTATAATATTCTTAGATAATAAAATATTTCAAGGCAAGTTTTCTAAAGTGGACCTTTGAATTTTCACTTAGGATCTGCTAAATACTAAATGTTTTCCTTAACGTTAGTAATTCTAATATTCATGTGTTAATCCATTAGTGCTCCTTAAAGCCCTATTATTTTCTCACTAGCTTTATTACTTTATAAATTGACATCAGATATTGAAAAAAGATTTAGTTGGACTTCTCTTTAACCTGTATAGTCTCAGAGCCAGTTTATTTAAAGTTTAATCTTTGGAGAATGTTTCTATAAAGAGTACTTTCTCATTAGTAGTTTACTTTCAGAAATTTCTAGGATTCCTATTTGTTAGATCATTGGAAGGTACACTTATGTTCTGAAGTGATTCAAAGATTCAAATTGGAGCACTTATTCGAACACCTAAATAGTAAAATACACATTTATTTTGGGAAAAGGTAAAGAAAAGGTATTTTATACAAACATGTTATTTATATCTATACAAATATATCTATCTGTATGTGACTTTTGATTTATGCATTTGTGTACATATATGTATCAATTTCTCCTTCCTTCTTCCCTCTCTTCCTTCCTTTTTCTCTACACACACACACACGAACACATACCCATACACACACAAACTCAAAACCACTTGAGTCTCCTATTAGAGTTAAAAGATAATAAGATGTGGAAGAGTTAAAAGATAATAAGACTCCTATTAGAGTTAGATATTAACTCCTATTAGAGTTAAAAGATAATAAGATAATTAGAGTTAAAAAATAACAGTTATGGAACACTGACAATCTTAAATAATTTTTAAAAACAACTTAGCAAAACGTATTAAGTCTCAAAAGTTAAAAATAAATGGTGACATTAAAAACAAACAAAAAGTAGGAATAACTATTAAGCTAGGAGTTTTACTATATATTCCTAGTGCCATTCTTTTCCATCATGCTATTCCTCCTTCTAGAAGACAGGGAGAAAGTGGATAGGAACCAGCTACACCATTCATCACCACTGACTTAGATGAATTCTAAAAGGAAATCTATCCTGTAGGAAAATTGGAGGTCAACAGAGCATTGACATGAAGAGTCTTGGTCGTTTAATCACCAGTGGCTCCCTGCCTTCTTGTATTGCATGAGTAGAAATTATATTTAGTTTTAAATGTAAATTTCCCCTTTTGCTTGTAGCCATGGGAGATGTGCTCAAGATGTTTTTATATTACTGGAATATTATTAGTTCTCTCAGCCAGGGATATAATTTCAAAGTAGGGACATTTTCTTTTCCAGTCATCACTCTTAGTAACATTTATTCTCTACCTCTTTCCTTTTTCTCTATGTTTCCATGATCTCAATAAAAACAAAACAAAACAAAACAAAACAAACAAACAAAAACGAAAATAAACGAATTCATAAATGATGAATGGGTTAAAATATTTTATTTTAAGATTACATGAATTTACTTGTCTGTGTGTTTGTGTGCAAAAATTATGTAAACCAAAGCTTCACATTTCATTTAGAATGAAATGCAAACAATGCCTAAAAATTAAATAATGTTGTTGTCTATGTTATGTTATGTGGTTCCTGCCCATCTTTTCAAATGAATCATATGATGAAATTATCTTTTCAAATGAATCATCTCATGCAATTCTCATCCTTACTTCTGTTATGTTTTTGTTGTATAAACTTTTACCAGTTCCCCTGCCTACCTTTTCCCTCTTCTGCTTATCTATCATGGCCCTTTATTATCTATCAGATCTTATTCTAAATACCTGAGTAAGACCAATCTCAATTAGGAAATCTGAAGTCTTCTTGTTGGTCCCAATACCAGTGCCTGAATTTGTTTATTTATTTGTCTTCTTTAAGAGAATTCTGTATATCCTTTAATATTTTTGTCTATTTGCTTCTGTCTTCCTTCATTATAATGCACGTGCCCTGATGACAGATTTTTTCATCTTGGATAAAATTGTAAATTAGCATATAACATTATGCCTAATGCTTAGTAGCCCCTAATAAAGATTTATTGAATTAATAAATTAAAATTTAAAATATGGAATTTTCAGGAATTGTGGTAAAAACACTATTTAGTTATAAACTCATTTATCCTCTGTTCAATTACACTAGAAAGGTAGTGTACTCAAAAAGCGTATCCTGTCTACTCAGAAAGTTAGCCATTTATAATTAAAATTATTTTAGTACAGGGGAAAAACAAAAGAAAAAAGTGGAAAGGAGTAAAATAAGTCATTCTTACTCACAAGATCCAAAAAACAAAAATGCTATTACTACCATTTAAGCCTTTGCAAAGTTTTATATGTAATTTCTGAATAAAATAATCTCTTTAGAGACCTAAATAAACTTATTAATGCTAAACAAATTTCAATGTAGATAAAAAATAGGTTAAAATTTTCTAATATATATATATAACAATGCCTTAAGTTTTAATTACAAAATTATATTTCTCAAATTTGTGCCTATTATAATTTGCTATTTATCTAGAAACAAGTGATTAGTAGCTCTAGAAGGAATTCTGCAACAAAAGCTCCAAGCAAATAATGTGCTTCCTTTATATACTTTTGTCAAGAAGGCATAAGAAATGATTACACATATAGAATAGAATGAAATTTTAGGTGATAGTCTGGAGATTTTATGCCATCATTTAAAAGTTTTCCTTTCCTCTATAAATTTAAAGAAAATAGAAATAAACATTCTCATGAAGGGAAAGTGGTTCAATTGACTTGGTGTAGTATTCTGACTAATTGAAGGTTTCAGACAAAAAAATCATTTCAGAATATTGCTGAATGTGTAAGCTGTTCCATTTATATCTGAAAATATATTCAAGGTCTTGCTAGTAGATCTAACTCTACAGGTCACATGAACATAGACATTTGTTACTTAGTAAAGACAACATTATCTAACTGAACTGATGAGTCTGCAAATACAGATAATTGAAATTTTAATTACACTGTTGTGGTACTTAAACAGAATTTAGCTGTAACCTAGGAAACCACTGACAGAGAAGAGAAAAAATGAACTCTACAATGTAAGAAATAACAGTAAAAATCATTTGTAGAAGATAAAAAGAGCAGGAAGATATAGATAGAAATTACAAAGAGACCACAAATATAAGCAGCCTTGAGAGTGGATTTTAAAAATTAAAATTTCAAAGAAATCTATATGTATTATGGATTTTTAAACTATAGTTTTCATTTTACCCAAACTCTTCCTTCTTCATTATAAAATGTCTAACATAGAACAGTAATTTATGTTTGATTCTCAATCAAGCTCTGTTGTTAGCTTTGTTATCTTGAGATTGTTATTAAATATTTTAATCATCAGTTTTCTCCTGTATAAAATATAGATACATACTTGGAAAGGTTTCTGGGAAGATTATATAGGAAATATATTTAAAATTTTTTGCACACTTTTGTCAAAGAATTAAAGCTATTAAAATATTTTAGCACAATTATACTGTTAAACTATTTTATTAATGTTCTCAGCCTTTTTCCTAAAAGAGTGTCAGTTTTGTATACATATTTTTGGTATCTAGGACAAGATTAAATTCTGGGACTGTGTGCATTAGGATCTGTGGAGAAATTCTTGTTGATTTCTTCATTTCATTTTCAAGGATTTATCTTTTTCCTTCCACCCATGCCCTTTCTCGTATGACCCCATGTGATTAAATGGAATTCTTAGGGTGTTTCTGGTTAAATTTTCCACACTGACGTTGCAAAGATAAACTTTTTTTTTTTTTTCAAAATGTCATCACTGGATCTATAACTTTCTTTGAAAAGAATAAACATATAACAAATGTAAGATGAAATGATGGATATATAACGGGTATATGGCCATATTAGCTAGAAGCCAGTATGGTAAAACTTAAAATTGGGGTATTTTGAATTTTCATGGTAAATTTTTAAAATTTTCCTGTATAGTTAAACATTTACATAATAAACATATGGGTGAAATGTCACCTTTTAATCTTGAAGTTTATGAATTTACACCATGTATGTGTCCAATCTGTTTTCCCTGTTACATTGTTTTCATCTGTTTTGTTTTGTTTTCACTTGCAGTTGAATAGGAAAGATCATGGTAATAAATATGGTGAGAAATAGAAACATTATAATTCCCATCATTGTGTACTTCCCTGTTCCTATATTAATTAAACTGCATTTAATCCAAGCAGTAACCCAACTGCTTGCTGTAGGAAATATCTACCCTGAAAGGTAAGACTGCAAACAATCTAAGTATATTACTTATCAAAATAAAAGTGTGCTAATAAAAACCTGCTTAAAGACATTTCACTTTCTTTGCCTACTATTTCAAGATTATTATTGTCATAAACTTTGTCCAGTACCAACCAGTTCATTACCTTCTAAAATCTGCTTTAAAATTATCTCACCCATATCCTAAAATTCCATAAATCTTTTTTTTTTTTAATTTTCCCCACATTGATACACCACCTAAGATTCTGTCAAGGTGATTTTCTCCTTTACTTTCATAAATCTAATAAACTAATATTTGCATGATCAATAGTTTTTTTTCTAGTTGTTTCGTGAAATGTTAATAATGAAAAACAAAATTCTGAGTAATGAGTTCAGGGAGAAAATTATATTATTAAATTTATCCTATTTTAAGCATCTACTCAACAGTGTACCTAAAATTCTCTCAAGCTTAAGAAGCTGATAGAAGCTCTAGAAAGTATATTGATATTTTCTTTGTAAACACTAGGATCAGGATTATATTTCGAGTTTGGGAAGTAATCAGACTTGTGTCCAAGTCTAGTAATAATAATTAGTAATAATCTTCAGCAATTCCATAATCTCTCTAAAAGATAGAAATAATAATGCCTACTTCATTAAGGCTGGTATAAGTTGGGAAATATGTATATAATTATACGTAAATATATATGTACTGATATGTATCATATAAATTATGTAACTTTGTTAGTCAGATAAATAATACCTATTTTGATGATAATTATAGAAAACATGCATTTTTGCATGAATATTGATTCTCAAGATCATATTTTATTTAAGCTACTAGTAATATAGTGTCATTAACTTTTTTAAAAAGCTAAAGTCTTTCATTTATTGAGATTTCTTTATTTTTTACCTATGTCTTCTTCTGTTCCAGTGTTCCATCCAGAGGAGCACATTACATTTAGTTGTCAGGTCTCCTTTGGCTCCTTTTGGGTAACAGTTTCTCATATTTTTCTTGTTTTTGATGACTTTGATATTTATAAGTAGTCTGGTAACTTATGTTGTAGAATACCACCTTATTGAAATGTGTTTGATGATTCTCATGATTAGACTGGGAAGATAGGTTTTCAGGAGGAAGACCACAGAACTAAGGTGCCATCTCCATTACTTCATGTCAGACGTACCAACTATCAGCATGATTTATTACTGATGATATTGACCTTGATCTCCTGGTTGGTGCAACGCTTGTCAGATTTCTACACTTTAAAGTTATTTATTTTTTCCCTTTTCATACTGTACTCTTTGGAAGGAAGTAGTTAGATACAGATCACATTTAAGTAGTAGCAAGTTAGGATGCTCCTCTGTGAAGGTGGAGTATGGAATTAAATTGTGTGTGTATACTAATCTGTATATATACATACCTACAGATATTTCTATATGTAACTGTCTATGTATTAAGCTAAACGTGAGTTTGTGTTGATGTCATCAACTCTAATTCATTACCATATGGATTATGCTTGACTCCTTCTCTTGCTTAACTGGAAACTCCCATGCTAACAGTGAGAAAATCAATATCGATCATCCACTGTCTATTTACTTAATTGCATAATTTCAGTTTACGTGTACTCCCTATCCTCTGGTAATCACTAGTCTATAGTCCGTGTCCATTAGTTCTGGTCACTGTGAATAATGCTGCTATGAACATCCGTGTGCAAATATCTTTTAGGATATGAGTTTTCAAGTCTTTGGGGTAAATACCCAGTAGAGGGATTGCTGGATCATCTGGTAGATGAATTCTTAGTTTTTTGAGGAACCTCGATACCGTTTTCCATAGTGGCTGTACCAATTTGCAGTCCCACCAGCAGTGTATGAGGGTTCCTATTTCTCCTCATCCTTTCCAACATTTGTTATTGCTTGTCCTGTTGATTATAGCTATTCTAACAGGTGTGAGATGGTATCTCATTGTGGTTTTGATTTGCATTTCCCTAAGAGCTAGCGATGTTGAGCATCTTTTCATATGTTTGGTGGCCATTTGTATGTCTTCTTGGGAGAAGTGTCTGTTCAGGTTCTCTGCCTATTTTTTATTGGATTGTTTGTTGTTTTAGTTG
>NW_006438113.1:17433446-17434897 GCF_000325575.1 Pteropus alecto | reverse complement strand
TGTTAAATTTATTCCTAGGTATTTTATTCTTTATGCTGTAATTGCAAAAGAAATTACTTTTCCCGCTTCTTTTTCTAACACTTCATTATTAGAGTATAGGAATGCTATGGATTTTTGCATGTCGATTTTGTATCCAGAAGCTTTACTGTATTTGCTTATTATTTCTGGTAGTGTTCTTGTGGAGTCTTTAGGGGTTTCTATATAGAGAATCATGTCATCTGCACATAGTGACAGTTTGACTTCTTTGTTTCCTATTTGGATGCCTTTTATATCTTTCTCTTGCCTGATTGCACTCACTAGGACCTCCAATGTTATACTGAATAACAGTGGTGATAATGGATGGCCTTGCCTTGTTCCTGATCTTAGAGAGAAGGTTCTTAGTTTTTCACTATTAAGTATGTCAGCTGAGAGTTTATCATATATGGCCTTTATTACATTAAGGTACTTTCCTTCTATACCGATTTTGTTAAGAGTTTTGATCATAAATGGATGCTGTATCTTGTAGAAGGCATTTTCTGCATCTATTATGTGATTATATGATTCTTATTTTGTAATTTGTTTATGTGGTGTGTCACATTAATTGATTTGCATGTGTTGAACCATCCCTGTACCCCTGGGATGAAGCTCACTTAATCTTGGTGTACAATCTTTTTAATATGTTGCTGTATTTGATTTGCTAGTATCTTTTTTAGGATATTTCGATCTGCGTTAATGGTTTTTGCATCTGTGATATTGGTCTTTAGTTTTCTTTCTTTTTTTTTTTTTTATCAGAGTAATATTGGCCTCATAAAATGAGTTGGGAAGTATTGCCTCCTCTTCGATTCTTTGGAAGAGTTTAAGGAGAATAGGTATTAAATCTTGGAATGTTTGGTAGAATTTACTGATGAAGCCATCTGGTCCTGGACTTTTACCTTTTAGTAGGTTTTTGATGATTCTTTCAATTTCCATACTGCTGGTTGGTCTATTTAGATTTTCCAATTCTTCTTGATTCAATCTAGGAAGGTCATATTTTTCTAAGTACTCTTCCAGGTTATCGAATTTGGTGTTATATACTTTTTCATAATATTCTTGTATGATCCTTTGTACTTCTGTGATATCTGTCATAATGTCCCCTCTTTCATCCCTGATTTTGTTTATTTGTGTCCTTTGTCTTTTTTCTTTAGTGAGTCTAGACAGGGGTTTGTAATTTTATTAATCTTCTCTAAGAACCAGCTCTTTGGTGCATTTACTTTTTCTATTGTTTTTTTATTTGTTTGTTTTCAATTTCATTTATTTCTGCTCTAATTTTGATTATTTCTTTCCTTCTGCTAACTTTAGGCTTCATTTGTTCTTCCTTTTCTAGATTTTAAATATGAAGTGTTAGGTTGTTTATTTGGGCTTGTTCTTGTTTTTGAAGATAGACCTGTAATGATATGAACTTTCCTCTTATGGTCACTTTTGCCGTGTCCCAC
>NW_006438113.1:17392565-17430153 GCF_000325575.1 Pteropus alecto | reverse complement strand
ACTCTTTTCGAAACTCAAAGTTTTTTCAGAAGTACCATCCTGAATTCTCTGTCCTTTAAGCTGCATATTTCTATGTCTGTAAGCTTATTTTCTGGAGATTTTTCTCTTTCTTTCTGAGATGCCTTGTCACCTTGGGTGTTCATGGTGTTTAATGGACTATTTCTCTGCCTGGGCATTAATAGAAATGTATTCCCCTCCCCCCCAGAAAGATTTATTGTATAAAGCTCTCTGTTTAGCCTGCTCCAAAGAAGACATTTTTCTTTTGGTTTCCAGTAGGTGGTGTCTAAGCCTCTTGGATCCCTGCTTTATATAAAGCCTTAAAATGCCTTTATTTTCTTGTAGGTATTTAATCACGCTTGCTACTCTCAGTTTCAGTCCCTGTCAGTGTTAGCAACAGCTTCAATAGTGTTTGCTCAGATTCCCCTGGGGCTAGGTGGTTTTAGGTCTTGGAGGATAAAGGGGGAGTGGCCCTCTGGGTTGGGGGATGGAGGCTGCGGCTCGGTTTTGCAACCGTGGCTGGTAAAAATCAACTGTTTTTTCTCTGCAGTCCTGTCCCACTTCTCTGCCTTCTGCCCTGAAGACTGGGCCCTGCCTCTGGCTGCATGTAACTCACAGTACTCCCAGGCAGGGCTATTTAGGGAAGTTGTACACCTTCTTTCCTCCCTCTCCCCTTACAGAGAGCTCCAATGACTGCAAGAGGTAGCTTTTTTATTTCTGCTAGTCCACTGCTCCAAACCCAGGGTTCTGATTTGTGGTAGCTCTTTTGCACAGATCCCACGCTCGGATGTGTTGGAGTGCAGTTTAGGTGTTTTTTGTTGAGTTTTAGATGTTCAACTTATTGTTTCAAGGGGAGAGATCTGGGGATGTCTCTCACTCCTCCACATTTCCTTTCTGATCCTTGACCATGTTTTATTGTCGACTGACTCCTGAAGACTCCACTGGGAGAGGATCTGTATACAAGCTCACTCACATGGTTGTTGGCAGAATTTAGTTCCTTATGGGATGTTGAACCGAAGGTCTCAGTTCCTCAAAGGCTGTCGATAAGAAGTCCTCTTCAGTTCTTCGTCATGTGGGCCTTTCCAAGGGCAGCTCACAGATGGCATTTTAAACACCATGATGCTTGGTCTGGATGGGTTGATTGTGAGGTTTCTTGGGAGGGCAAATAGGGTGCTACTGGAGCCCTCAGGAAGAGCTTTGTGACTCTGAGCAAGCGCATTTCTTTTTACCACTGAATAATATTCTTTAGTATGGGTATACCATAGTTTTCCTATTAAAGGCATTTCTTTTTTCCTAGATTTTGGCATTTATAAATAAAGCGCTATAAACATTTATGTGCAGGTGTTTTAACTCCTTTGGGTAAATAAGGAGTACAATTGCTGAATCCTATAAAAGACTATTTGTCCTTGTAAGAAATTGCCAAAGTGTCTTCCAAAGTGGCTGTGTCATTTTACATTTCCACCAGCAATAAATAAGAATTTCTGTTGCACCAGCCTTTGATATTGTTCATTTTTTAGTTTTAGCCATTTTAATAAGTGTGTAGTTACATCTCAATTTTCTTTGTATTTCTAATGCCAAAAGATTTTGAGAAACTTTCCATATGCTTATTTACAATCAGCATATTTTCTTTGATGAGATCATTTCTCTGACCTTTTGTATATTTTTTTAAATTGAGTCATTTGTTTTTTGACTATTGAATTATATGTTATTTTATATTTTAGATAAGAATCCTTAATCAGATATGTGTTTGAAAATACTTTTTCCTAGATTTGTTTTTTTTTTTTCATCCTCTTAGCAAGGTCTTTCATAGAGTAAAAAAAAAAATTAATTATAATAAAACCAACTTATATTTTTTTCCCAAGGATTGTAGTTTTGTTGTGTTTTAAAACCTCAATATCCAAACCCAAGGTCACCTAGATTTTTCTCTAAAGTTTTATTCTAGAATTTTTATAGTTTTGTGTTTTACATTTAAGTCTGTGTTCTATTGGATTTTTTTATTTTCTTCCTTTTTTTTTTTGATATAGTGTAAAGTCTGTATTTAGATCCTTTTTGTTTGTTTGTTTTTTAATGGATGTTCAATTACTATAACACTGTTTGTTGAAAAGGACTGTCTTTTCTCTATTTACTTTTTGTGAGTTGATTTCTGGGCTCCGTATTGTGTTCTATTGATTTATATGTTTTTTTGTTTTGTTTTGTTTTTGTTTTGTCAATTTTATTTTGTCTTGATTGCTGTAGCTAGTAATGTAAGTCCTCAAATTTTGTTCTTTTCAGTATTCTGTTGGCTACTCTTAGTCTTCTGCTTTGCTATATAAACTTCAGAAGCAGTTCATTGATATCTATTAAAGACCTATTGGAATTCTAACTGGGATTGACTTGAATTCACATTTTAACAATATTATATCTTTCTATCCATATACATAGAATAGCCTTCGTCTTATTTAGATCTTCTTTGATGTCTTTGATCAGAGTGTTACAGTTTTTTTATACACAGGCCCTGCATTTTGTTAAAACTATATCTAAATATTTCATTTTTTGTTGCTATTATAAATGATATTATGTTTTTAATTGTAAATGCGAATTGTTCATTGCTGTTATAAAGGAAAACATTTCACTTTTGTATAACTTTGTATCCTGAAAACTTTTGTCAATTTTCTGATATTTTCTTCAAGCAAAGAAATTTTTGTTTTTTCCTTTTCAATTTGTACACTTTTTCTTTGTATTGCTTTAGAATTTTTTTACTGCAATATTGAATGACATGATGAAAGGCAACATCCATGATTTGTTTACTATCACAGGCAGAAAGTATTCAGTTTCTCATCATTAAGTATCATATTAGCTCCAGGGTTTTTGTAAATGTTCTTTATTTTGTAGGTATCTTTATCAAATTGAGTCAGTTTTCCACTATTCCTAGTTTTCTGAGAGTTTCTATCATGAATGAATGTTAGATTTTTTCAAAAATTTTTTCTGTACCAATTAATATAATGATATTGTTTTCTTCCATTGGTCAACAGTGTGGAGTTTTACATTATTTGATTTTCAAATATTGTGCAAGCTTTACATAACTTGAATAGATCTCAAATGGCTATTGTATATATAGCCATTTGTATACATCGTTGTGCTTTATTTGCTAATATTTTGTTGATAATATTTACATTTATTTTTGTGAAAGATATTGATTTGTAGTTTCCTTTGATGCAATGGCCTTATCCGGTTTTGGTAATAGGGTAATGCTGGCCTCAAAAAATGAGTTATGAAATGTTCCCTCTACTGTTCTCTGGAAGAAATTTTGAAAAAATAATATTATTTCTTCTGGATCTGATGATTTCTATTTGGAGATTATTAATTATTGACCCAAGTTTTTGAAAGACATAGGCCTATTTATGTTACCTATAACTCCTTGTGTGAGTTTTGGTAGTTCATTTCTTTGAAGTAATTTTTCCATAGATAGATGATAGATGATAGATAAATGATAGATAGATGATAGATATAACATTAAAATACTTTAACATACCTGTTTTACATGTGAAATATATTAAGTTAGAACTAGCTACAATGATCTGTGAATCTTATAAAGTTTGGAATATAAAGAGTTGGTAACCTTCTAGAGAATTTAATATTTTTCTAATTATTGAGAGATTTAATATTAATAAGATAATAATAGTTCTTGGTTTAAATGTCACAATTATCAACCAGCTTGGTATGAAAGAAAAACCCATAGATATAAAATGACCTCCTAACTTTTTTCAACTGCTATGCTACAAAAGAGAGTATAGATCTGCAAAAGTGTGGCTTGTGGTACAAACCATTTACCTGAATAATAGAAATTATTAATATAATTAAATGCTGATAATGGTAAGAATTATCACTACATTCATATATGCAGGGGAACCGATTCCATTCATGAATTTACAGAAGAATAGGTAAGAAATTATTAGCATCCAGATATCTCTGCCTGGGAAGCATATCTTTGTTGTTCTTCCTTTTCCTTTTCATCAGACAGGCATTTCTTTGTTCATGAACTCATCCAAATTAAGTAAAATGTAAATTCAAGCTATAAATTACACGTTTTCTTTTGTAAGTATTTATTATTTAATGCTAATATTTTTTTAAAATATAATTTACCTTGATAGTTAATGGAGTGAGAAAAAAGTGCTCATTATTAAAATGGAGGCAGATTTAAGATATATTCAGCTGGTAAAAATTAGCTGGTTGGATGAATGAAGAAAAAAGGAAAAAAGAAGAGTCAAGATGAGTGGGACAATAATGATGTCATGAATTTTGATGGGAAATAAATGAGAAAGAAGCTCTTTGCGGGGGAGAAGAAAGTCAGTTCAGCACTAGGAATGACAAGATTGAAGTTCCTATGAGAGTTTAGCTGTATCTATTCAGCAGAATTTTAAATATACAACTCTGAAGCTTAAGGAAGGTGTCAATGCTGTATGGAACTAAAAATGTGCTTTAAAGGAATGTTTCATTGTTTAGATCACATATTTTTTGATTATCTGATTCTAATTCTACAGAGGTTCTGCATCTTTCCTTGTGTTTTAGTTTGCTTGGGCTGCATGCAGTAACAAAACACCATACGTCGGGTATCTTAACAGAAATTTATTTTCCTACAGCTCTGGAGGCTAGAAGTTCCAGATCAAGATTCCAGTTGATTTAGTTTCTAGTGAGAGCTCTCCTTCTGGGTGGCAGAATGTCTTCTTCTTGTTAGGTTCTCACATGGTCTTCTCTCTGTATATGCTTGTGGAGAGTGTGAGAGAGAGTGCGAGCACTCTGGTGTTGCTTCTTACAAGGATACTAATCCTATTGGAGCAGAGATTCACCCTTGAGACCTCATTTAACCTTAACCAGTTATTTTTATTGGTTCCTGATATCATGGTGTATTTATTTTCTTATACTGCCTAAATTTAATTAAAATATTTTAATATGAATTTAGAAAATTAAGCAGTATTAATATTTGAATTTTGTTGTTCTTGTTGTTATTTGAAAGTTGAGGACAGACATTGACAAGTTTAACCTATGATATCTCAAAACATTCTCCAACTAAGTAAAATATATCTGTATGGAAAACAGTAGCTTATTAAGTCATGTTAAATAGCCTCAGGGTACATGCATCTGAAGCTAAAGCATAAGGCATTGTTCATCCCTCATGTTTTAGCAGCTGTTTAATGAAAAGTGCCAGCTCAGTGTGTAGTTGATCTATCTAATAATTAATACAACAGCAGCCTGGGACCCATGTGGATATAACTCCAAAGTCCTGGTTCATTTGCAAATTAATACAGAGACTTGCTTTTACAGCTAGTTTGTTACTTGGGAAGGAGATGAGAATATTTAAAATTCTTAATTTCAAAGTTTCTATTTGATCACATTTCATTTGAACACACTACATAAAACAGAATTTCAAGGGATAATGTTTAACAGCTTAGTACAGAAAATTAATCTCTTTTGGTTATTAAAGTATATGTGTACCCCTCAAGGCTAAATGGAGGCCAATGTGTTTTTCACGCACAAAAGAGGCTAATTTGAGAGCAAAGCTCTTTCTAATGTCCTTAATAATATGAACTCCCTTAATCTATCTGTTTCTATAATCTAGTCAAAACTGATCAAATATAAGAACAAAATATGTCAGATTGACTGCTGGATATTTCTAAAATCCTAACCTAAAGATTTTTTCTAACCCATTAGCACCATGAGTATAAGCAGTGGCAGATTCTGGGATGTTTTCTGGTAGTAAAAAACTGAAAGTAAATATTGACTTCCCAAAACATAAAATAATGAAAATTGTGAAGCATAAGTTGGGTCGCATCAAGAAATATTTCAAGATTATAGTTGCAATTATGATTAGTAAACAAAAGTGTTGTTGAGAATAAATATTAGTAAGTCCTAGTCTCTGCATTCAAGGACACAATTTTAAATAGTTGATTAATTAATTACATAATTATTATTTATATGATCACTTTTGTGAAAATGTATTGTACCTCTGAGAAGAATTTGACTTTTTCTCAAAATGTCAAAGAGATACCATATGACACAGAATTCCATTCCCATAAGAAAATATATATTCACATAAAATCTTGTACACAAATATTCATAGCCAAATTATTCATAATAGTCTCAAAGTGGAGACAATCCAAATGTTCATCAATTGATACATGGATGATACAAAGCAATATTATTCAGCATTACAAAGAAATAGAGTACTGAAACATGCTGCAACATGGATAAAACCAGAAAATGTTATACTAAGTGAAAGTAGATTAGTGGTTGCCTAGGGCTATGGAGGAAATTTGGAAGGGGGAGAAAGGAAACAGAAAGTTACTGCTAATGGGTATAGGAGTTTTTTTTAGGATGATGACAATATTCTAAAATTAGATTGTGACGATGGTTGCACAACTCTGAAGTATATTAAAAACCACTGAATTGTATACTTTCAATGGTTGATTTGTTTGTTATGCACATTTATCTCAATAAAATTGTCAAAAATCGACGTTGAGCCAACCTGAATAATTCTATTTGTATAATGCTTATATGTACAAATCTTAAGTGCTCTCTGATGTAAAAATATATTCTAAAATAGGAGAATAATGTTATTTTAGATGGTAATAATCTGCAAAAATAACATTTATTCTAAAATCAAATCCAAATATACTAAAAATGGTTTTTTAAATATGTTTTTATAAGCAATTAGAATTTTTCCCATTTTTATTAGATTTAAAATAAATAATTTCAATAATTAAAAAAACACAACATAAGAACATAGCCAGAAAGGAAACTACGCACACATATATACGCACAGAGTTAGGCAGTGAACAATAAAGGCTTAGAAAATGTGTTCTAAGAAGATCAGCCAAATATCTGTGGGAAGGGGCTTGAAAAAAGAAATATGTCTATATTCACAGATATAGATGATATGACTAAGGTAAAAACCTACCTAAAATCTCATTTGGGTCATTGAATAATTTTGAGAACTTGTATAACAACATAGGATAAATTAAATCTTGTTGCATAAATTACAGGAGATTACTGATAAAGATTTTCTTGAATATGCACACACACACATACACATCATTTGAATAAACCTGATATTGCCTTACTTTGTGTATATATAAAATATTTTTATTAAAGAAATAAACTAAAATTAAATCTCATAATATTTTTAGTTCTTTAGTTTTATTTTTCCAATTTGTTTTATTTTTAAAATTTCCGAATTTATATAAAATCTGTAAAAATAATACAATAAAAACCTATATTTTGCTACTATTTTACCATAATAGACTCAAATATTTTTTCCCTGAACTATTTCAGAGTTAGTTATTCTAGGAATAAAGACACTCTTCCTCATAAGTATAATAAATTATAAAACTCTAGGAAATTTAACATTCACTATTATTATCAAATATGTAGTCCTAATTCAAATTTCCACAATTGCTCCCATAAAGTTATACTTAAGCTTATAATAGTATGTATTTTATTGAAAAACCATAAATTTGGCCCTTCAATTTATCTCTGGTTCAAAATTAATTTTCTAATAATTTTCTGTTGTAATAGACATCTATCATGTAACATTAAGCAGATGAGATATAAATTATTATTTAAATACATTTATTAAACCTCAGATAAAATATTTTCTATTTTTTGATGTAATATTTACAAAGAGAGACATTTACGGTGAAATAACTATAGTTTCAGAGAGAATGAAAAGATATCTGTAAATTAAAAATATCCATTGTGTAATTAAACAAAAGTTAAACATAACCATAGCTCTAAGTAGTAGTCAAGCAATTATTGTACTATACATTATTTTGGGCATGAAATACATGAGAAAAAAAAAGAAATGAAATGTAATAAAGTTAATTGGCTGACCAACAAAAAATTTACCTTTCATATGTGGCTTCTGTTTTCCTTATAGACTTTGTTATGCAAATTACATTTCTGTTGGTAGACGTACATAAGGTTTTTAAAATATATCAAACAATATTTTGCCTCCATGATTTGACATATGAACACTTTCCCTATATTTACATTTTTATGGGAATAATCAATGAGAAAGGAAAAACTGATAATGTAGGAGAGAAGGAGAAATGCTAGAATAATAAACCTGAGTAGATGAGGAAATATAAGTTCCACTTCACAAGTGGCTTTAGACAAGAGTAAGAGTAAGAGTAAGAGTAAGAGTTCATCTATAGCAATGGGAGGGAAGGTATGATGTAAATATACAGTCAGATAAGTAAAAATGTTGGTGAGGTTGGGCATTCTCTAGATTGTGTCTATTTTCTATGAGAAATAGGAACTCAAATTACCAGCTGAGAATGTGGAGGATGGAAGTTATGTTGAGTTTGAGATGAGATTAGAAATGACATAGGAATCCATCTGATATCTCAGTATGAGAAAGTTATTGGAACATGGGAAAACAGTAAGATTGTTAGATAGCACTAATGGTTCACCTAAAGTTAGGAATGATTAATTTAATTGAGGTCAGTTGAATAAGCTGTAAATTTTTCTTCAACTGTATTCAACTGAAGGAACACAGTATGTAGCAGAAATTATTGGATTTAACTGGGTTTGAGGTTTTCTCAACTGCATATATATATATAATCTTTTCTCCATTAGTGATCTGTATTTTCACCTAGCTTCAGGTGGGTTGTCACTTACAGAAATTTGTTTGTTTTAATTTTAAATTATAATACAGTCTTATTTACATTGAAGAAGTATCTTAGTGAGGTTGATAAGAGCATAAATTTTGAACCTTAAGTGTAAAGATTGATTCACTTTGCTTTCTAGTAATATAACTGTTCATATATCTTAACCTTGCTATGCCCGTTTCCTCATTTGTAAGAACTATAATAAGACCTCATGGAGTTGGTAGATCTCAAGAGTAATATATTTACTCTAATAGGGGTGGGCACAATGTCACTTAAGCTGTTATTTCTTATTTTCTTCACGATTAATGTTTTTTTATGAATTTTTTGCCTCTGCTGGGCCACCAGAAGACCAGTTCTTTTTTAATTTCTTTGTTTGTATATTTGGATGTCACTGCCTCTTCATTAAGTACAAGATTTTCTTTTACTATATTAATTTTAAAAAATTTTATCTTCATGAAGGTAAAATTTTTACGTCATGAAGCTTCATGTTGGCTTCCCTGGCAGGTGGGTGGAGTTCTGGATGTGCTATTCACTGAGGGGAAGCACCAGGTTACATGCTTCATGCAGCAGTCTCACTTCCCACTCCCTATTCTGCAGGGACCCAAACATGTATCTCCAGTATTAAAACACCAGCCTGTAACCAATAGGACATTCCGTACCGTTCCACGTTACCTTTATTTCGGGCATCTAGAGAATTTCCTTCCTTTCTTTATAGCCCCTCTATAAATTTAATATTCTCCAATAATTTGATTTTATGCAGCATTTCAGCGTTAGTAGTGGATAAAACGGGTTCTATTACTTCAGTCTGCCATATTGTGGAAAGCAGACATTGTTCTTTTTTCCAAACTTTGCCTTTGCTTACTTTCTTTAGTATACTCAAAAGTATTTTCTCCTGAAATAAAAACTAGCTGTATTTTCTTGGAAACATAAATCATAACTTTGATAAATGAATTAATGTTATAGCGCCAGAGTCATTATGAGTTAGATTCAACTGAACTTTATGAAATTGTCATTTTTGTAAGTGAAAAACAATTAAATAGAAATAATTTTATAGGGCTCACCATAATATTATTAGTGTAACATTCATTAAGAACTTTTTGGAGTGATTATTTTTCACCAAAATAAATTTGATAGCTATCATTTAGCCAACTATGAGATGTTGGTAATTAATATGATCGATTGCCTTTTCCTACTACTCTGCCCGGTTAAGGGAGCTTTATTCTGCAAGTCATCCAAACTCCACATGTTACACAATGAAATTTTCCTAAAGAAAAACTCTGACCTACTCACCCCCTCATCAGTAATTTTAGATGGATAGCTATTGTCCACAGTTTAGTCTAAATTCCTCATAATGTTACTCTCAGTGATCTTTGTCAAATCAAGTCTATTATTAAATCTCATTCTTTCCCAAACATAGTTCAAGCCTCAAAAAGCACTCAATAACAATTGTATAACAATTGTAATTTTCTAATCTCTCGCATTTGTTCAATACAGTCCTTCTCCATTATATGCTTCTTGAATAACAATTGTAATTTTCTAATCTCCTGCATTTGTTCAATACAGTCCTTCTCCATTATATGTTTCTCCATTTTTCCCTAAGTCCCTATGAAACTCCTCCCAAAAGTTTGAGGCCCAGCTCAATGCATTTCTTCTAAAAAGCTTTCATATCCTTGAGCAGCAATAACTTTTTTTCTTCTATATTCTCACAGTTCATTTATTTACTATTCCACACTTTGCCTTCTTGCATATTTATCTATGATAATGAGTATGTATCCTAGCTTCTTGAAGGCTAGGATTATGCTTTCCTTCATGCCTTTGCACACAATAGGTACTTAATAAGTGCTGCAGAATTGGTTGAATTTTGAAGCACAGTTTACATAGTACGTATCTTTGAAGAAATATTAAAATATTTTTTAATTATGAAATAAAAAAAGCAGTTAACTTGTTAAAATATAACCTAGGTTATTTTTTTTTGAAAAATAGATTAAAATGATGGCATCACCTAAAACATATGTTGTTTTTCCTTCTTTTATTGTATTTTCTTCATTTTAATATTTTAAGGAAGTTTGAAGTGCTTTTGAAAGTTGTTTTTTTTCCCCAAATAAGATTTCCACGAAACAACTGGATTTTTAGCAAAGACATGTATTGCTGTTTGACACCCTATCTAGTCCCATATTCTGTAAATAATTGCTTATACACCCTTTGGTACTTAAATTTCATACAGCAGTTCATTGAAAACAGTTTATTTCACTCAAAGAGCCACAAAGGATCAAAATCACTAGGTCTCTACAAAGCCTTATATTTTTTGTAGTTCTCTGAGTTTATATTGCACTTTCAGAAACCACACAGTGGTTTCCTGACATTTCTAAACTAATCCCTAATTATAGAATTATAAGCACATTAAAAGCCCAAGCAAAGTACATTCTTTTTTTACAACAGTAAGAATTAAATTGTATTTCTTGGCAAGGCTGCTATAAACCCAGCTATAGTTGTTTTTACTGATTCCAGCCTTTAAACACACACATTGTTGTCACAGGTCTTTTCACTGCATATTTGCACCTCTGATTTTAGAAGTTGCCTACATGTTTTGGCCTTTCTTTGTAATTAAATTCTGAATATGTTCACTGCAGATTAATCCACTATTTTTTTTATACTTGGGAAAAATGCAAATGTCAACCTGTTAGTTCTCTGTGTAATGTTTGAAAAACTGTATATGAGGAAAATACTCTTCACTCTGCTGGCCCTGAGTTTTATGCTAATATTTCTTATGTGAATTATACTACACAGGCTGTGAACTCTTGGATTAGTTTTGGTTTTTAGCATCTCCTTACTTTCTTTTCTGTAAAGTAGATGTCAGCATAATAACTTGAATGCTTTATTATAAAATCCACTTTTTGTGATAGGGTATATTTTCAATAGGGTATATTTGTCAATAGGGTATATTTTCACTTGTATTAATTTTTTTCTCCATTAGTTATTACTATCTTGCTCTTTCTTCTTGCTACTGCCAATTAATTCAATGTCATTCATTAAATCTTGCAATATAATTTTTGCATGACCTACAGAATAATTCAGACCAAAAATGTATGATAAATTCATAATATGTATCTAGTGCTGGATTAGACATCCTGATAGTTAAAAAACCCTCCTTGTGCTAAGCTATGCCAGTTTATTTTTTTGGTGACTGTGAACATGCTTGAAATGGCTTGTGTTGTTTTCCACTCCATTTCTCACCTACCCATCCTGACTTAACCAGGTGACAATAACTCCTAGAAAGTTTTTGGCAAACACCAATTCTAGGATACATTTGTGTTTCTCTTTTCTGTGTTCTCGTAATACTTTGTTTATAGATTTATAATTGTGATGTTTAAGCGTTTTTATTGAACTGTGAACTTTTTTAAGACTGATGTCATCTTAATTATCTGAGTTCCCTTAATTATCTGTGGCCCAGTATTGGATAATAACAGAATAAATAAATTTATACAAAACCTTGCATTTTGCAAAATCATGGACTAAAAATAACAAAGTTAATGAGATAATGAGGTTTGGGTAGGCCACTCAACATCAGTGTGAGTTTGTAATCAAAGCACTGACAGAAAACAAAATTGTATGGGTTTGTAAACAAAATTGTAGGGGGGATTAAGTATTGCTTCTAAAACATTTCACAAGTGATATTAAAATCCTAGTATATACAATAGGTCATAATAAAGAAGGCACTTCACTCTAAAAATAAATACTAAAATGAGCTTGAAAGAGGGAGTATAAGGTAGATTTGAGGTTGCTGTTATGAAGACAAAAGTCACAAAAAGCATAGAAAACAGAATATGCCAATGAATATTTCCAAGACTCTATACATGGCCAAATACTGTAAAGATGAAAAACCTGGGGTGAATTGTCATTATGAATAAGATTTTATTGCTTGATTCAACACTCAATTGTTAGTTTGTATTCATATGGATCCTGGTAATATCACAGATGAATCAATCTGACCTCTGCTTAATACTGACATCATCTATTAATTGATTATGTATAAACTAACTTGTGCTAAAGAAATATGCTTCATAGTGTATTTGACAAAGAGAATCCAATAATTATAGTGTTTTCATTATCATAAAACCTCAAACTTCTTAATTATCAAGTTTCCTATAATTTAATAAAATATGTTAAGGACCATGGAAAATGTATTTACTATACTTTGAAGTATTTACCTTGGCTGTTATGTACTCTTCATGAGATTAACAAAAATTTGAAACCCTTCTCTAAGAAATACTACACATTCTCTTTAGGAAAATCAGATACAAGTATTTCAGAAATAATTCCTGTATTTGATAGTATTTGGTCCACTATTCTAGTTGTAATATATATTGATATGTTGAGAATCTTTAATTTGATTTGGTGGGAACATTTTATAAGGTGAACCCATGATCAGAATTATTAGTATGCTATACATGCCAATTTATTTGAGTTTAGTAGAATTTGTTTCTTCTAATGCTTTTGACCCGTTTTCATTTTTTATTGACTTGGAAATAAATTCGATAGGTAGGATGGGAACCTGCAAAATGGTGAGAAAGCCTGCACAGCTATCAGAAAATATGACAAAATCCTAAATCTGACAACTACTAGGTACCCTAATAATACAAACTTAGGCAATTTCATTCAGCAGTCATTTTTTGCATACTTATCAAATGCCAGGCACCATGAAGTAGTCAGAAGAAAGACGATGAATAAGATAGATTCTCTCCTCAGTGATCTCTCAAGGTAAGTAACTCGAGGTTCCAATCCAGTTTTTGCATTCACTGTGTATATGGACCTGGTTATTATTCCCTTAAAAAGCACTTTTCACTATGCTGAATGAAAATAAATGCTCACATGTTTTTTAGTATACATATAACTTTGCTTATTTAATTTTTTGTTTTTGAGAATGCAACCAGTCAGAGTTAATGTTCGAGCAAAGGGACCCATATCATAGTCTCTGATGGAGTAATGTCTATCTATGTCTATGACTTCAGGCAATTTGCTTCCATTTCAAATCCATAATTTTCTCACTTTGCACCATGAGGACTTGGACCAGGTTACCACTGTGTTTCCTTTCAATATAAGAAGGTAGGCCTCTGTTAAGTTCATTAAAGACACAACTTTTATCATTGTCTCAAAATTAAATGCCACTAGAGCATGGGTTTTCAATTTGGTATCATTTTGAGAATGAACAGTTTTGTGAAATGCTTGATATTGAAGAAAGAGGGATAATGAAGTCAGCAAGAGGGTATGTTTTTATACTGTAAATATCACGATGCAATGTGCTTGGAGGCTGTCTGTATAGCTACTGTTCAGCTGGGTTTCATATTGGCTATTTGATAAGCAGCATTTTATAGGTACACAATTTCAATACTTAAATTCATAACTTGGAACATTTTTTTTTTAGTTTCTAAGCTAGCATCATATCTATTTAAGGGCTTGATTACATTCTTTGAAATAATCACAACTATTTAACTTTTGTTCTCAAAGTTCAGGGAAAAAAAACAATAATAAAGCAATTGCTCCCCAAGTTCAATGAGATTCTTCAATTGTTTCTATCACTAAGGTACTATTCTCAGTCATTTTTAACAGTCAGCTGTCACTAACTTAAATAGATCCCACGATGGTCACACCAACTCATTTTTGTCACTTTTTTTTTAAACTTGAAAAGAATAATATTTGGACTGTGTTAACTCTGGATTAAAGCAATACACACAATCCCTGTATAAATATAGATATGAATGCTGAGCTTGGCTGTGAAACCATATGTAAGCTGGATACCAAAAATTCCAGTTTGTGAAACATAGATTTAAAAAAAGATTTCAATGATATCACCATTTTCCTAAGGATTTAAGTTACTTACCAACATGCAAGTCTATGTCTGTAGTTATACATATAAAAAATACAAGTATGTACTTACTCTCTTCCACATATTAAAGTACTTCACATTAATGAGCTTATTATATATTCACAACCAATCTATGATAACTGTTATTATTATTACATTTATACCTATTTTATAGATGAGGACAATGAAGACTAAAATATTTAAACTAACATGCCTAAATTAACAGAATGCTTGGATTTGAACCCAAACAGTCTAAATCCATGGCTTATACACTAACCTATATAAAATGTCTGACACAGAGTAGTTCATCAGATAAAGGCTATTACTCACTGGTATTAATCTAGTCTTCCATAAAAGTTGCTGATATTGGAACAATGGACAATTATGCCTATAATGACTTGAGGTGCAATACCTGTGTAAACATTTTATATATCTACAATTTAGGTTAAGTCACAAGTCAGTTGGAACATCTTCATACTATAGGCGGTTTCACATTGAGTACTAGAAATGAGCAAAACAAGCAGACTATGATGACATTACTTTATGCATATGTATGGAAGCCTGAAAGGAATCAGTAGGCTTAGATGATTTTGTATTCAGTTTTGTTCAGGCAGACATTCTCAAGCAATCTTAACTGACTATCCTCTATGTATATTAAAAGCTGACTTGAGATGCATTGAGTACCCAAAAAGCAAAATTCTTAGCCTCAAGCTAAGAACAAAAATAGATATCACTATGGAAAAACAACATTATTGTGGGAAAATATAGATGTCCGAAAAATATTTAAAATTTAAATAAAAGTTTAAGGTAGTAATATAAGCAGTATTACAATCTTGTTCACAAATAACTGTCCAATTAATTGTCCAATTAGAGAACTTCAAAGTAGAGAGATTACTTTAGTGAGGTGCTCAGGCAAAATTTATATGATTTATATTTTTAAAGGAAGAAAAATGGATATTTTCTTTAAAACTTTATTTGATTTCTAATTTTTAAGTTTTAAGACATAGTATGTGGTCACCATTAGGAGTGAACCTAGACTATTATCCATTACAATTGTTATTACAATGTTCCTATTCTTACTGATGTATCTGGAGATCTTGTGTCTTACAACAAAGGAAACCATTTTAAGGATAAACTTTGTGGTAATTTGTCAGAGTAGTAAGTGAATAGTTTAGAGAATGAATGTCTTACACAAGTTCATTTTAAGTCCTACAGCTCTCTGTTAACTGTCTTTTCAAGACTGAGATTTGAACCAAAATTTTGCAGTTTACTGGATCATGGTGGTTTTTCTTCAAAGGTCTTACAATGGTGGGTATTAGAGTATTTCTCATTCTTTCCTGGATGATATTATTTTGTACTGTCTAAATGTGAGAACATGTAAATGCTACCAAATAGGAAATCTTCAGTTAATCAAAAGTTATGCATATACCAAAGTATGTCATAAAGTTTTACTTCTTTATTTTCAGATCCTCTTCTGCTCTTTGTATGTTCTATCCATATCTCAGAGGAAAATCTCATTCAAACTACATTTTGAAAGCATCTTTGTCCACAGTCACCCTTATCCACTTGCTTCCTGCTCTACTGCATTGGATTAAATTAGTCTAATAGAGAATATAGCACAAATATGGAAGGTAGGAGCATGGAAGAAACCTTTATTATTCTTTCCTTGTGCTTCTGGAAGGTCTCTGTGGTTACAGCATCTGCTAGGAGGTCTTCCCACTATGTTCCTAGTCCCCGTCTGGCAACTTTTGTCTTAATTTTAGTTCCTGGACTCAAATGACACTGTTGCTTCCCTTGCGTCTCCAACTGTATAAGGGTGTGTGCTTCCTATTCTTGCTAATTCATCAGTTATTGAGGATTATTAAATTCCTCTATCGAACTACTTTACATAGACATTCTTTCCTAGCTAGATCCTGAAGTACCTGCCCAATATCCACTTAAAGGTTTCTGGTTCAGGAAGCAGAGACAATAATATGAAATTGCTAAAACTCTGTGGGTATCATAACTAATAAAATTAAAAGAGATAACATACTTTGTGGGCATCTCCTAGACTAAGTGCTAGGCAATTAAAAGTTGTTGAGAAAAAATTTTAAATTAATTAAATTAGATTATAAATGACTTATTCTGAACTTGCTATGATGGATTTCATAGATTACATTAGATCTATTTAACTCCAGATATTTGCTAAATAATAAGACAAAAACATAATAACAATATAACCAATTGAGTGAAGATCTACTAAAACTTATTTTCTCTAAGAGGTAATAATTCTTCTTAGAATGATATCCAAAACCATTTATTTGTAATTGTTGAAGAAAAACTATTATAAATTGAAAAATTTACGTAAAATCACTAGATTCATTCTCTCTTTCTCTCTCTCTCTGAAATAATTACAATTATAGGATTCAATACAAATCCCTAGTTATAGAAGATAAATTATAGTAAAGATGATAATTAGACTTTTTTCCTTTATCTTGAGATATCTATAACCTATAACATGATTTATATATTCAGTGTAGAACCTAAGAAGTTTCCAAGAAAAACCAGTCAATACATCAATACAATGCCCTCCCCCGTGCAATCACTTTCATTTTTAAATTAGTAATGACATTAATGACTCAGAATGTACATGAATTAGAGTAGGGTTTTATGTCGTTTCATGTGGAAGTCATCTGTTAAGTCATTGTAGTAAATTTTATTATTGTTTTAAATATTTACTGCCCCTAATTTGAAGACGAATATAACCCCTCACCCCATTCTGTTAATCTCAGGAGTAGCCATGTGACCTGTTTTGGCCACTAAATATAACGGAAATGATGTGTGTCATTTTGAGCAGAAACTTTACAAAACACCTTTATTGTTACATGCCATTGAGAATTTAGGGTTGTTTGTTTGTGCAGCACACCCTGCGTTCTCATGATTGATATAGTAATTCCCACAAAACTGTTTTGTATGAGTCAGAAAACTATCTTTAGACTTCAATCAGATCCTAAGTTTACTCAGTACAATTGGGCAATTTACTTGGTCTTCCTATCTCAAATGCAGTAGAACTGGTTTTTAGGACTGATTATCTCTACAGTTTTTTTCCTTTCTGAAATCATCATTCCATCCCTACTGAGAATCTGCGAAGAGGCTTATCATGAATAAAATTAAAGGAGAATTTCCCAACAGCTGTGCTTAAGTAATTGTCTCTTTTAAAAAAATAATTTAGTAGAAGTTTTTCTACTATAATTGGCAATATTTAGAATCTAGATTTATCTTTATGAGCAGCCCCAAATCATTATAATACTATGTGATCAACAACTTAAAAAAAAAATCTTTTTGGCTCAATGAGAATGTCAGAGGACTTGTTTTGACTTTTAACTCGTAGGAAATATACCACTGTTTAGAAAGTGTGCACTGAATAAAAACTGACTTTATATATATATATATATGCCTGTGAATATACCTCATCCAACAATATTGCTTCTAAAAAATTTATATGAATTCTACATTTAAATAGTTTATATCTATTTAAATAAAAATGTACTAAGCTTTATATATAATTAATATTTAGCTCAACTATAATTTCTGTGAGGCTGGCCTTCTTTTTATAATTCCTGATTAACGTAAGTACTCATTAAAAAATATGTTGATGAATGACATTATGAGACCATATTCTGAAATAAAAAATAATCATCTTTAATTTTGTGCATAATTATGTTCCTTTGAGCTTAGAAAAATCCAAAATTAAATGCTATGTCAGGGATGATGTGTTAAAATAACATCTTTGTGCATATAGCATTAATCCATCAATTGATTTATTAGTTTATTTATTCACACATTTATTCATTCACTTGACAAATATTTATTGAGCCTCCTATTACTAGTCAATGAATTAAGTACTTTAAGTACAAAAAAATAAAAATTGGAAAATAAAGTTACATTTGGAAAAGATTCATTAGAAATTATGGAGTGTTATATTCTTTATAAAATAAGTATATTTTATGGAAAGCATTATACAACCAAAATACTAATAGTTACATACATTTGTTTTGACATGCTCTTATTAATGGTTGCTTCACACAATATGATTAAGTGGCCCCAAACTCTGTATATGAATTACTTAATTCAAACATTGTGAAGACTAAAGGATAGAAAATCAATTATTGTATTACTAACATATACTTTATACAATCACCATAATGTGAGCCCTTACAATGTCTTTCTCTTTGTATCCCAAGACTCAAGCTCATGTGTTATATGGAATTCCATATTTCTTGCCAATGAGGAAAGAATGTAGATTTTACATAAAAAATAATCACATAAAATAATAATCAAATAACAGAAGCTTATACAAAATAAAGGTGAATGGTAAGTTTAAAGGAATATTTAAGGTTAGATTTGTAATTGATTCATCTGTACAGTTTTGATCCATGTATCATCTAAACACAAATACACTGACTTGATATTACTGTAATTCTTTAAATTGATCTATTAAATAATAATTTCATTACAAATTAAATAAAACATGATAAACATGAGTCAGGCTCTGTGCACTATCATATCTTTTATTACCCTGCATGTTTTTTTTCTCTATCTTCAATAATCCACTACAAACTCTATTCTCTCATGAATGCTAACTAAATAATTTATAACACAGTTGATTTGCCGCCTCCTTTGTGTGACCTCTTTGACTTTTCTTTCGTTTTGATGCAGAGAGACATTTCTTCCTTCTACTTAAACTTGCATATTTTCCCCCAAATTTTGGGTATAGCATATTACATTTAGTTGTACCTTTTGTGAGTTTTATACCTTTATTACTCTATTACTCTTTTATAGGAAAAAATACTCCTTGGTTATGCTTATGTACCCAGGAGACAAAACAACAGTAGAAGGTAGACATCAAATATTAGTCCTATAAAAAATATTCAACATTTTAGTCAAAAGACTATTTTTTTGATAATAATTCTTAAAGTAATAAGTTCCCTTTACATACCTCTAGTCAAGAATTCACATTCCTTAATGTCTCCTGAAAATTTCCATGTATTACCTCAAATCCAACATGAAACTATTACAATTCTCTCTTACACTCACCTTCTCTCCTGAACTTGAGAACTTTTATTCTGTAGATGTTCATTATTTTTGTTCATGATATGATCAACATTTTTGTTTTTCAGTTAAACTGTGTAGGTTTTCCTCAGATTCTCACTTCTTTTTTCTCAAGTTAAATTGAATATATCTACTAAATAATATATTTCTCAATTCTATCATTTCTAGAATTTCTTGTCCTACATATAGCTGCTGGCTTAAAAACTTTCTTCTAATCTCTAACTTGGATTCTTTTAGTAGTCTTCAAAGCAGTTTTCCTATTGCCATTTCACATTTCTTTAATTTTCCCCAATGAAATGATATTTCCTTTAACACATAAAAACAATCATATTACTCTTTTTCATTAAACATCTCATTTATTCTTTATTACTTTTTATTATTTATAAAGTAAAGGAATACTGACTGTCTAATATATGACTTTTACTTCTAACAATATCTCTAGCGTCATCCATCATCCATACCTTCACTGAGTATTGTAGCCATATCTTTCATAGTTCAAGTTTCCTGAGAGTTTGATGCTATGTCATGCGTAAGCACTGTGAATTCCTTCTGTGTTTTTGTGCTGGTATTAAAGTGAACATATATTTTTATTATCATATGCATAAATATTTGTTTCTACTTTTATCTTTCAAAAGAGATGGTGAGTTTATTAAATATAGAGTATATTTTATTCAATTTTGTATCCACAGTACCTAAAGCTTCTGGTACATGAGAGGCACAACATTGTTGAACAACTGAATGGACAGATATGTGTCCATTGTATGTGTGTATACATATCCATGCACACATGTTTACATATATATAGTGTGTATGTATACATATCTAATATGCTTAATAACTGATTGAATAAATATGTTTCTGTGTATTTACATTCCCTTAACTTTTAAAATAAGCAAAATTATTTTTTCCTCAAAAAGGAGAAAAGTAAGTCTTTAAATGTAGACTACTAGAACATTAACTAAATGTATTGTTTCAAAAGAAAATAACTAAGTTGCAAAGTATAGTTAACCGACTATTTTTTCTGACGTTTAAACTGACTCTTGTAGACAGAAATTGCTCAAAGAATGTTGGCAATAATTATGCCACATTTTTTTTATCTGCTTCTGACACTTTGTGAGTTTTTCATCTCTAATAAAATCCTCAATTACGGACTGTACATAATGCCATATATTTGTATGTTAATTAATAATGACATTAACAAATATAACAAACCCTTTATAGAATATGTATTTGAATAACTATCAACAATAAAAGAAGTCATCAAAATGTTACCTTATTAAGGTGCTTTTGATTTTATTAATAATTGATTAGATTTCATCAACCGTTCATATAAGATCATTTAACATACGATGCAATATGGTAAACTATTCCCATGCATTTTTATTTCTCTTGGTTACTACTGTTATAGAAGAGGCGTGAAAAGATACACAATGTAAAGGGCTACTAGTGAACTCCATTTGCCCTCACTCCTGATTAATCATACTTGAAATTTTCAAAATAAAAAGTTCCATGCAGCTAATATCAACTTATCTTGTAAGAAAAGTTGTTCTCGTTTATTGTCCCTGTCCTTTTAAATATTAAAGTTTTGAAATGGTTTTCAATAAATAACAATGTAAACTGAAGGTTACTATGTGGTAATTATGTGGTTTCTATCATGAACCATAAGGATTTCCTGAGTCCAGTGAAATTATGTGAACAAGTTTATGTACATATGAGAAGATATAAACATAATTTTAAAAAAAATATATTCAAAGGAGCCTATGACTTGAAGTTTAACAATCACAGATTTATGTTAATAAATGTTATACATATATTACAGTATACATGTAACTTTTCTTGACTATATAAAGTTTCTACTTTTAAATTTAGTAGAACTCAGTAGTCATACAACTTCTTTATGGGGCTTTAGGTCCACTATTTAAGTGTCCTTTACTTCATTTATAGACATTTATGTATTTTCTACTAACTTGAGGAGTCACTCCCAAGGAAACTTGGGAGTGAGATTGTAGGAAAAAAAATAAATGACAGAATTTTTTATTGAAAAACATTTTCTTTTGGTTAGGCATTATTGTAAGTGCTTTACAAATGTTCTATCATTTTATTTTGTCACAGATAAGCAATGCCTGACACTTAAGTGATAAGGACTATTTTATTCAGCAATAGTATCACAATAGGAAAGAGAGTTTAGTGTGAACTGAACTTAATTTTGCCAAATCAGAAGTCTGGAGACTGAAGCTGGGGTATACTAAGGGAGAGGCACCAACGTGTGTTAAGGCCACCTGAGTTTGTTAATTGGAGTTCATTGGGAGGAGAAATAAACTTCTATCTTTATAACAGGTGGCAATAGTGCAAGTTGAAGCAAAGCATCCCTGGAAGTTAGGCCCTTATGCTCCTACAGGGACTGGGAGAGAGAGGGTTATCTTCCTGAATGTTGCCATTTTAAAGAGATAGCTCTTAGGTTCCTGAAAAACAATTCTGAGGTGGCAGTTTTACATCTCAAAGTACAGATAATGGATTTATAATTTTCAGCTTTCTAAAGTAACTGCTCTAAGAGGTGGTTCAGAGCCCATCTGACTATCATCAGGTTTTGACTAGAACAAACAGTAAATATTCCTGGCAGTCTTGAGATTTCTCAGGCAGGCATTTTAAGGAGGGACTGGAGTGATCCTACATGCAAGACCTTAAGCTGCTAGAAGCCATGCTAGAGCTTAGTTATTTCTTAGTGCGTAAGTTTTGGACTGAGTAGTTATGTTTTGAGTTTGTGAAGTTCTCAATTCCCATAACACTTTGAAGAGCTAAAGCCAAGGGAGTATTTTTTATTCTGAGAATTTGCTGTTAGAAATACTGAAAATTATATTCAAACCTAGGTTTGTCCGATTCCAAAACCTGTGCATTCTTTCTACTATACCACATGCCTCCATTTAAAGTCAATCTTTTCCTCCAAATTTAGGAGACCTTTAGAGTAGTATTACTGTAAAATGTAGATCTAATGCACATATGCATATTTAAAAATAATAATAATTGAACACCCAAGTGCTCATAATGTACTTTAATAAACTTATGCAATATCTGTAAGTTGAGAATTTCCAAAGCTCTACATCTTCTATGAAACTTGATGTTATTAGGATTGTTTGTTGTTGTTGTTAGCCAAATGGTATGTTGATACGTCAATGTAATTTTTAAATCACATTTCTCTGGTTGCTAATGAGCTTTGAGCATATTTTCATCTTATCTATTATTCTATGAAATATTTGCTCATGTCTTTAGCCTTTTTCTTCTGAATGAATTTTTTCCTAACTTAATTTTAGGATTTCTTTTCTATATTCTATATTTCTATTCTGAATATTAATGATTTGAATAATATGTGTTGCAAACAAATGCTCTCCATCTTATCTTTTCATTTTATAGTGTTTTTGATTAGCATAAACTTTAATTTCAACATAATTGACTCTATTAATTTTTCTCTTATGGTTTGCATGAATCAAGTTTAAGAAAACTTATTCCTCAAATAATAGAGCTTTATTTGAAAAATTCTTTGCCTTTCTAATTTAAATTTAAAATCCATGTAAAGTTGATATTTTACAATTCAAGGTTAACTTTTCTATATATAGAGGTGTTATTTCAGTACCAATTATTAAATAGTCCATCCTTTGGAAATTATTATGTGCTTAAATAAAATAAACATTATTTAACTATTATAAACATAAATAAAATGTCTATACTTGTGTTAGTTAACTCTTTATACTGTTTCATCTACCCAGTTGTCTGTTTCTGTATTGTATGATAAATAGTTAGCCACTTTCCCAAATTGATGTTTAGAAATTCTTGACTGTTTTTGGAATTTATAGTCCCAAATAAAATTTAGCTTCTTGTAGCTATTTTGGTTATGGATGAGTCATTCTACTTTCAACCCTACCAACCAGGTTTCTCTTCCTTAAAATTGCATATATGCTTTATTTACCTCACAGGTCTAATGTGAGAACCAAACAAAGTAATATACATATGCAAAAACCCCAGTGTATATAACACATAAAGGACCATGAACACTGTTGCTAAAAGAATACTATATTTTTTTATTTGTGAGTATGTGTACCTCTCATCCTCCCCATCTTACTACGCCCTGACCAACCTACAACACAGGTGTCACTATTTTAATATCAGTAAAAAGCCTGCCAGAGCTTATTTGTGCCTGTACACATTTATGTAACAACCCATTTGTTTGATAGAAAACTAACTTTTCAGTTCATAGATTTAAACTAATCTTCTATTTTAAAAAATAGTCTGAAGAACTCTGTAAGTTATTGATTCAAAAGTCAAGAAAACAATGTAGGTTATCTAAGAATGAGGCCTTTAATTAACATTGAGGTTTGGTAATGACACAGATTTAAATTCAGACTTCAGGATGAATTAACTACTTAACTTTGGCTAATTTGTTTAACCTTTTTGAGTTTCAGTTTTCTAATATATAATATGAGAACTGTAATAATATTGACCTCATAATGTCATTGTGAGATGCATGAGATGTGAAAAATGTGCATGTATACTATAGTGTATTATTTAAATCATACTTGTGATTATTAAATTATAGATTAAACTTACCATATTGTATGAGTAAAAACAAATTTTAAGTGTTCTAGGGAAATTTGCTTTTGAAGGAATTCTGGCAAATCTCTTTGTAGAACAAATAATCATTTTGTAATCCAGATAAATCTACACAATTTGAATATATAAACTGAATTATTGAATAACTATCTTCTTATGATGACTCAGTTATTTATTATTCTGAAACAGTTTTAATCTATATAAGTGGAAAACATTTCAGTTGTGTATAACAGGACAAATAAATGAAGAATCAAGTGAAGCATTAAAAGAATCTCCCGAGACCATAGGACTAACAGATTATTAGGTACTTATCTATAAAATCACTCATGTGTTACGAGTATTAGTATTTGTTGTACTTTGATTTGGAAAGTACATTTTTCCTTTAGAGGTGAACTGATCACTTAGAAAATTTCTTCACTTTAAGAGGTAAGAGAGATCCTTGCTTAAAAAATCAAATGTACAAATCAATAAATGTTGTCTATTTAATATAAGAATACTAGAGGAGAGATATGAGAAAACATAAAAGTATTAATTTCCCCATCTTTCATAATAAAAAATCAGTCAATATTGTCTAAAATTAAAAAATTGATTTTTGAAATAATTTCAACTTCTTAATGTTTTTCATAATTATTGTTATACTAGAGAAACAAGTTAGAATACTATATTTCTTGTGATAAAGAAACTTTATTTAAAAATACATAAATCTCTGAAATTCTTTTGTTTCTTTTAGACTATTTTTAATAAAATTTATACACTAAAAGAAAACACAGATTTACTTTTTTGACAATAATATCTAATTGTAAGGGATAAATTCACACGTTTAACAACAAGAAAAACACATTTTTCTTAAAGTCATGGAATTCTGCTAGAGAGAGAATAAGATAAAACATTAATTTTTTATGTTTTTCTAAGTCTTTTTGAAAACTCAGTGATCTAGTGTAACTGAATTATATTGTGACTATATTACTTCTAATTACTTTGGTTGCTAAATGCCTAAATGCCTAAATGCCTAACACATAAAGCAGAGTTCTTGGGATTGAATGAAGACTACATAAATATTCATTATTGCTACACTTTAGATCACAGTGTAACTTCCAGCTAAAGCGAATTCTTTCGTAAAATATCTGGAACAACCAGACCAAAAATAAAAATAGTTCATGAAAAAATAACCCTACATTTTTCTGACTTAGTGACTCAATGACACCATAAGTAAAGAGAGAGTGTTAAGAGTGTAAATCTTTAGGAGAAACTAATTAGGAGAAACTAAATTTGAAGATATAGACCTCTGATTTGTTCTTTTGGAATAATAGAATAAAAATTTAAAGATTTAGAAATGGAAAGTATAATATTGAGCTCTTAAAAATATTGCTGGAGATAGGATATTTAACCTGTATAAACCAGAAAATTTATTTTTCTTTTAATGATATTATTTTATGCCTTTTGCTCTAGTGTTTACTTTTCATGAAATAAACTCAAGATATGTCTTACAACAAATACAACTGGCAGAACATATGTCAGTCTCATGTTGCTCATTTCTTATGTTAATAAACTTTATTAAGTTTCAAATTACATGTAAGAACCATTTGATTAATTTCATGAGTTTTGACAAATAAACATTTTCATACAATCACAATCAAGATAAACAATTTTACCATTATCCCTTTCTTAGTCAAATCTCCTCCACCTACTTTCATCCCCATTGATCTGTTTTATATTTCTGTAGACTTGATTTGACTTTTCTAAAATTACTGTAAATGAAATCAATTTATACTCTTAAGACTAACACTTTTTATTCTATATTTTTTGGGGGGGATTGATACATGTTGAACATATAAATTTTTTTTTCTACTGATCTCATTATATACCACATATACCATATAGCAACCCATAAACCACACAGTTTATATATTGACCTGGAAATGCATGTTCAGCTCATTTCTAGTTTTTAGCTATTATAAATAAAGTTGCTCTGAACTTTTGTGTGTACATCTTTGAGAGAACATGCATTTTCACTTCTCTTGGATAAATATATAAGAATGGAATGGGTGAATTATATGGTAAGTAAAAAAATAGATAAACTAGATTCCCTTTCTCTCTCCCCACTGCCCCGCCCCAACATAGAACACAACAAGAACATGTGGGTGACCGTCTGCAAGCAAAGAAAACAGCACTCACTAAAACAGGACAATCCTATAATCAGCATCCAGAATTCAACTCCCCAGTTAATAAATAATACTTAAAAAAATAGAATAACTGATTGCCAAATTGACAGTAATGTGATTTATAGGTGTTCCACATTCTCACAAACACTTGGCATTGTCGGTCTTTAATTTTGCTAATTTCAGTGATGTGTCATGATATCTCATTGTGGTTTTAAGTTGAATTTTTTAAATTATGGTTATCTTTTCATGTGCTTTCTGGTTATTTAACTCCTTTGACAAATATCTGTTTAAATATCCATTGTTTTCTTATGATTTGTAATAAACCTTATATAGTCTGGATATATATCCTCTAAAAGATTCAATATATTTTCTCCTAGTCCATGTATTACTCTTTCATTCTTTTTAAAAATAAACTTTTTATTAGATTTAAAATTTTGATAAGTTCAAATTTTATCATTTTTTATTTTCTCATTTGTCATATTTCTGTTCTAAGTAATCTTTGCCTACTCTAGTATTGTCAAGATAAATTCTATGTTGTCCCTTGTTTAATTTTTTGCTTTTATATTTGGATTTATGATCCTATTGACTTAATTTCATATTTGGCATGAGACAAAGGTCAAAATTATTATTTTTTGTCAGTATTAAGTTGTCCTACAGAATTTTTGCCTATTAGATTACCTTGGCACCTAGGTTGCAAATCAATTAATTATATATGCTGTCAGTTTCTGAATGCTTTATTCTATTCCATTGATATGCATGTTTATTCTTACGCCAATATATTCCTTGAAATCAGGTATTGTAAATTCTTTTGCTTTGTTTTCAAAATCATTTTAGATATTTTAATCTATATAAATTTTATAATCACCTTAGCATAATGTACAAAAATGTCCTCTGGGATATTAATTGGAATTTCAACATATTTGTAGATGCAAATTATTGAAAGTTGATAGCTGACTTCTTGATAATGTCTTCTCATGAATAAGCATCTTGTGCCTTATCATTTACTTATGTTTCTTTAATATCTTTCAACAATGTTTAATAGTTTTTTTTTGTATACATGTTCTGTGTATATTTTGTTAAATTTATCACTATTTTGAATATTATTTTAAATGATATAATTTTGACTTCAAATTATTCAATTTTAATATATAGAAATACATGGGGTTTTTTTTGTAGTGACATCCTACAATTTGATAATGTAACTTATTAGTTCTGTTAGCTTTTTCTTATAGATTATCTAGGTTTTCTATAAACATGATCATGTTTTATGTGAATAAGGGAGTTTCACTTCTTTTTTTCCAATGTGTATAATATTCTTCCCTTTAATTATGTTACAGCTTGAGTTGGGATTTTCATTACAATGTAGAGTTGAAATGTATATTCTAACTTTAGGCACAAAGCATGCAGTATTTTACTTTAGTTATGATATTTGCAGTAGACTTATTGAAGATGTTATTGTCAGGTTGAGAAATTTCTTTCCTATTAATTGTTTGCTGAGAATTTTTTACGAACTTTATGCCAAGCTTTATAAAATATTTTTTATGTATCTGAGGTAAACACATTCTTTTATTCTCTTAATATAGTGAATTAGATTTATTAGTTTAAAAAAATGTTAAACCGACCTTGCATTCCTGTCATAAATTCTACTTATGATATATCATCATTTTATGGTGTTGCTAATTTTGGTTCATAATATTTTGTTAAGTATGTAATTGATATTTATATGGAATATCCTTCCGTGATGTTTTTTGTTATATTAAATTTATCGGGGTGATAGAATTATATAGGTTTCAAGTGTACATTTCTATAATACATCATATGTATATTGAATTGTGTATTCATCACCCAAAGTTAAATTTTTTTGTCACCATATATTTGACCCCCTTTACCCTTGTCTACTTCGCTCCCACCCGCTTTTACTCTGGTAACCACTAAACTGTTGTCCATTTCCATGAGTCTCTGGTTATTTGTCTTGTTCATTTGTTACTTTCAGCTTTACAGTCTACATATGAAGTCATATGGTTCTCAACATTTTCTGACCTAATCACCTCCCAAAAGCCCCATGTCCAAATACCATCACATTGCAAATTAGGTTTCAACATATAAATTTTGGGGGGAAACAGTATATAGAATTCTAAGCCCCCCAAATTTTAGTTCTTTTTGCATGCAAAATACATTCATTCCATCCTTCTAATAGCCTCCAAAGTCTTGACTCATTCTAGCATTAATTTTAACATCTAAGTCTAAAGTCTTATGCAAATATCATCTAAATTAGATATGGATGAGATTCAAGGTGTGAGTCATGCTGAGGCAAACTCTTCTCTAGCTGTGTACTTGTGAAACCATCCCATTTCAAAGGGGAGAAATAAGAAAGAAAATATGACACATACTAAATAAGTTAAAAACCTAATGAGATAAATTCCATTAGACCTGAAGATTTGAAAATAATTCTTTTTGGCTTGATGCTTTGCCTTCTAGGCCCAATGGGGGTAGTAAGTAACCTCCGTGGCTTAGTGGGATTACCCTAGTGCTGCTCTCTACTGAGGCCCTGCTCCAGCTGCAGTTCTCTGCCAGGGCCTATGGCTCTTCCATGTTGTGGTACCACTCCTGCAGCTCTTCCAGGCAGTCTGTCCTATGAAATTCAGGTGGAGGCAGCCATGCACTCTAGACCTGTGCTGGCAGTGGCAACCCCAATAATCTTTGACTAACCTTTGGGGTCACTCTTCCATTGTCTTGAACAATAATTCCTGGTTTCTGTTTAGATAGCTGATACATACTAATCTCCTTATCAAATGATCACTTGGCCATATTTTAGTGCCCTCACTTTTTGCAATATGGATAGACAGGATATTTCTAATCTTTAAGTTCTGCTGCTTTTTTTGCTTAACGATTTCATCCTTAAGTCATTTCTTTCTTCTCATATTTTAATATAAGCAGAGAGAAGCCAAGCTACACCTTCAACACTCTACTTTGCAATTTTATGCAAATACTGCATGCTTCCACTTATAGGCAATATCTAAAGTAATCAAACTCATAGAAACAAAAAGTAGAATGATGGTTGAAGGAGGCAAAGAGGGAGAGAAGGGTAGTTGCTGTTCAATGGGTGTAGAGTTTGTTGAGCAAGTTGAGAAAGTTCTAGAGATCTGATACAACATCATGCTTATTGTAAACAATGTATTATTTTATAGTTTTTTCTACAATTAAAAAAAATGTTTAGTAGATTAAATTTAGTAACATGCGATAGGACCAGGATTCAAGTATGTGATTTTTTGATTCCAAGAACACTGCTCTTTCAATGTAATTATTGCTACTTCCCATGACTTTGTATTTAATACTAATTATTTATTACTATAATAAAATGTGTTTTAAAAATAAACATCTTTTCGCAAGAATATTAATTAACATTAAACTAAATGAAATATGGAGAGGAACATATATTATTTTACAACAGTAGAGATGTTAAAGTGAAAACTAGCAATTAGACTCAATGTTAGTAGTTTTAATATTTTATCTTAAAATAATCATCAAATGCACATATTTGCTTAGATGCAATTTGGAAACTAAATATGTCTACCATGAAGAAAATTATGTTAAGAAGCCAAATGTTAATCGTCTGTTCCTTATACACACTACAAAGTTAGATAATTATACCAAAGATGCAGACATTAAAAAGACTGAACTGAGTTTTGGTGAAAATTTAAGAATATACTTTGCTAATAGAACAATGTAAATTTAATTAGATTATGTGTTTCTGTTATAGCAACACAGATTATAACCAATAAGAAAATGATTTAAGATCTATCTTTATGCCAAAAAGGCAAAGACAATAGTTATGAAATGTAAACACCTAAAATCAATGACTAATTTCTGTACTGATTTAAAACAAAAAAATATATTGTTTTATACATAGTTAGCTTCATGTGTGACTGCAGCATATCTATCTATCCTAATAATATTGCTATTTTCATCTAATTTTCTTAAGTATGTAAATTTAAGATTGAATATGTAATATGGAATCAATAGTTACAGGATAAAAGATGAGATCCTGGAGATTAAGTATGGAAAATTAGATACTAACTCTCTGCATTCTCTCTCTCAGAGCTTTGTTAGTTAAAGACAAAATATTGAAAAGATATTCTTTTTTTTTTTTTTAACTTTTTTATCATAAATGCCTATAATAGTCTTTGGCATATAATAGTTTCTCATTAAATATCATTTGAATAAATGAATAAGTCCTGTCTTAGTCAGCTCTGGTTGCCATAACAAAATACCACAGCCAAGTATAAACAACAGAAATGTACTTCTCACCATTTAGAGGCTACAAATCCAACATCAAAGTGGTTGGATTCTGGAGAGATTTTCTTCCTGTTTTGCAAAGGCTGCCTTCTCACTGTCATCCTCTCATGATGGAGAAAGAAGGAACTCATCTCTTCCTTTTGCTATAAGATTAATCTCATATAAATTCTAAGAGGAGGTTGTTAATTTGAATAAAAAGTTCCTGCTGGGATTTTGATTGGAATTATGTTAAATCTATAGAATAATTGATGTCTTAATAATATTGAGCTTTGTGTAGTGTAAACAAGATATACCATTTTATTTATTTAGATCTTTAATTTTTCTCAGTGATATTTCATAGTTTTCATTGTAGATGTCTTACATAACTTCTGTTAGTTTAAATTCTAGATAATAGTTGCTATTTGTTAGTATATATAGTAAAGGATATTTTAAAATTTTACATCTCAATTATTTCCTGCTTATATATAGAAATATGATTTATTCTTATATATTGGTCTTATAACTAGCACCCTTGCCAAATTCATATGTTAATTTTAGTAGTTTATATATAGATTTTCTGGTTTTATAATCATGTCAGCAATGAATAGTTAGTTTTAATTCTTTCTTTCAACTCCTATGTCTTCATTTTATTTTATCTGCCTTATTGCACTCACTAGAACCTTCAGTATGAAAGAATTCAGACTATGTCACCCTAAAATTTGACACTTTGGCATATTAATTATTTTGATTTTAAAGTACTTAAGAAGAACAGTCTGACCCTCATTTGTCCTCTTGAAAGTGGAAGATAAATTTCTCATGTGAAAGGTATCTTCCCTGTATCTGGAGGATGAAAGACTTTCTTATCGCCAGAAATAGAGAATTTAAGGCTGTATAAACAAACCCTGTTAAATTAACCCTTATCTTTCTAGTTACTGCTCTTGACCATTGGCTACTCATAAGACAAATCTCTTTGTCTCATCAGTTGTTCACAGATTTACTGTTTCTTTCTTCCTGCTCTGTTCACTTCTTTGAGTTTTCATTGTGATGGCTTCCACGTACATGTAAAAAATTCAATACTTTTTTTCTTTTTTTCTGTAATCTCTTCTGTCAGTTTAATTCTTAAGTCCAGACAAAGATCCAGAGAGGATAGAGAATTTTTTCTCCCCTACAAGAACAATCTTAACTTAAAATGAGTGATAGTAGAACTCGTATTTTATTCCTGAACTCAGGGGAAAAGTATTTAAAACTTCACCATTACATTTGATGACAACTGAAGGATTTTTAATTATCTTAAATAAAGAAACTTAAGACAATTTATTTTTTCTAACTTTCTAGAAAATTTTGAAAATAAATGACTGGATAAATTTTAGTTTTACATATACTGAGATGATCATATGAATTTTCTACTTTATTCTGTTAAGATTGTGGAATTAAATCTTTTGTATTCAACTTTTTTCAGCCATTCTTTTTTCTTTTTTGTGCTTTACTCTGGATATTGTTTAGCACCTTATCTTTGAGTCAGCTCAAGCTATTATTTTGTGTGCATCCAGTCTGCTATTAAACTCATCCAGTGAGTTTTCAATATCAAAAATTTTTAAATTTTATAGAGTTCAAATATCTCTATATTTTTATCCATTTTCTCCATCCTCATTAACATATTAATGACAGATATTTTAATATTCACATTTTCCTCCTCTTTTTATGTCTGTTATTAAGATTTAATTGTATATTAGACTTTGTATATATAGCAACTATGAAGACTCTGGATAATTTTATCTTCCAGCAGATAGAGCTCTTTTTTTTATTTTTAGTTTTTGACTTGATAAACAGATGGAGTAAGAAGGCTGATCTTCTAAATTCAAAGAGGAATTGGGTCAGTTGAGGGCTGTGCTACAAGTTTGATGAGATTTGGCCTGCCTCTATTCGTGCTTTGCATTGAGACCCTGGCAGCTTTCTCTGTCTCATTAGCCCAGTCAATCCTTCACAGAGTTAGATCTTTACTCATTGGTCTTCCACGTCACTGCACTTCTAAATTCAGTAAATGGATTGAAGGAGAGACCATGGTACATTTTTTAAAGATTTCAAAAGAATAAATTCACCATAGGGAAATAGGCTGTTCATTTACAAGTTTTTATGTTTCCAAGTTGTGCCAACTCATATGGGCCAAGCTCAATACGCAGTTCCTATCTAGAATTATCAAATGTTACTAGGAAAGAGAATAGCTATTGACAGATTGTTCACATAAGAAAGGTTATTTTTTCTATAAAATTTTGGTTCATGTAATCCTGTTTTCCTCCACAGTTCTATTCAATGTCTTAAAAAATATGATTTTCAACGCTTACAGAATTTTTTTAGGTGATGCAGTGGGAGAATGACCTGTCATTACTTTTTTCATCATAATTAGAACCAGATTATTTTCTGATGATTTAATCAAACATTGGTTTTCCTTAAATATGTGTAGTGATAAACATTATTTTGACATTAATATGAACCACCCATTAAGGAGTCATATAATTCTGTCTAATTTATTTTATTATTGTTTTAAAATAAAATAGCATTTTCTCAGAATAATAATGTGTGAGCACACAGATACAAAAATGTAGACTGACTGATTCTAAAGTCATTAAATCTTACAGCCACAGCAGCTATTTTGAACATAATATCTATTCATATTTTAGTGTAAAATTTCAGTTAAAAACTTACCAGGAGTATAAAATTTAGTATTACTCAGGATTTTTTCTTTATAAAAAAATCTATTTAGCAACAGCTTGAAAAAGCTGTTTCATGTCTTCTGAAATTATAAAAATTCTCAAATTTAAAGGATCTCAACATACTCTAAGGTTATTGGAGATTAACAAATGCAATAGAGTTATTGTCTATTTAGACATGTGGTAGTTATATTTAGAAAAAGGTATAAGTTAGGAAAGTATGTAGAAAGTGTTGAGGCAAATGAAAATAGTACTAGGTTAGGTAACAACCAAGTAAAAGAATGTTCTGACACATTTTATTTGGAATGTGAATAATCAGTGAGATGTAAAGAGAAAATGTTAAATAATATGAGAGTCCGCTTAGGTTTTCTTTTCCTGAGGAAAAAAAATATATCTTCAAGAAAACTTACATGTGATTTAAACAAATTTTGCATGGGATTGATTAAGGTGAATAGAGATAAAGGCAAATCTTTATTTGTGGGCTTAAAATCAAGAAAAGCAATAATGTCTTTTTACATCAAACTTTTTACATCTCTATCAGATAATATACTTTTAGAATTAATTGGGGTAGAAATTATTTCTGTTGATTGGGATAAATTTACTGCTTCTTCACCCAAGAGTTTTGCTAATTTTGGTAAATATTCAGTAAAAATTGGGTATTAAAAGGTAAATTATTTTCTTATTTCTGCATACCATGCTCTAATTTTCTAATCAATTTATTTATGTCTTTTACCTTTTCAGAGAGTGGTTTGACAGATATAAAACTTTCTCTGATCTTTTCTGTTAGCAGTGGCTTCCAGAATTCAATCATTCAGAAAAGACAAACAAACAAGGTATGTTTAAAACCATATTATCAAGACATGAACATACTTGGTAAACTAGAGAGTAAATTCAAACTAAGTAAAAAGTATTATTTTCAGATAACTCAAAAACTGTAAGGTGTTTAAGATTTAGCAACGAGTTTATCAAGTGACAAAACTGATCTTTACCCTTTATAAAAGTATTTTCTGATGAAATTAGCTTAAAAAATAGCGAATTGAATTTCAGGTAATTCCTTCTTTATAAGGTTTACTCATTCCTGGAAAAAGTAAGTTGTAATGAGAAAAGATTTTCAGCATTTCTGATCTCAAATATTCATATAGCAATTATCATGTGCCAGGTCCTGTTCTATGTACCCAACATTTATCGGTGAAATAAAGGAAACTATTATTTTTGCCATTCTAATAGGTGTGTAGTGGTATCACTTTGTTCTAGTTTGCATTTCCATTATAACATATGCTGTGAAGCATCTTTACATATGCCTATTTGCTAACCGTATACATTTTCATTCTTGGGGTATTTGTTAAGATCTTTGGCCCATTTTTCAATAGCCTTGTTTGTTTTCTTATTGTTGAGTTTTAAGAGTTCGTTGCATAATTTAGATAATGGTCTTTTATTGGATATGTCTTTTATAAATATTTTCTCCCAGTCTGTACCTTGTCTTCTCATCTCCTGACATTGTCTTTCACAGAGAAAAATTTTAAATTTTAATGAAGTTCAACTTATCAATTATTTCTTTCATGGATCTAGTCTTTGGTATTGTATCTAAAAAGGCATCACCAAAGTCAAAGTCATCTAAGTTTTCTTCTATGTTACCTTACAGGAGTTTGAGGACTTTTACAAATTTGTACTCCTTGCATCATCAATAAATAACACTCCTTGCATTATAATTGTCTGTTAAAAAAACCAAACCTTTTTGTTCTAAAGGCCTAAGTGTAAACGAAAATGTTAATACATTCTTAATCATATATTGTTCTCATCTCACAAGCCTGCTTGCTCGACCACTGAGTCCACCTACCAGAAAAGGAATGATATAAGTTTATGTTCTTATTTCCCATAGCAACTCATCTCTTTGATCATCAGCTCATTCGAACTTTTGCTTTTAAAAACCTTGCCCTATCCATTCCATTTTGGAACATATTTTTGGTTCATACCAAAGGCTACATTTCCTGATTTGCAAATCATTATTCGAATAAACTTTAATATCTCAAAAGGTACTTCTAGACTTTTGTTTACAGGTTTTAGAGCTTTGTATTTTACATATAAGTCTACGATCTATTTTGAGTTAGTTTTGGTGAAAGGTATAAGGTTTGTGTTTAGTTTCATTGTTTTGCATGTAGATGTCCAGTTGTTCCAGTTGTTGAAGAGATTATTAAATTGCCTTTGCTCTTTTGTCAAAGAGCAGTTGACAGTATTTATGGGAGTTCATCTCTGGGCTCTCTATTCTGTTTCATCAATCTATTTGTTTGTTCTTTTGCAAATACCAAACTGCCTTCACTACTGTTATTTGAAAATAATATACCAAGGTGTAGTGTTTTTTTGGCATTTATCACGCTTGATGTTCTCACAGTTTCCTGGTTCTGTGCATTTAGTGTCTGCAATTAGTTTGTAGAAATTCTCAGTCATTATTGTTTCAAATATTTTCTGTGTTTTTCTCTCTTCTCTTTCTAGTAGATCCATTATGCATATATTACACCTTTTGTGGTTGGCCCACAGTCTGTGGAGATTCTGTGCTGTTGTTTTCAGTCTTTGTTCTCTTTGGTTTTTTGGTTTTCAGGCATTCTATTGATATATCTGCTAGCTCAGACATTCTTTCCTCAGCTGTGTTCCATGTACTAATAAGTCTGTGAAAGGCATTCTTAATTTCTGTTTCAGTGGTTTTTTAATCTCCAGCATTTCTTTTTGGTCCTTTGCCAGGTAAGTTAGGCTCTGATAATACCCCACGAGGTTAGGCTCCAGTTAACTAGTTTTCCTTGAGGGCAGGCTATGTTAAGAACACAGTACTTTGGCATATTTCAAAATATTCTTATCACCTTCCCAAAAGTTTGGAACTCTGGGATATTTTTCTCTGATTGTTACTATGAGAATGTGGTCAAACTCCTGGAAGTAAATTTCACAGTATTGCAGATACCCTCCTAAGACTTGGTTCCCAAGAGTTTTTAATGCTCAGGTTTGTAAGCACTGAGTCTCCAGCAATTTGTCAATTATTTTGTTTTTTTTCTATCCCATCATTGGTTCCTAAGACTATTTCCAATTCGTGAGTCTTTGCCTCAGTAAACTATGACTTCCTGTATTTGCCTATCTATTCAACCTTAAGAGTAACAGTTTGCCCTATGTCTTACCATATTCAAGAACAATTGTTGAATTTTCAGTTTGTTCAAAATTTTACTTGTCGAAATGATGTAATGACTTTCAAGATCCTTACTTGCAGAACCAGAAAACCCGAGTACTTTTAAAGGAGAATTTAATGCCATATAAGACAATATATCTTTAAAGAAGACAAAAAGGTGGCTTTTCTCCCCCAGTTTTATTGAAATATAACAATTAGTTGCTCATATTTACATTGTACAATTCAATGAGTCTTTTTCAATCATAGTTGGCATACAATAATATACCAATTTTAGCTGTACAGCCTAGTGATCAGAAATCCACATAACTCACAAAGCAATCACCCCACTAAATCTCATACCCCTCTTCCCCCTTCATATTCATTATATTATTAACCATCTTCCTCATGCTACATTCTACATCTCCATGTCTATTCTGCAACTATTCATTTGTAACTCTTAATACCTTTGCCTTTTTTTCTGTCCCCCCAATCCCTCCCATCTAGTAGCCCTAAAAATATTCTCTGTATCTATGAGTTTATTACTGTGTTTGTTGTTGTTATTGTTTATTTTGTTCTTTAGATTCCACATGTACATGAAGTCATATGATATTCGTCTTTCTCTATCTGACCCATTTCATTCAGTGCAATACCTTCTAGGTCCATCAAGGCAACATCTTTTTCCATTCCCATTACTTTTAGTTTCTACGTATCTTTTAATCTGAAGTGAGTCTCTTGTAGGCAGCATATGTAGGGGTCTTGTTTTCTTATCCATTTAGCCACTCTATTTTTTGGTTGCAGTACTTAATCCTTTCAATTTGAGGTACTTGTTGATAGGAATACAATTGTTACCATTCTTTATTCCTGTTTTTGATACATGTTTTTTCTTCTTAAAGAAGTTCCTCCAACATATTCTGTAATATTGGCTTGGTGTTGATAAATTCCCTTAGCTTATTTTTGTCTGGGAAGCTCTTTATCTGTCCTTCAACTCTAAATGATAGCTTTGCTGGATAAAGTATTCTTGGTTGTAGATCCTGGGTCTTTACTCATGTCGAATATTTTGTGCCAAGTCCTTCTGTCCTGCATCGTTCCTTTTGAGA
>NW_006438113.1:17337850-17391884 GCF_000325575.1 Pteropus alecto | reverse complement strand
TTTATCCCAAGCCTGTGCCCCTCTGGGGCCACCTGTTAAGATTCAGCAAGCAATCCACAGATGCTGTGCTTATAGTTGCCTCAAAAAGCCACGCCAGAAAACAAGACCAGCTGCCACTAGTGTGAGTCTTGGCTCTGTTCATCAAGGAGCACCTGACTCGCTGAGGACATACCTGGATATGGCTTGGGTGGGGCCACGAGTTGGGGTAAGTGTTGTTTCAGAAAATCCTCTGGGCGGAGCGACCTCTGTTATATAGTTTGATGATGTCTCAGCTATGACCGTGCTGTGCCCAGGAGAGATCTTCACCTCTGGCCCTCACTACGGCAATTCAGTGTCTCCCTGTAAGTCCCTTGTACCATGCCCTTGCCCCCTCATCCAATCCAGCACTGGTGCTCAGACAGAGCAGGTCCATCACAAGGAAAGTCCGCTTGCAGGCATGGCCCCTTTAAGAAGCTTCTGCAGCTGTTGGCTGCTGCGGCCTCTGTCCTACTCAGCTGCTCTGGACTGGGCAGCCTCGCGTCTTTGCACCACCTCTTGTTGCAGGGTGATTTCTTATTTTCTCTTTAGTTTTAGAGTTTGTTCATCTAGATCCCAGGAGACTTTCCTTGCTTTTTGCTCTGTGTTTCTGACACAACTTTGATTTAGTTGCAAGAGGAATGAACAAAGCTTCTATCATCTACCCCATTTTTTTTCTCCTCCCAAAAGATGGCATTTTTTTTTTTATGCAGTGCCTCGTTCATGAAAGGTGCATAAAATTCAGATATATCCTTGTATATATGAAGAAATCCCTTGTGAACTTGAATTAGAGGCAATAAATGGAACACTTCATGAGGTCAAACTGTCTTATCCTGAAGAGAAGTATCTATGAATATGGTCGTATTTACGCGGTTATTTCATTCATTTGGTTAACATACTTAGACCTCCATTCTCCTGAGTGCTTTTATAGAAATTTCTTATTCATATAATATAATTAAAATTTTTGATATTCTTTTTAGTTCAGTTACAAATCTAAATTTAATAACTAAAGAGAAATGTAAGTACCAACAATCATGTCTATGATTTTGAAGAGTGTACCTAGCTATTATTTATTTGATTGATTTCTAGGAGAAATACATGCCCTTTTAAAATTAATTTATTGAGAAGACTTTTTGAAAGCCCAGCTTTAAAACAATGGCTAACCCTAACATTATTACTGATATAACTAATTAAATATAAAATAGGCGAGAACTCATTTTATTACCCAGCAGCTGGGGAAGGATGCCATTTACCTACCAAAAATATCAAGACATTTATCTAAAACATAGTACAGATGGGAACGGTTTGATAATATTCTCAAAAGGTTGACTCATTCAATTCCATAAGAAGGACAACATTATTAGCAAATAGGTATAGATTATTTTGGCAGATTCCTAGAGTGTAGAGCTAGGAGGAAAATAATAATTTACACAATTAAAGAGCATACTTTGTAGTACTAGCTTTCTTCCATGTGGATTTCATCTGCAACATTTAAAATAGCAAAGTTCTGTTCTGCCTTCCTACACTTTTATATTTTATCAGTTCTCAGGTTGTTGAGCATTTGAATTGTAATATCCATTTATGACACCAAAATATATACACACTTTCGTTTTCAGTTAATCCTGTTTTATCTTGATAAGTAGAATTTAGGGAATAGCATCCAACAAACTCAAATACAAACTTTTACAATATACGAGCCAATAGTAGTTAACAAAATTGCAACCTGAAATCTTATCTTTATAAGTAAATGTGAGAAATTCTTCCTATAAACATTCTAGATTTTTTTAAATGATATAATTTAAAAAAAGAAAAACCCTCATAGAAACCAAAAAAAGAATACAGTGTAGAAACTCCCAGGAAAATTTTTACTTATATTCTTAATAAAATTTAAGCTATTTTAACATTGTGCCTACAGATTCAGAAGTGATTGTAAAAATAGAGTCATCTACCTAGATGAGCTTGAGTGTATGGATGACTTTCCAGTTACAACATCAAAGATGTAGTCCATGAAATAATTGATAAGCTTGACTTCATTAAAACTAAAAACTTCTGCTCTGTGAAAACGATGTCAAGAGAATGAGAAGACATCTACAGACTGGGAGAAAATATTTGCAAAAGACCCATCTGATAAAGAACAATATCCAAATATAGAAAGAACCTTTAAAACTCAACAATAAGCTGTGGACAGGAGTTTTTCTTGGTGATATGGTTTACAACCTCCCTCTAGGAAGAAATTGGCATTCATGATATAATGCTTAAGTGATTTTCACATGAACTATAAAGAAATTAACACCTCGAGAAAAGGAATCACTCATTTACTTTACTAAATGACAGTTAAAAATATGATAATCTTCATCCAAATTCATTTTTGCTTATATTCATTCTAAAAATGATTATACAATAATTCGTTCTTTGTATAAAAATTTCTATCAAAAAAATTCTTTGTAATAGCATGCTAGATATTTCTTACTGCATTAAAACTAAAATTCAAAAGTTGACATATGGTCAAAACTATTTCTGGGGCAACTTTTTAACTTATTGAAATATTAATTACAATTTATTAATATATATTCTCTTTGCATTTAGTCACATTAAATTCAGCTCATATTTTAGCTGATAAAGGTTAGTTTCTACTTAAGTCATTTAACTGATTACTTCCAGTTTTGTATATGCAGGTTTGATGAGCATTGTAGCAATGCCGTTTATAATGATGTTGAATTAGGTAAGAGTAAGGACAGCACACTACTAGAGATTTGCCTCTAGTCAATACTATAATACATTCACTTAAAACCATTTAACTAAATGTTGCTCTACTATTCTCATTGAATGGCTATCTAAGTGTTTCCACAGTGAAAGTTGGAGGATTTGAAAAGGAAGAAATATGTTTTTAAATCATATTCCCTTCTTCTAAAGAAAATATTTCTAGACCAACTCTTCTTTAAGTCAATGTTCATGCAGCACCTTTTATGCTGAAAGCCACATAGAAGTATGCAGAAGAAGTGAACAGAGGTGCAATTCTTTAAAAATATTTTTATGTTTATTGGTTTATTTATTTATTTACTTTATTTTCATAAGTACAGAGCATCTAATGTCACTATGGTCATTTCATCTAATTTAAAGGAAGGATCTAACATTTGACTTGCTCATTTTACCTGAGCAGTCTTCAATGAAAAGTTGGTTCTCATTTCACATAAATAAATGATGTCAATATGGAGACATTTCTACCTGTTGAGTTCTGAGAAACTTTGACTACAGTCTAGGCCAACAAGAGAAAAGTTCAGAAGTAACACTGCTGGGAATTTCTGTCCAGCAATTTGTTGTCAAAGGCATTGATGTGAGGCCTCAAATGACTCCCAAACTGCTTGCTCCAATGACAAGAGCAACAAAGCACTCATTTCCAATTACCAAGGGGTCTTAAAGTATAAACTGTATTCCTCTTCTGTCAGCTGCTCAGAAACCTGGAAAAGAAAATCAGCAACATTTCAATACTAAATTGCTCAAAACTGTTGCATGTGTTTATGTAGCATTCTGGCCAGTGTACATTTGGTGAATAAAATGTTAATGTAGCGTGTTTGAGATATTGATTCCTGTGGGATGAATTTTGCTTAGAATAATAAAATTGTGTTTTTCTGCAATCAGATATTGCACTTAGAGAAATTATTCAAGTGTTAAATAAGTAATATTCTCCCAACAGATTTTAAAATTGTGATAAAGACACTTTTAATATAAATCTTGTTGGTAGAAGGAAGCAACTTCTTGTGATTGTAGATCAAATATAGAAAATTACATACCTAAAACATATTAATGTGGTGGCCTGAGAGTTAATTCTTGTCTCAGATGTTTTTATTAGTATTGTTTTTTTTTAACGTTAAAGTGATGGTATAATGCAAGCGTGATTAGAACAAGTTGACAACATTGAAAAATGTTTAGATAGTATATGAAGACACTTGATGACCCACTTTCTCTAGATAATTTGCTATGTATACTCGCACTTGCTCTCTAGATATCTATGGTTCACTATTTCCTATTGATTTCATCTCACTTACACAGTAACTTATTTAAATTATTGGCCTCATCTCTAAAGCATTTGAGTCAATGACCTGAATATAATCCTCTTTCGTTCTTCACAATAAATTTTGAATTTCTATTCATCCCATCTAACAGATGTCAAAGTATAAAGAGGAAAGAATATCATGACTCTAATATTAATAGAAAAATACACATGTAAAAGATTTTCTTTATTTAATTAATTAATAAATAAAATTGGTACACATAATGACCAAAGAACATTTTAGAATCTTAGTGTATATATATCGCTTTAGACACTATTCAACAAGAGGAAAAGCACTACAATTATATTCTGTATATTTTGGCTTAGATTTCTGTGACCTTTCCAGTACACATAACTGAATACTAAGCTACTTCTTAGTGGAAAATAAAGGTTTGAATAATTTTTCAAAATAGAGGACAAATGTTTGTAAGTTAATTTCTTAAAATTTTAGAACTTATTGTTATAATTATCTTTCCTTTATGTAATGACTTTTATTTTTTGTCCAGTTCCAGGATCTCATAGAGGATACTATACTGCATTTAGTACTCATGTCTCCTTGTGCTCCTCTTGACTGAGAGTTTCTTAGACTTTCCTGATTTCGATGACCTTGATAGATTTTAGGATTACTTGTCAAGTACTTTGTAGAATGTCCTATGGAGATTTATCTCATGTTTATCTCATGATTAGTTTGGGGTTATGGGTTGATGGGAGGAAGATCGCAAAGGTAAAGTGTCATTCTCATCAAATCATATCAAAGGTATATACTAGCAACATGACTCGCTACCACTGCTGTTGAGTTTGGTCACCCCTAGGTGAGGTAGTGCTTATCAGATTTTACTTTAAAGCTACTCTTTTCTTCCTATTTTTTGTATTGTGTTGTTTGGAAGGAAGTCGCTATTCTCAGCCAACGCTTAAGGAGTGGAGAGTTATGCTCTACCACATCGAGCAGAGTTATCTATATAATTTATTTCGAATTAAGTTGCATGGGAGATTTGTCTACTGTCTCAGATTTATTTATCTATTCAATACTTTATTTATATCAGTATAGACTTACAGATACTTGGGTTATAGTCCAATATTGATGTATCTATTTGGTTGCTCAAATTGTTTTAGCTTTGGCCTTTGAGTGCTCTTTCAGTTGGCTCCTGGGTCCCTTTCACATATTTTAACCAATGTTTGTTTGTTTGTATGAACATATCCTTATTTCTTAGCACAACAAGATGCTCTACACTCATCTTGTACACTTCACCTAGAGTTAGCTATGTCTCTGAGGAATCTTGATTCTTAGAGAATACTATTAGAAATAGAGATCTTGGTGCTAAGTGTACTACTGCTATTTCCTTTGGGCCTTCTTAGCTAACAGAGGAAGAGTATATATATATATATATAAATACTTTAGACAAATCTAAAAATATTTTTATATGTACCCATCAATAACAATAGCACTCTAAACACTAATTTATATTAATGTCTCCAACACTAATTCATCACCTCAACAATCATTCTAGCTTCTTTTGTTCATTGGTAAATTCCCATGACAATAATGATAAATCTGACCCCTATCATTTGCCGTACATTTACTTATATGTTCAATTCCAATGTACATAAAGAGCTGTATCAGAATCATTAACCCATACACCCTTGGGACAAAACTTTATCAACTAGAGTACAATACTTCTGTGCAGCTATGCTTTGTGTCTTTAGTCTTACAGATTTTACTCATTTCCAAAGTTATATTTTTAAAGTTCTCCTTAGTGTTCTATACTTTGAATATAACATTAATTGGTGTGCTTTACTTTGTTGTTATTTATCCTGCTTGGTGTTTTTTCTTAGCTCCTGGCTCTGAGGTTTAGTGTGCGCCATTATTTGAAAAGTACTTGACCATTTTTTATTTAATTTAATTTAATTTTATTTTAATTTTATTTCATTATTTTATTTTATTTTTTATTTAATTTTAATTTTAATTAAATGTATTGGGATGACATTGGTTAATACAATTATATAGATTTCAAGTGTACGATTTAATAATACATCATCTGTATACTGCCTTGTATGTTCACCATCCAAAATCAAATCTCTTTTGTTACCATATATTTGACTCTCTTGATCCTTATCTACCTTCCACCCTCTCCCCTTTTCCTGTGGTAACCACTACACTGTTGTCCATGTCTATGAGTCTTTGTCTTGTTCATTTTTTGCTTTTAGTTTTATATCCCACATATGAGTGAAACCATATGGTTCTCAACTTTTCTGTTTGACTTATTTCGCTTGGCATGATAATCTCAAGATCCATCTATATTGTTTCAAATGGCAGTATTTCATCTTTTCTTATAGCCATTATTATTTTAAATATTTATTCTGCCCTATTCTCTCTCTTGTCTTTTAGTTTTCCTATTTTGCATATCATATTTTTTCCCATTGTCCTTAGTTTTGGGTGTTTCTTCCTTCCTTCCTTCTTTCCTTCCTTCCTTCCTTCCTTCTCCTCCTCCTCCTCCTCCTCTCCCCACCTCCCTTTTTGCTTTGCATTTCAGTTTGGGAAGATTCTATTTACCTATCTTTGACTTCACTGTTTGTTTGTTTGTTCGTTTTTCCTTCTCTATGTTGAAATTATACATCAGCCCATACAATACATCCTTCATTTCTGTATTGGTGTTCTTTATTTCTAGCATTACTTTTTGATTTTTTCTTAGCTTCCATCTTTCTGCTCACATTGCCTATCTGTTCTTGAATATTTTTCATTTTTATTTCAGCAATTAACATGTTATAGCTTTTTAAAAATCCCTATCTAATTCCAGCATTTGTGTTATACCTCAGCCTGGTTCTAATGCTTGCTTTTTCCCATCAGACTGTGGGATCAATGAGAGGAGGTAGTTCCTTGTGATTTATTTTTTATTGAAAGCCGGAAATGTTTGTATTAGGTATTAAGAACTGAGGTAAATAGACCTTTAGTGTGAGAATTTATGTTAATGTAGTTAAGGGATAAGCTACCTTTAATGTTATCTGTACCTAAAAGTACCAAAGCCTTTTGATTCCTCTAATGTCTTTATTTTCTCTTCCCCTTTGGCTTTGGGATTCCCTAAGAAGTCCTCCTCAGAAAGAGTATGTGTCTTGAATCACTTTCAGCTGTAATCCACTGCTAGTTATACTGGAGCCCTGTTGATGTGGTGCTGAAGTGTGTGGCATAGAGAAAAAGTTCTTTAATTTTCCATTTAATTTCACTCTTTTTGTGGGCTTGTGTTTTGAGTTTATGACCTTCGTATGTGTTATTCTAGTGCTATAACTTTTTCCTTGTTCCCCTACACTCATCCCTAGCTGCAGTATTCCTCATCTATTTTCCTAAAGTCCTGACTCTTGGTGACCGGGTGGACAGGAAGACTAAATGAATTAGAGTAAAAGAAATGGCCTTCCCACATGATAAGGCACTGGCAACATCTTTTCCCCTGGAGATCAGGTCTTCATTATTGAGAAGGCTCTTCCCCTCCTTCTACCAGAGTCACAAGGACATCCTTCTCAGAACTTCACTGTGTGAACTTGTTCAGAGTCCTGAGGATAAAGTCCACAAATATGTGTCAGTTCCTCTAAGACTACAACCCCAGAGGAGTTTCTTACTCTCATGCTAGTTCACACTCAGACTCCAGCAATCATCAAAATTACCATTAAGTTTTCCTATCAGTTTGTAATGGTTTCTGATTCAGGTAAGCCAATTTTAGCTGTTCCTCTGCATTCACTTCTCTCTCTGAATTTTGGGGTTATGTTTTTGTAAAGTCCTCCCCACATGGATTCAGATTTTTTTTTCACATCTCGTTGCTTTGCCATTTCTAGCAAACTAACTTTCTCATCAACCTATTTCCTTAGGGTTATAAGTTGATCTCTGGTTCTCCTAATATCCTTATAGATTATTGTTAAAAAACTTAAAATTAAAAAAAAAAAAAAAGCTTTTATATTGGCTTTTCTTTCTAAACAGGCGAAAGCTTTCCTCAAAGCCTCCCTTTCTCAGAATTCTTCCTCTCTCAATTTATTGACCAGAATTGCTTTACATTCTCTTCTTTAAACACTTATAAGGAAATTACCATCTGTGATCCATAATGGGGTTTAGCAAACTACTGACCATGGGCAAAATGTAACCTATCACCTGTTTTTGTACAGCCTACAAGTTAAGAATGGTTCTAACAAATTAAATAGTTGTAAAAAATTTAACTATAGTATTTCATGGCATAAGAAATTATAGAAATTCAAATTTGAGTATCTGTTGTGGGTTGAATTGTATCCCCCGAAAGGTATGTGAAAGTCTCAAGTCCTATACTATGAGTGTGACCTCATTTGGAAATAGTGTCCTTACAGATGTAATTAGTTAAGAGGAGATCATAACAAACTAGGGTGCCCCTTAAATTTAATGACTCATGCCCTTGTAAAGAAAAGGACATTTAGAGACACAAACACAGGAGACAGCTACGCGAAGATGAAAGCAGAGGTTGGAGTGATGCAGTTACACATGAAGGAACACCAAGTGTTTCAGAGTACCATAAGAAACTAGAAGAGAGACAAGGAAGGATTCTTCTCTAGAGCCTTCTGAAGGACCATTGATTTTCCAGCATTTTGAATTCAGAATTCTAGCCTCCATAACTGTGAGAGAGTAAATTTCTGTTTTAGGCCACCTGATTCATGGTAACTGATGAGGTACCTCTAGAAAGCTAATACAGTCTCCATAAATAAAGTCTTACTGGAACCTGGTTAAGCTCACTCATTTACATACTATACATTGCTATTTTCACACAGCAATGGAGATTTGACTATGACTGAGACAGTCTGGCCTGCAAAGCTAAAAGTTTATTTTCTGATCCTTTTTCAGAAAAAGTTTGCAGACTCCTGGCTTAGAATTTAGCATCATGTTTCATCTCGAGTCTGGAGTCTACCTTTCCTGAAGCTCTTAGACACTCAAAAGACAAGACAAATTCTCTGTTGTATAAGGTATAGAGAGTAAGTTGAGGGGTTTGTGCACATGCAAACAGCAGAGTACCTCACAATTAACAAGTGTGATGTGTTTCTACTACAAAATTACCTCTAGATCAATTAACTGTATGTTTTTAAAAAATAATTCTTCCTTCATTTATAGATATAATTATTTATAGTAACACACAACATAATGCTTCCTTTGGCCCATGTTGGAAATTGTAAAAAAGTAGGAAATTTAAATAATCTTGCTTAAAAATGATTGCAGAAACACGACATGAGCCTGCTTCTAGTTATACACATGATCCAAGATCCTGATTCTTGAGTCATGTCATTTCTAATCATTTCACAGAGACCTGGCAGCCATAGCACAGATTCTGAAATGTAATATCAATTACCTGGAGAATGAAATACCACTGATATTTACCTCAGGCACTTGCTACAGAACTGACCAACAATTGGGAATATAATAGAGATGGGCAGACTGCCAAGCCTGGGGATCACCTCATGCCTGTTCCAAATAGTTCAATGCTCAGAGTGATTATCCACTCCCAATTATAGGCAATGTGACATGGAGCAGAGCTCTCAGAGGCTGTTTCTGCCATTAGTTCCCGTCAATTAAAACAACTAGCAAAGGCTGTAAAATTGTATTGATAAATTTATCCACCAATTTTAAAAGAAATAATGTTCCTGAAAGGCAATAATATGGAAAGAAAAATAGACCTCTAAAATTAGACTATTATTGTGTGTCAGTTCTCCATGATTCTGTGGCATTTCTACGTGTCCAGGTATCAAGAGACAAGGTGCTCTGGAAGAATATTTTCAGGAACATTTATAGAGACATACAGCTCTGGAAAAATAAGTATAGAGTATTCTGAACAAAATTTATGTATGTTTCTGGATAAGTTAAGGTAAAGACAGTGACTTCCCCTAGAGAGATTTAGAGGCATCCCCCCCCACCCCCACCCTCCGCCCGGAGACATGTACTTATATTCCAGGACAATACAAATAATTCTCCCTCTGGAAAAGAGGATACACAGGTATGCTCAGGTTGTCAGTAGTGTCTATTATATAGGGATCTTATAAGTTGAAGTCTACAAAAATTGGAGTTCCTCTCCAGTAACTCTCTCACTGTGTGTGCAATTAAATACAGGTCCTTAACATTGACACACTGTGGGAATCGGGACTTAGAAAACCAGCACTACAGTGCTACCCTGGCTGCTTCTTTTGGTGCAAGTAATAAACTATCTTTGTCTCTGACTCAGAGGTCTCCCGTTTTATATGTAAATACACAACTTGTGGTAGGTTGACTTGTTAGGTTACAGATAGTGTAGGATTTTGAACCTTTCACAGTACCTGACTTTATTTTTTAAATTATATTTTCTGATTAAAAATATAATAAATGTTCACATATTCACCGAAGAAAATTTGGAAAATTAACAATATACAAATGAAAAATTTAAAAATAACTCAAAAACCTTTTCTCTTTTTCTATTATACGTTTTTGTTATAGAATTTTTTTATCTGCTATGATTTTATAAAATTTACCTTTTGTTTTATAAGTCTTATATAACAACTTAACATGAAGTCTCTTATTTAAATAGATTCACTGGTCACCAGGCATACTGTTGCTTATTTTTGCTGTTGTTGTTGTTGTTCGTTTCTTGCTTGTCTGGATACAATTTTTAGAAGAGTGTTTGTTAATTTGAAAATATTACCTTTACATTCCAAAGTCATATTTGCTAGTTATAATATCCTGGATCATACTTTTTTCCCCTGAAGACATTACAGGCATAATTTTACTCTAGAGAAAAATGGTGTTCAGAATCTTGTGGTAAGCCTGACTTTTTATCTTTTGCTTAGATGACAATTGATTATTTCTTTTCCTTTGTCTTTGAGAATTTAACTAAGAAAGATCCCATTGTTAATAATTTTGTAAATGTATCCATAAATATTATGGAAGTTTTAAGTAAATTATATATATAATTTACTTAATTTAAGTAAATTATATATATAATTTCTGGAAGTTTTAAGTAAATTATATATATAATTTTCTTTTTCCCTTTTCCCACTCTCTGCATCAGAAACACTAATTAAGATATAAACATTACATGTAATAGCCATTATTTTCTTGATTAGCCTCTCTAACAATATGATCATTCTCAAAACATTTTGGTCTCTTTATAAAATCTATTTTTCCATCTTTGTTATTGTTTTCAGCATTTAGTCCCTTTAAGCTGCTTCCTGTATGGAACATTTCTGTGATAATTTATCTTTCTCTAATGTCTTTGCCTGAACACTGCCAGTTCTTGTTTCACCTCTTTATGTTGCCTTGAACTCTTTTTCTCAGTTCTGAAATATTTGCCTGTTTATTGAGTTACTTAATGCATAGTGATATGTTTAGTCATACTTTAATTTGCGTCGCTTAGTTGCAAATTTTTTTCAGGGGGCAGCTGGTGTGGTTGACTATTCTTCATCTGGCTTATTTTTTCCTGATTCTTTCACCTTTGTTCCTTTAGTATGTTATTTCATGATGCCAAGTGAAGTTCAGGGATTTTCTATCATCAGTTGCAACTGCTGTCTCTATTGTGCCAACAAGGAATGGTTTGACTTACCTCTTAGGCTGCACTACCTTTTTAAAAAAAACTGTTCTACCAATGCTCTTTAAGTTCAGTAGTCCATAGTGTTTATTCTTCATGTTTTTCTGATATTGAGACTATATAAATTGCATTTGATAATACTTATAATTTAAGATTAGAGATTATATTTACATTCTGATTTCATATTTTCTTGTTGTCTGGAGGTAATTTTCAGGGAAGAAGAAAATTAAGTCTCTTTCTGTCATCTTAGAATCATTTATTTTATAATTGGCTACCTAGAAGGGCTCTTTTTCTTAGTCTAATGATTTTCGATTGATTATCTTTAATTTTTCCCAGTAGATAATCATCTGAAAATAATGAAACATTTGGCATCCCTTTTACAAAGTTATACTACATAACATCATTAAAATGCATACAAAAATGATTAATATTTTATCTTTAATTTATGACACAGTTTCCAGGAATCCTTAGCAACTGAATTCATGGTCTGCCTAAGTATATTTATACAGCAAAGTTTCTATATTATTAATCCAATGGAACTTTCAATTTGTGTTTATGTTTATTCTTGTTAAGAAAATATATGTTCCCCACAAAGAGTCCACTTTATATTTATATATGTTCGATCATTGTAATTAGAGGTACATCATTAATAATTCATACTTTGGGAAGAATTGGTATAATAGGATTCTGACATTTACAGTCTAAACTTACTGTGCTTGGAAATATCTTGCCTTACATTGTGCACTATGACCCAATGATTTCCCTAGAAGAGAAAAAAAAGGTAAAAGCTTTTAGTCTTTATACTCTAGCTACTTAAACGGATAGTTAGAGATCTTTGAAAATATGACAAAGCAATATTTTATTCTAGGAGTCTGAGATCCTTCACAAATTAAAAATGCTTTTCTGACTTATGGTGCTGTCATTTGTATTGTAGAAGGATACAGTAGCCCACTAAACATGATATAGTACAGTTATATTTTCCATAGAAATCATTCTGTTATCAAGGCTGTTAAAGCATCCATTGGCAGTTTTAATTTAGTGGTTTAAGTAAAGTGAATTGGTTTCAATCATTTTTTTCCCTTAACGAGGTCTGAGTTTTTGTTTGCTTTTTGTTAATATGTCTCTCAATGTCTTTTATATTACCTATTGACTATAGTACACCCAGCTAATGTTAGCTGTAAATACACCTCACTTTTTTCCAATTAATTATTTTATCATAAAAAATTTAAATTATAAATCAGCCAATCTAAAATTCTCTTTTTCATTTCTTAGAATAACTCCAGCTATAAAGCTACAATTATTTTGAATGTACATCTTTCTACATTGAATTTACAACTTTCAAGTAAGAAAAATCTAGTATTTATTCTCTTATGAATTTTTCTCTTTAGAAGTGTTTACATTAATTGTCTGTATTTTATGATGATGCATAATTTTGTATTTTGTGAATTGAAATAATTGGGAATAGCCAAACATCCACCAGAATTTCATCTACTTTGATAAGCCATAATGCTAATCTAAGTGTCTGATAAACTTCAGGAAGCCTTAATTTAGACCATTTAAGAAATATACTCTTTATATTGTATTTTCTGCCACAGATGCAACTAAAGAATACTAGAAGGTATCATATTTTAGGGTCATAATATCTTCAAACAATTATTTGGGCTGGGGGGACAGTCCTTAGAAAAAGTAATTGCAAAATTATTTTATAGAATAAAAGAAAGACTTTTGGTTTTAGAGTGACAAGCAATGGAAAGTTATCAGAACATAATTATGAGAAAATATATCATATATATGTATTATATGTGTATATATATATATCAGCACTAATATTTTAGTATTTCATTATGAAAAATTTTTAATATTCACAAAAATTAAATATTTTTATACTGAATACCCATATCACTACATAGGTTCTATAATTAACATTTATTATACTTGATTTATCATATCTATCATCTATTTTTTATTCATTTATCAATTTTTACATGCTTTTAAATAAACTATAGGCAACAGTAAACTTCTACCAAAATGCTTCTACACCCATATCATTAACTAGTATTCTATATTTGTTTAATGATTTTTTTCATTTGTTTTGAGATAAAATTTATATACAATGAAATATCTAAATCTTAAGTATATCATTTGATTTCTGGAAAAATGCATACACCTGTGAAATTCCATAATCTATCAAGATACAGCAACTTACCCTCATTTCACACAGTTCCCTCATACCCTTTTTTAGTAAATCTATCTTCAACTCCCAAAAAGAACTTGTTTTGATTTTTTTCAAACATTAATTTTGTCTATTATAGAAATCCATAGAAATGGAATAATATAAAATATAAAGTGTCCTACAAGCTTTCTTTGCCTTAGCATAATATTTTGAGATTTGTCTATGCTTTTCTTTATACCTTGCACTTAATGGGAAGTATTTCATTGTATGAATATACCAAAGTCATTTAGCCATTTACTATTTGATAGGCATTTGGGTTCTTTCCAGTTTGGGTTGTCACATATAAAATTGAAAGTATTTTTTGTTCAAGTCTTCTTGGTCATCTTCTAAAATGAACTTATATTGATATTAAGTCAACGTCTAGGAGTATTTAAGAAGAACCTATCAGAAATTTACCACAGTGGTTATACAATTACCCTTTCTCATATGCTCTATAAGAATTCTAGTTCTTAGGTATCTAAATTTGAATTGATTGAAATTAATTAATGTTAAGTTTGTTCTGAAGTTACACTACACATACTTCAAGTACTGAATGGCCACATGTTAATGGTTACTCTAATAAGCAGCACATCTATAGACATTTTTATTGTTACAGAAAGTACCAATGAGCAGGACTGTTCCACATACTTGTAAACATTTGGTATTGTAACTACTTAGTATGTCATTCTATTATATGTGTTTCATTGTAGTTTTAATCTATATTTCCCTGGTGAGAAATTATATTTACCACTTCTTCATGTGCTTATTGTCTGTCAGTGCATACAACTTCCTCTACGAAGCATTTGTTCAGTTTTTTAATCTCTCTTTTTATTAGGTGGTTTGTCTTTTTATTATTGAATTGTGAGTTCTTTTTAGATCTCAAATACAATTTCTTTGGTAGATATATGTGTTGCCAATATTTCTTTTTATATATGGCTCCTTTATTAATTTTGCTAATGTTACATCTTAGTAAACATGATTTAAAATTTTTCATTAAGTATAATTAAGCATTTAAAAATTTTTATACTTATTGATTTCTGTGACATATTTGAGAAAATATTGCCTACTCTCATGTAATAAAGACATTTATCAATATTTTTCTAGAATCTTTTTAGTTTCAATTTTTATAATTTAGACCACCAATGAATCTCTAAATATTTTTTGTGTGTCTGATATGAGATACACAACGTGTTTCATTTTTTTGTCCATGTAAACATCTAGATTTTCCAGCACCATCAGTTCTTTCCTTTAATTCTAGGGTTGCTTTAGATTTGTTTAAAATATCAAAATCTGAAGAAGTGTGAACCTACAGTTGGGGTCTCTATTCTCTCTTATTCTTCTAGTTAGTTGTCTTCAATTGTGCTACTACACCCAAAGTTTTAAAAACTGTAGTTCTACAATAACTTTTTAAGTCATGGAATATAAGTTTTTCATAGTTGTTGAATTTTCTGAAATGGGTTTTTTTGCATTTATTTTGATGATCATATTTTCTCTCCGTTCATTAATACAGTGAATTTTATTGTTTTCAAATGATAATATATTACTGGTATAAACATCACTTGTCTATAATTTATTATTATATATTTATTAATAGATTTGATTTGTTTACACTTAAGAAACCTATTCAATAAAGATATCCATCTTTGATATTCTATTACTTTTTGAATTTTGTTACTGTTTGTTGTTACTGTTATGCTGGATTCATACTACAAGTTAGGAAAGATTCTCCTTCCTTCTATTTTCTTAAAGAATTTACATCAGATTGGTGCTATTTTTGTTTTAATTGTATGACAAAGTGTATGAGGAAAATCATCCACATCTGAAATTTTCATTGTAGGGAGGAATTCAATTTCTTAAACATATATAAGAGTGTTGCATCTTGGGTTCTCTGATAAGTAGACTCTTAGACTTACAGTTCAGAGTTTTTATTTGTGAAAGCCTTTAATAGCAATCCCTGTGGATGAGAGCAGGAAAACAAAACAAACAACGAAAATGAACAGTTTTGGGTAGAGAGGTCAAGACCAGACCTCAACCTGAGCTTACGCACAAAAAGTTCTGTAATTAAAATAATTTATTAGAGTTGCCCCACATTGGACCAATATGGCAAAGCCATTATATGTCTCTCCTCACTACCCCATATATAATCACTGGATGAAGACCTTTCAGGAAAGATCTTAACCTTGAGTGAGATGACTCTCTGAAGCTGGAGCAACTATTAGAGGTCTCACAGATAAAGGTTATCTGATAACAATACTTTTAGCAGCAGCTGCTACTGCAATCATCATCACCACCGTCATCATCATCATCTTTGAAAAAAATCAGTCTGGGCAATGCATCTCCTTTATATCACAAAGGCTATTTATATTTTCTATTTTTTCCTGTTTCAGTTTAGTAAGTTATATTTTCAGGGACTTTGTTGCACCCAGTATTGGTGAGGATATGGAGAAAAATGAACATTTGTTTAGTCTTGGTGATACCGTTACTTTGTTAAGCTTTTGTGGTGAGGAATATGACTATGACTATATCTACAAGATTTTATGTGATACTTTTTTGGAAGAGAAGAAAAATGAAAGTTTAGTTAATTGTCTCCAACTATTATTGTGTTTTTTTTTTCCTTTCCTATATTACAGTGAATCTAAACACTTTGAAATTTCTTATATATTTAGCATGTTCTGAATTAAATTAATAAACTATTCAATCAGTGCTGTAATTAGTTTTTAAGTCTACTTTCACTTTGTGATTCCCTTCAGAGAAAAAATAAAATATGAATGTCCCCATTAAATATTGATTAGAAAACTAGTCTTCTGATACTTTATAACTTAAAAAAACATGATAAATGCAATTCTTAACCATCAAGAGCAAATCATTATCTCTCATCATTTATTCTGGCAAATAATAGATGCCAAATATTGGTATTCATTTGAAATTGTTAACATAAATTCCTTCCCTCACTAACATCTTCCTCCTTTCCAAGACTGTTGCCAAGTTTGCATTATTTAGAATTACTAATCATATAACACACACATATTTTGAAATTTGTAATGTCAAAGCCAAATTTTGGCTGCCAAGGGTATTATCTAGTAAGTAACATAATCTCACAGTAGCAGAAGAGCCATCAGTCAAATTTTTGAAGTACTAAGCCTGAACTAGTTTCCAAGCTTGAAATATTTGCTCAATAATCCCTCTTTGAGTTCTAGTATACAAGGTTACTTGTACACTAGAGCCAAATTCATACATTTCCTTTAAGTAAAAATTTCTAAGTTAGAATAAGATGTATAATTAATATGTCATATGCTGGACTTCAACTAGTGATATCTAAAATTGTTATTAAAAGAATTACAGAAATTTAATCCAATTTATTTTAGGCTTTCCTTTATAGGCCAGAAGAGGAATCAGGGGATCCATTAAATGTATACTTATAAATCTTTATCTTGTATTTTAACTTTCTACAAGATTTTTTTTTCCCTTCCCCCAGGATTGCTCATGGTCTAAGATGTGGGCATTGAGTTAAGTTATTTTTTCTATTATATCGAAAGTAGATTTTAAGTTTATTTTTTCTGCACATGATTATTTAATTATTCCAGAGCCATTTTTATGTAAAATTTATTTTTCACCATTAAATTTCCTTGATATCTTTGTAAAAAATCAGTTGAAGAAAAAAAAGTAAGGATGAATTTCTAGATTTTTTTATTCTGCTCCATTGATTTACCTATGTCTGTTCTTACACTAAGACCATACTCTTTGGATTATGGTCTCTTTATATTAACCTTCAAAGTATATCTGAAGTCAGGTAGTGAGTCATTAGACTTTGTTTCTCCTTTTCTAAGCTGCTTTGTTTAATCTTGGTCATTTTCATTTCCATATTAATTTTATGATTAGCTTTTAATTTTCAATGAGAAAAACCCTGCCCATTTGGATTTAGCTAAAAATTTTATTGATTCTTCAGATTATTTGGGGGATAATTAGCATCTTAACTTATAGAATTTTTCTGTACATTAAAAAAAGGCTTTTTTTAAAAGTATATGTTCTTTCATTTTTCTCATCAATGTTTTGGAAATTTTAGTGTAACAAGTTTTATATTTCTTGTATTCAATTTGTTTACGGTATTTTATTCTTTTTGATGCTATTTTAATTAAATTATTGTCTTAATTTTATTTTTGGATTGATTGTAAAAATACAATTGTTTTAAAATAGATCTTGAATCTTTTTTCTGATTATTTTTTATTTTTATTTTTATATCTTTTAAAAAATTAATTAATTAACTTTTTTATGTCGACATTGGTTAACAAAATCCAGTAAGTTTCAGATGTGCAATTTAACAGTAAGGCATATATATATTTACACTGTGTGTTCACCTCCCATAGTTAGATTTCTGTCATCACATATTTGACCCCTTATAACCCATCTACTTCCCCTCTGGTAACCACTAGTCCATTATCCACGTCCATGAGTCTCTGTTTGTTTGTCCTGTTCATTTGTTGCTTTTAGATTTATATCCCACATATAAGTGATATCATGTGGTTTTCAACTTTTACTGTCTGGCTTACTTCACTTAGCATAATTAACTTGAGGTCCATCCACATTGTTGCAAATGACAGTATTTCATCTCTTCTTATGGCTAAGTAATATTCCATAGTATATATGTACCACAGCTTCTTTATCCAATCATCTCTCTGTAGGACATTTCAGTTGTTTCAATATCCTGGCCACCGTAAATAATGCTGCTATGAACATCAGTTTGCAAATATCTTTTTAGATATGTGTTTTCAAGTCTTTGGGGATCTTGAGTCTTTAAACCCTGCCAAGTTTATTAGTTCTAATAGTTATTGTCCAGACTCCTTAGAACTTTCTATATAAAGATGCATGGGGTCTGTAGTTAAAGGGAGCTTTGCTTCTTTCTTTCTTATCCAAATTCCCTCAATTTCTTTTCTGGAGTTATTACATCGACTCAGAAAAATAACGAAAAAAACTGGTGAGTTGGAAATGTTTATTAAGTTCTAAGCTTAGAGGAAAATATTTCGATATTTCGCCAATAAGTATGTTAACTGTAGGGCTTTTGTAGCTGTCCTTCATCATGTTGAGGAAGTTTTCCTCATTTCTTAATTTTTTTGTGAGTAGATATTGGATTTTTTCAAATGCTTCTTTTGCATCTACTGAGATGATCATATTGTCTTGTCTTTTATTTTGTTATATGATTTTTGGGGGGATGTTTAACCTGTCTGGCATTTCTGAAATATATCCCATTTGGTTATATTTATGTAATCCTTCTACTTTTCTCCAAATTGGATTTGCTAGTATTTTGTTAAAGATGATGCATCTGTGTCCATGAAGTTATTGGACTATATTTAGTGGCTTTGTTGTCAGGGTAATGCTGGCTTCATAGTATCAGTTGGGAAGTGTTCCCTAATCCTTTATTTTCTTTGTGTAGGATTTGTACTGCTCTTTAAAATTTGATAGAGTTGACCAGTGACATCATCTGGGGCTAGTTTTTATATGTTGGAAATTTATTTTAATTATAGATTCAATGCGTTTAGTGTTTATATGTCTATTAATATTCTCTAATTCTTTTTGAGTCATTAATACTAATTTGTGTCTTTCCCAGACTTTATTCATTTACTTTTAATTGTACTATTTGTTGGCAAAATGTTCCTAACATTATTTCATTATAATTCCTTTAATTTCTATAGGGTTGCTTGTGCTGTCCCCACTATTTAACTCCTGATTTTGGCAATTTGCATAAGTTTTAAACATAAATTTTAACTTTATTTTTCAATTGTTAGTGCTTTATGGAAATACATTAACTTTTGGGGGGGGCTACATATTGATCCTTGTACCCTGACACATTACATACTCACATATTAGTTCTGGTAGATTTTAATGTTAATATTTAAGAATTTCCTAAATAAATATGTATTTCATTGTAGGGAGCTAAAGCTCCCAAAATTCAAAAGAGTGCATGGATTATCTCGAGAGGCCTGCTTGCATAAAAAAGGGAAAAGGCTGGTTCTGTGGAATTCCAGGAAGAAGATTAAGTATAGACAAAGGGAATGTCGAAGGGAGTGTCAAAGGAAGTGTCGATTGTACCTCGATCTTCAGGATGTTACTTTTATTATGTTATCTTGGGATACACAAAGGAACAGATTATGTATAAAAAGGAGCATAAGAAATAAACTCGGAGAGACAGTTGTGAGATCTGTTCTCCCTCCTGCACCCTGTCTGTCTTCTCTTCTTTCTCAGACCCACTCCCCCATTCAGGTACCTGGTTTGACTTGGTCGGCTGGTTTCCGACATTTCATCTAAGAATGAAAACAGTTTTTCTTTTGTTTTCTCAAATTTTTGTATTATTTCTTGTTCTTTTTTTGTTGCCATGCTTACGTCCTCCACTATGATGCTGTATAGAAGTGCCAACACACATTTTTAAGTTGTTTTTGATCTCAGGAGGAAAGTGTTCATCATCTCATCTTTATGTATAATATTAACTAGAAGTTTTGTTGTTGGTTTTTAGGTACCCCTTGTCATGATGAAATTATGGGCTTTATTTTCAGTTTGCTGAAAATTTTTAATGTAATTTATGTTCCATTTTGCCAAGTGCATTTTTGGCAGATAATGAGGTGATCAGATGTTGCTTTGGTTGTTTTCTCATTTAGTCTGTTAACACAATCGTGAGGTTTCCAGTGTTGAGTCAAATTAAGCGGTAGGCTCCACTCCTGGTGATACCCTTCCATCAATTCCTTTATGTTTCAGTTTTGCAAGGATACTCCCCAAATCCAAAGATTTTGATTTCCTGGAAGCTACCAAGAGGCTCATGGAAACCATGCTGCTGCTTTGCCAGTTGCCAACGTTTATGGTTGGAACTACCTCTGTATCTGATCATCTTAGATACTCTCACTTTTATTCTTGATTACTGGAAACATTCCTGGCAAATGCTTTGCTCTGGTCCATCTTGTGCCAGTCTGAGAAATCCACCTCCAGTAGCACAATATGAATACCCCTGGCAGTCCCTGTTAATCATAGCCTCTTTTTGGAAAAACCAACAAAATAGAACTGTAGATCTATTCCATTATTCTTATGTGTGGTATCAGGTGGCTCTGGCCTGCTTATGTTGACTGACTTTCAAATGTTGAAGCAACCACAGATGCCTAAGATAAGCTACACATTTATTTTTTTATTACGCTTATTTATATAGCAATGTAATGTATTGGTCACTCCCCAGAATCTTTAAAATGTTTCATTTTATATATTTTATCTGCAATATATCTATCAGGTATATTGCTATCAGGTAAGAGGGTTAGTCCAACCAAGCTACTCAGAGACTAGATGCTATCCCATCAGTAGGCTTAATTTTACTTAAAGTTCAATAAAAACTATTAAAGGACATTCAGTAGTGGCATAATATGTTATTGTAGTTATTGAGATATAAGAAACAAGTCCTTAATCTTCCAAGCTTATGCTTTAATAAGATTTGAAATTTTTAACGTTTAGAAAGAACAAAATTTTAAACCTTAAAGACATGAATAAACCACTTTGCAAAAAAAAAAAAAAAAATACTTTCCATGTCCTTGATTTTATACAATTACTCAAATTACAAGTATGCATATAAAATCTATTGTTTTAATAACTTCGACAAGGTGGAAATCTTATCCCTTAGTATTTTGAATTCTTGTGGTCTATTTTGGGTTTTTTAAATATTGTATTCTACCTACAAAAGACCTTAAATTTATTAGGTGTTTTATACTGATAGTGTTCTCATTTATTTAAATTTTTATGTACACCAATTAACAGAAAGTACTCATTTTAGTTACTGCCTATAAAAAAGGAGAAAAATTCTCTCTGTGGCCATAAAATTACATCAAAAAAGCAATTTATTTTAAATCAATTCTTATTTTTTCCAGAGAATATTTTAATATGATTCTATAAGTTTAGGTATTGTTTTGTTGTCCTCAGATTTTTTTTTTTTTTTTGATTTAGGAGTTAAGGTAATCTACATTTTGAATAGTATATTTTAAATATATAAAGTGAGCTTAAGATTATGATATAGTATAAAAATAACTCAAATATATTTTGTTATAGATATGACAAAATTCTCCACAAACTTAAGTCTATTCTCATTATTCAATGACACAATCTTCCTTATTCAAAATCTACCATATATAAGAAAGCGTTTCAAATGACAGTAGTATGGTACTATCTTTTCTTAGAATATCAATTTTAAATTTATTATAAATATACATAGAGAAAAAAAACAGTCTTTTCAAAAAATGATGCTGGGAAAACTAGATTTACATATAATAAAGAATGAAGTTGGATTCTCATGCCATGTATAAGAATATATTTAACTTGAAAATAAATAAACTCAAAATAGATTAAACCTAAATATAAGACCTAAAACTATAAAAATTTTAAGAGAAAATCTAGGGGGAAAGCTTCATAATATTGGAATTGGCAATGATTTTTTTTATCTATGACACAAAAAGCACAGACATCAGAAGAAAAATATAAATAAATTGGATTAATTAAAATTAAAAACTGCTGTGCATCAAAGGATACTATGAAGTGAGTGAAAAGCAGCCCCCAAAATTGGAGAAAATGTTTGCAGATCACATATCTGATAAATGATTAATATTCCAAATATATAAGGAACTTCTACAACTCAACAACATGAAAGCAAACAACTTGATTTAAAAATGAGCAAAGTACTTACACAGATATTTCACAGATATACAAATGGCCAATGAACACATGGCAAGATACTCAACATTACTAATGATTACGGAAATAAAAATCAAATCCCCGATGAGATACCACTTCATATCCATTCCGATAGCTATTAAGAAACAAACAAACCAAAAAGAAAAAAAAGAGAGAGAGAGAGAGAGAGAAAATAACCAGTGTTTGTAAGGATGTGAAGAAATTTGAACACTTGTACATTGTTGGTGAAATGTAAAATAGTTCAGCCACTGTAAAAAAGTTTGGCAGTTCCTGAAAAATTAAAAATAGATTTTTCATATCATTCAACAATTCTATTTCTTGATATATACCCTAAAGTATGGAAAGAAGAAACTCAAGCAAATATTCTGTACACTCATACTTATAGCAGCTTTATTCAGAATAGCCAAAGGTAAAAATAACCCAAATATCCTTTGACATGTAAATAGATAAACAAAATGTTGTATTTATAAGCAATGGAATATTATTCAGCTTTAAAAAGGAAGGAAATTCTGACATATGCTACAACATGGATGAACACAAAACATTATACTAAGTAAAATAAGCCAGTCACAAAAGAACGAATACTGTATGATTCCATTTGTGTGAAATACCCAGAGTAGTCAAATGCATAATCAGAAGTAAAACAGTTGTTTCCAGGGGCTAGGAGGAGGAAGGAAGTGGGAGTTATTATTGAATGAGTATGAAATTTCAGTTTGGGAAAATAAAAATTTCTATAGATAAATGCAGAGATGATTACACAATAATATGAATATACTTAATATTACTAAACTATACACTTAAACAATTAACATGGTATTTTATGTTACATTTACCACAATAGAAATTCATTTAGAAATACTAAATGTGAAACTCCAGATATTATCTAACCCCCACCAATTGCTTAAACTTTTCTCACACAAAATTTTAGGAAGACTTGAAGTTAGTTGAAATATATATTTTAAAATTTAGGGATGGCATTTGTGAAAGGATACTCAAAAATTCTGAATGAAATTAAATTTTTATGAGACTTTATCTGCCATTAAGTTTACATTGTTTTCTGTCCTTATTACAAAAAAGAAAAATGATAAATTCAGAATCTACTGAATTTTTACTTAAGAAAATTTATCCTTATGGTCCATCATTCTCATTCCCTTTTCTATATTTTTCTAGGAATCCCCAGAAGATTAATATATTTCTACAAATATACCTTCAGCCAGTCTTCTAGTTTTATTCTTTATTAAATCAATTTGACCTAGACCTTTTTTATAGACATTTTCCCTCAGGAGACATTTCCTGAAGGAAAATGTCTGTTATACTCCATAATAAATTACCACATGGAGCAAACCTTATTTCTTAATATACTACTCTAATAGAGAAACCAAACTGTGAATTTATATAAGTTAAATACATAAGATTTTACATGTAAAGCTGTGACTTTATGTAAAACTTTACCAAATATTTAGTGATGCTGGAAAGGGAAGGATAGCAAAGACATTACTGCTGTGTCTAGATGTGGTCACTTGCAGAATCTACAAGCCCAACCTTACTCTTGCGGCTGTAGGCAATAGCCAGGACACCTTATTTAGTTCCTTCACACAAATATATACACTCAGGTATTCTAATAATCTTCATCCTATAGAGTCCATCTCAGACTACTAAAAGACTCCAGGAAAAGCATAAATGGGTGGCTAAATCAGTTTCATATAGCACTATGCTTAGAAAACTAATGGCTTCATTTTCAATGACTGTACCATTTGTAAAGGGAAAGGAAGCAGGGCCCTCATGACTTAGTTCTTATATATATGAAAGTGAGTTTACTCAAGACATAAAGTTTGAAACTGGAGTATCTTTAATTAACAACTTTAACTTCCTTTAGGAAGAAAGGAATCTCAAGAGTACAATGAAGACAGTTACATGAATAAAATAAAAATCCTTTGGTGAGCCGCATGTGTAAATTTAGTGATTATAGTACAGTAATATTGGAAAAGAAATGTAAAAATAAATAAGGATTCATTTTTAAAAATAAATAAGGAAAAACAAAACCAAAGAAAGAGAGAAGGTTTTACGATATAAAGAATAGCAGAAGAGACCTAATTAAGAGTAGCCAAAGAATGAGAATGAGCCATCCCACCTTGAAAATGAGATCTAATTCCTCTCCACAGCCTCTCCTAGTACAGAAAAGCTCGCATTTTTTATCTGGCACTTCTCATCATTTTTAAGTAATGTATTCCGAATAATGAAGACAGTACAAAGATAAAACACATACAGACATAAGCACACATATTCAAAGAGAGGAAAATAAGAAAATGAAGCAAAATTTAAAAACTTCCTCAAACAAGAACAAAATATAATTCATTTGGCATAAAAATATATCTAGTAATCTGAATCCAATTAGAAATGTAGCATTTCTCCTCAAAAAAGCCACAAAATCTATGGAAATATAGTTCAAATAAATATCCAATTTATATTTGCACAATGGTTTCACATCATATCAAATGTCATTTAAGTTATTTTACTGCATGTGATCTACCCCAAGAAGGCACTTGTTCTATATTAGCATAACTATAAGAAATTATATATATATATATAATACACTTTTTTCCCCAGAATTAAGTAGTAGTTTCCTCAAAGGTAAATTTAAGCTTTCAACCTTTATAAAGAAAAAAACATTTTTTGAAATACTTAAATGTAAATATTTCTATTTTCTACTCAGTAAAGTTTTTCTAAAATCTTGAGTTTCTCTGTTACTCATAGTGGTTTCTCTGTTATGCATGGTGGTATTTTGTTTTCTGTTACTCATCATATTCATTGACATAAATAGTGGGGCTTATTTATCTAGAATTCTGGGGCATTTTTATTTACTGAAAATTTAATAAAAACAAAACAATTTGTGTAAGTATCAGAGTAGACAAATTAGCATTATCCATATTGAACCAGCAAGTGTATTATATAAGCAAAGTAAACAAAGCAGTAATTTCAATTGATTTTATTATTACAATTGACAGAGGGAGAAAATACAGCTGGCAGTGAAAGATACCACTAATTATATACTTTTCAGAACATGTGGTATTTATGTCTAAAAGTAGCTGCAGACATATCCAGTAGTATTTGTGCAAATGTAGAATAGTTTATAGGCAATTACAATGAAGTAATTCTGGCCAAGTTGCTTAATAGAGTGCTCTGGATTTTATTTTTATTTATCATCATCAAAATGCAATTACTAAATGGCCATCAACATATTATCATTATGATTGTTGTTGCTGTTTTCCTGATAATTTGGGGTCTTTGGGTTGGTTCTACAAAGCTAATTAAATAGATTTTATTGCGGAAATAATGTGTGACTTTATTTCTCACCATCACCCCCTGCATGCCACTATCCTCAACAAAAAATACCTTGTGGCACACATTTTTTAATTAAATAAAAATAATGGTAAAAAATAGTTAAAATTTATAGAGAACTCTTTCAGTACTGAAAATCAAGCCTACAAAATATTCCGACTTACTTAAAAAATTTCTTTTGGATCTCCCAGGCTAGAATTTTATACATGCTTCACAATTCCCATCAATTTTCATTTATTATTTTATTTGATTATTCATGCTCAGGTTATTGTACTGCTGTCTCTCCCATCTACATTCAGGTAGATTTTAAGGAGAAAAGAGAGAGAGCCTTATTACCACTGAGATAGAAGATTTTCAAAAATAAGTTTTTATTAAGACTTTTTTTTTTAGACCAGTTTAAGATTCACTGCAAAGTTGAGGGGAAGTTAACAGAGATTTCCCATAAAACCGCTGCCCCTGATATGAATTGTGTCCCTATTACTAACATCCTTCACTAGACTGGTACATTTGTTAGAATTAACGAATCCACATTGACACATCATAATCACCCAAAGTCCAAATTTTACATTATGGTACACTCTTGCACATTCTGTGGATATGGACAGATATATACTGACATTTATTCATCATTATGGTATCAGAGTATTTTCGATGCCCCCAAATCCTCTATTTTCTGCTTATATATCTCTTCCCTCCCCATTTTTCACATGAAAATGTTTTTACTGTCTCCATAGTTTTGCCTTATCCAGTGTCATATATTTGGAATCATACAGTATATTACCTTCTCAGATTACCTTTTTTCACTTAATAACATACACTTAATTTTTCCCCATCTCTTTACATGTCTTCATAACTCATTGCTTTATTAGTGCTCAATAATATTTTATTGTATAAATAGACCACAATTTACTTATTCATTCACCAGCTGAAGGACATCTTGGTGCTTCCAACTTGTCTGTTAAAGTCTTTGGCCCATTTTTCAACTGGGTTATTTGTTTTCCTATTGTTAAGTTTTAGGATTTCTTTGTATAATTTGGATAACAGTATTTTATCAAATGTGTTTTTTTTTTTTTCAAATATTTCCTCCCAGCCTGTGACTTCTCTTCTCATTCTCTTGACATTGTCTTTCATAGAACAGAAGTTTTTAACTTTAATAAAGTCCATTCTATCAATGATTTCTTTCTTGGATCTAGTCTTTATTGTATCTAAAATGGCATCACCATGCTCAAAGTCATCTAAGTTTTCTCCTACATTAACTTCTAAGCATTTTATAGCTTTACATGTTAAATTTAAGCCTATGATTCATTCTGAGTTAATGTTGGTGAAGGGTGTGAGGTCTGTCTCTAGTTTCATTGTTTTGCATGTGGATGTCCAGTTGTTTCAGAACCATTTATTGAAGAGACCATCTTGGCTCCAATAAATTGCCTTTGTCCAGTAGCAGTTAACAGTCTTTATGGGAGTCTATCTTTAGCCTCTATATTCTGTTCCATTGTTGTATTTCTCTCTCTCTCTCTCTCTCTCTCTCTCTCTCTCTCTCTCTGCAAATACCACATTGTCCTGATTATTCTTACTTTATAGTAAGTTTTGATGTTGGGGTAGTCAGTCTTCTTCTAACTTTGTTTTTTCCTTTCAACGTTGTGTTGGCTATGCTGGGTCTTCTGCCTCTTCCTGTAAACTTTGAATCCATTTGTAGTTATCTGCAAGAATAACTTTCTGGGATTTTGTTTGGGATGGTATAGATCAAGGAGAGAAGCTTATATTTTGGAAATATTGAGTCTTCATATCTTTGGACATAGAATATTTCTTCATTTATTTAGTTCTCTGATTTTGCTTATTAAACTTTATAGATTTCCTACATAGGTCTTCTATATATTTTGTTAAAGTTATATGTATTTCACATTTTTGGTGCCAATGGAAACAGTATTATATTTTTAATTTCAAATTCCAGTTGTTCATTATTGGTACAGAAGAAATAAATTGACTCTGTTTATTAAACTGTTAGACTTCAACCTTGCTATAATCACTTATTAGTTCCAGGGTTTTTTTTCTTTAATGTTTTTAAACTTACATGGCACTTTATAGTTTATCCAGGTTGTCACATATTTCATCATGACAAGTACATTCTAATAAAGGCAGGATTGGCATTATCACATGCATTATATAAATGAAATATACTGTGTCTTATTAAAAACAAGATAGTGTCAGATTTTGGAAGAAAAATCACATAGTATGACTTTGTTGTACCTATTATACTCGAGAAAAATATTTTAAATAAATAATTTTGTCACTGAAATCCCCAGGCCTGAACCACCCACCAGAGTTAGTGGTGCTCAATAAGGATAAAGACCATTTGGGTTCAAGGATGAAATGTGGGTCACAGAGTAAATTACAGCTGGAGTAAATTACAGGACTGAGCTGAAGAAACACGTTCAGGGACAAAGATGGGCTGAGATAAGAATGAATTGGAGGTGCAGATTACTTGAAAATCAATAATGGGATGACCAAAAAAGTCAGAGATAAAGAGACAATTGTATGCATTAATATTTATGGTGTCAGAATATTCCTGTGGCCAAGTCAAAAAGGCTATTTGTTCACCCATTCAACAAATAATATTGAATACCTACTACGTGCCATAGCACTTGTAATCCAGGTATGAATAAGACAAACTTGTGCCTTCATAGAAATTCTATTCTCAATAATAATATTTTAAAAGTTTTATGCTTAGAATAATATATTGATTCAATTCTAGTATACATAATATACTATATAATTTGATTTTCTAACATAAGATTACCAAATAACAATAGTGACAGAGAAGAACCTACTCTGAAAAATAATACATTATCCAGATAAGTATAGAATGATGGTGAGCTTAATGAATCTTTATAAATGTAAAGAATATTGAAGAGAAAATGAACTTGTGAGCTGTCTGCCACTGATAAGCCCTTAGAAATAAAGCACATGAAAGAAAAGTTTGAAAAAATTAATTACTTATTTTTTTAAACCAGATATATTTAGAGACACTGGGTTTATCAGATCCATATTTGTCTTATTTCTTAGATTTGGTTGTCCAGGTCTTCCTTTACTCTCTAATCATAAAAAGATTTATATGAAGCTAAATTTGAAGCAATAATGAAGTTTCTCAACCATGACAATCTTGACTGTCAATTTTAACTTATTAAATAAATATTAGAAGGTACATTTTGTCCTCTCTCACTAGCAAAATAAAATCGATCAGCTAACATTAACTCACAGGTCTTAGATAATTAGTAAAAATGCCTTACTCAAATGCTTTTTAATTTTTCTCTAATCCAGACTCATGATTATCTTAGGAGTAAATGAATATATTTTAAACCAATAATCTAAATAAACTAGAATATGCATCTCTGAGGAAGTTCTTACCAGTTAGGCTCAATCAGACCTTGATTAATCAATACAATCAATCATTCATTCTTCAACTATTTTTTAAGCATTGTACATGTGCTTGGCATTGTCCTAGATCTCGAGGGAGATAAAATGAATCATCAGACCAGTTTCTTTTTTCTTTTTTCCCCTCTCAAAGGCTTATAGCCTAAAGGCACAGATTAGCAAATAAAAGCAAAAAGTATTTGTGATACAGGATATTTAACACTATGCACATAATATAAAGTATTTATTACTATGTAAATTCAGAATAGTATATCCTACACATGTTAGGCAGGGATGACATTATTCACCATAGAATGATACACCATTGGTCAATTCTGGAACAAAAATAAGAATAAGCCAGGAAAGAGTACAGAGTACACAGGGGATATTCTAGGCAAAGCAAAAGCATGAAAATAAGAGTTTAAAGCTGCTTAGTTTTCTAAAATTATACTGTGGCTGGTTCATAAAACTTATAAAACAAAATGCTGGCTGAGAGGTAGGCAAGGACTATGCTGTGGAGGAACATATATATAGCAGGCTAAAACACTAGGAGTTTGTCCTGGTGGCTAATGTAAAGAGTTTTAAGAAAGTTCACATTACCATCAGATACATGATTTTACTAAGAGATTTTTAAAAATTTAAATAGTATTCATTGCATAGTTCTAGTGGCACAGTACAGGTTTCTATATGGCATTTGGGGTTGCCTTCTCCACTGTTAGATTTTTAATATTCTAATTAATTTTTTTCTTAAAAAATACTAAAATTAAAAAAAAATTGTCTTGATATTAGATACTAGGCCAGAAAGGCTTGCAACTTGGTTTTAACAAGAAAGCAACAATAGTTCATCATATAACAATCATTTCATGCAGTTCACCATATCAACCTTGTGAAGAAAAACATAAAGCCATCTTATGTCTAAAAACTGAATCCTTTCCTCCTAAGATCAGGAACAAGACAAGTGGGTCACTTTCACTGAGGTTTTAGTGACTGCACTGATTCAAAACAAAGAAATAAAATTATATTTATAGACTCCATGCTTGCCTACATAAAAAATGATCAAAAAGAATCCACAAAAAATGCTACTGGTACTAATAAGTACATTTAGAAAGTTTCAGGATATAAGGTCAACATGCAAAAATATATTTTCAATATACACTTGGAATCTGAAACTAAAACAAAAACAGCAACAACAAAGTAACAACAAAACAAGTACTATTTGCATAATCAACAAAAGATTTAAATTCTAATATATAAATCTAACAAGATATAGTGATGATTTTTATACTTAAAATTATAAAATAGTAATGAAAGACTTCAAAGGTGATCTAAGTAAATGTTTATGTATTGTAAGGCTATTATTGTTAAGATTCTAATTCTCCCCAAAATGATCTTTAGATTAAATAAAATCCCAATAAAAATACTTGCAGAGATTTTTGTTTTGTTTTGTTTTGTTTTTAGAAATCAACAAATGACTAAATTTTAAATGGAAGGCAAAGTAATTAAATGACCTTGAGATAATCATGCTAAGTGAAATAAACCAGACAAAGTTGAAAACCACATGATATCACTTATATGTGGGATATAAACTTAAAACCAAATTAATTTGAAAATACAAAACAAATGTTTAAAAAGGAAATTTGAAGAATTATACTAATTGATTTTTAAGATTTATAAGTTGTAGTAATTAGAACAATGTAGTAACGATAGACAGTGTAATAACAGACTTAAACAATGGAAAGATAAGCATACAAATCATGCATCAGGTTAAAAAGGTCAGAAAAAGACCCATGCGTATATAGTAAATTGCTTTTCAGTGAAAATGCAAAGGCGATTCAACATATGAAGAATAGTATTTTTAACAAATGATGCTGAAATAGTTGAATATTCATATGCCAAAAAAATCTCGACTCATACTACACACCATACACAAAAATGAATTCAAATTATATTTTAGAGTAAAACATAACATCTAAAACTATAAAATACCTAGAGGAAAATACAACCAACAACTAAGAGGCAATCTTTGTGAACTTGTGTTAGGCAAAATTTTTTAGCCCTGATATAAAAATAGATTCCATAAAAGAAACAATAAATCAGACTCCATGTAAATTAAAATTTTTGCTTTTCTAAAGATAATGAATGGGAAAAGAAAAGAAAGACACTGGAAGAAAACATTTTCAATGTAAATTTGATATCTGGGATGGATAAAGAACTCTCACACCTGACTAATATGAAAACAGACAACCTTATAAAAATATCAGTTAAAGAGTCGAATGTATGTTTCATCTAAGAAGACATATAGATGGTAAGTAAGCATATGAAAAGTTGTTGAACATAATGAGTAATTAAGAAAATGCAAACTAAAACAATGAGATGCCACTGTACACCTATTAGAATGGCTAAAATTAAAACACACACACACGCAAAACAAATCATAACAACTGGAATTATCAAGTGATAGTGAGGATGTGGAAATGTTGGAACTCTTGTACAATGATAGTAGGAATACAAAATGGTACATCTTTGGAAAACAGTTTGGAAGATTATCATAAAAATAAACATATATTTTCCACATGACCCAGAAATTCCACTGTTAGTTCTTTTTTCAGGAAAGATAAAAATTTTTATTGATACAGGATCTGTACCCAAATACTTACAGCAGCTTTACTCATAATCATGAAACAGTAGAACAAACCCCAATGTCTTTTATTTGGTTGAATGAATAAGCAAACCATGGTACATACATACAATAGAATTCTACTCAGCAGTACAAAAAAAATAAATTACTGATACATGCAAAAACATGGATCAGTGTCAAATACATTATGTTAAGTAAATGAAACCTGATTCAAAGGGCTGCATATTCTATGATTCCATTTATAAGACATTTTCAAAAGGAAATTAAAATCATATAAGTAGTTTCCAGGCCTTTGTGTAAAGATGACGGTAAAGGTTATATACAGAATGGCATGGGACATTTTTGGAGGAAATTGAACTTTTGTATACCTTAATTTTGGAAATTGAACTTTTGTATACCTTAATTTTGGTGGTAGTTACATGACTGTACACATTTGTTAAAACTCACTGAACAATACACTAATAAATGTAAAATTTACTGAAAAAATTATGGTTTCAATTGAAAAATTAACTAATTAGTTCAAGAACTGAAAAGATCTCAAAATGAATGGAAAAAGATAATCAAAAGATGACAACATAAAGATAACAGTGATGTTAGGATTATCTGACAAAGATTTTAAAAGCAACCATCATAAAAATGTTTTAACAAACAACTATTTATATGCTTGATAAAAATAAACAAGTAGAAATCCTCAGAAAAGAAAATATATATGAACCAAATGGAAATTTTAGAATTAAAAAAATAATAACTAAAATAAAAGTTCAGTGGATGAGCTCAACAACAGAATGGAGGTGACAGAGGAAAATATCTGTGAATAGACACAGAGAATTAAAAATTCCTCAATCTGAACAACAAGGATGAAATAGATTTACAAAAAGAAAAAAGAAAAAAAAAAGATACCTGTGGGTCATAATAAAAGATCCGCCTTTTATATCATCAGAGTTTGGGAAGGAGAGGAGCAAGAGAGGGCAGGGCTGAATAAGTACTAGAAGAAATAATATCTAAAATTCCCCATATTTGGCAGGTGACATAACATTTATTTATTAGCCCACTTCTAATTTAGATAGGATCTCACAGTCTAAAAACCAGTTTGCCTAAGATTAAAGGCTTCTAAATCATCGTGCTATTAAATGATGACATTGTACATATGTATTTAATCATTATGATTTAGTTTTTATTTTATCATGTTATTATATTGATATGTAAAATTAATAGAGCTGTATTATTCTAAAAGATATTTTAATATCAGCAATTTTACATCTTATTTCTATCTATCTGCAACCAAACTCTGTTTGGTTCTTCGGAGCTCCTTTCAACTTTCTTTCTTGATTCTCTTAGTATTATTTTCGATATGTAACTAAACTGCCTAATTTGCCTCTAGGGTTTTAGAAAACTAGATAAATGAGGCATGGATGACAATTTGTGTTTATTTCTAAATATCATGGGATCAGATTTTTTTCTGAATTCCTTATATGTCTAGTTTATCTTGCTGTCAGTTCCAATTTTGGTTTATATGTTATGTAAAAATGAGAATTAGGAGGTTTAAAATTTTGAAATTTCACATCAGGCTTTTAGCCCCACTTATAAAATTTCTAATATTATTATTTTGTGCCTGCATTATGACAACTACTGGAATATTAAGTTAATGCATTTCACTAAAGTGAAATAAATTGTCTTATAATGATAGGTGCTATTCTAGTGTACAAGTAAAACAAACTCTTAAATTTAAAAATTGTTTAATAGAATCAAGAGAAATAATAATATCTTGGTAATAAAAAATTTAGCCTCCAGGTGATCCTGATACTTTCTACAATCTGTGAACATATAAAGTTACTCCTCCAAATAAAGACATTGTAATTTAGAAAGGAGGGTTAAAAGAAGTACAAAAAAATGAGCCAAACGCTCTTTATTCTCAGACAGCAATGTCGATATGCTAGGGGCAGTATCTGACTTTGAAGAAGAGAATCTCTGGAACACATAGTTATATTTTAAAGAGTAATGTCTACATTTCCTCTTGGTAAGGAGTTGATAAGAAAAATTTTAACATATATTAATGGACTAATAATTGATTTGCAGAATATTGGTAAATGTCAAATAATATTTTGTACACACAATTTCCTTTTCCTAGTTAAATGAAAATATTTTTCAGCTTCAAAAATATTATTAAACATATTTTTCAGGTACACAATATGCAGGCCCTACATTAGGTAATATTTATGCACTTAAGAAAAAGTCTTAATCTTTAAATGACAAAACCCAAACAAGTTTGTTAGGCCAAAATAAAAACGGAATTTTCCAGTTAAATGGGAGAGTTGCATCTGGCTTCAGGCAAAAGGAGCTAGAATAATGTTATTTCTTTATTTATATTTTTCTAGTTTTAATGAGGTATGATTGAGGAATAAAAATTATGTATATTTAGATTGTACAATGTGATTTGTTAAGAGGTATACATGTGATGATTTAATATACGTATACATTGAGAAATGATCACCATGATTGTCAATTAATATATCCATCACTTCACATAGTTATCATTTGTGTGTGTGTGTGATGAGAATACTTAAGATCTACTTTTTTAGTAAATTTCAATTATACAATTTAGTATTATCAACCTTAATCACTATGCTGTGCCTTAGACCTCTCAGAATTTATTCATCTTATAACTAAAAGTTTGTACCCTTTGCTTAACATCTCCCAATTACTCTCAACACCCAGCTCCTGGTTAAAAAATAAATAAATATAAATATAAACATGTAGAGTCTGCACTCTTATGTTCATTGTAGCATTATTCACAATAGCCAAGATAAGAAAACAACCTAAGTGTCTGTTGACAGATAAATAAATAAAGAAAATTAGATGTGTATCTATTTATCATCTATCTATCTATCATTTATCTATCTATGTATCTATCATCTATCATCATCTATCTACCTATCTATCTATAATGAAATATTATACAGCTATAAAAAGAAGGAAATTCTGCTATTCAAAACAATAAATTATGTCAAATTAATGGTCAAATTTTGTGTCCCAAAGCTTTGCTTCCTGCAGTCTTTACTTAATTAGGGTAGCTACTGCTATGACCCTAGAAACTCCAGGTTTAACATTCATTGATATTCAAAGGATTAGGGATGGGCTGTCCTGTAATGGGAAAAAATTTAAGATTTCTATTTTCAGAAAGAGAATGGGATATTAGATAAGAAAGAAAAGTAGAAGGCCTAAATAGCAGCTAAAATACGGCAAAAAAATCTACAAATGCAAATACAAAACAAGACAACATGCTGTGTAGCTTTGAAGGTGGCACGGGCATAAGCCTATATAGTTCTCATATACGGAGATAAAAGAAGTTAGAAGGTTTGTATCATTTCAGGTGTATCTTAAAAAACTAAGATTTTGATAGCCAGGTACAGAAAAATAATTTAGACAGAATGAAGTACAAAATATATAAAAACATAGATTTGAGAGAAAGTGTTGCTTATTATTTAGTTAGAAATAAAATTAGAACAGCACATTAATTTTATATAATTTTCTGCCAAATACATTTGAAATTGCTCTGATTTCTGCTTTCAGCCATGAAGGAGTAAGATAGTCTGGACTTAATCTTCACTATTAGAGAATAAAATGGGACTTAACCAGGAATTCAAGGTTGATTTAACATTAAAAAAATCGAGACATGTAATATACTATATTAATGGCTAAAAGTAGAAAACAAACACATAATCTCAAATAGATGCTTAAATAGTGTTGAACACAACCCACACGTATTCATGGTTAAAAATTTTCAGTAAACTAGCTAGAGAAGGGAACTACCATGATTAAAGCCATCCATAAAAATTGCTAGGGTGGCTCCATATTGTAATGATTAGCACGTCTGCTTTACATGCAGAAGGTCCTGGGTTTGCATCCCAGGTGGAGCCATGTACCATACCCTGGGTGTGCCCCCCTACCCCTGTGCACGCTGTGAGTGTGCAAGAGGGGATGCCCCACCTTCAGAGATCCAGTTCTTAAGGGGAAAGGTTAACATCCATAGGTCAAGGGTGGAAGTGGGGGAAGGAATTAAAGAGGAGGGGGGGATTACTAGAGCTAAAATTACCATAATGATGAGACTATCTTTTCCCTAAATCAGGTACAAAACAAATGTTCACCCTTACTACTTTAACCAACACATACTAGAGGTTAATGTAATAATGTAAGAAAAATGATAAAGTAAATAGAAAGAAGTAAAACTCCCTTTATTCATCCACAACATGATTGTGCGTATGAGATATCCTATTGAAGCTACTTAAAACCCACATGAACTAATAAGTGAGTTTAGCAAAGTTTCTGAATATGAAGTCATCATAGTGACATAAGTCATATACCTGCATATATTAGTAACAAACATTTGGGACTTAAAATAGAAAAAAAAAAACCAAACTAGAAACAGATGAAATATTTAGGAATAAACTGCAAATATGCACAAAATATATTCACGGAAAACTATAAAATATTGCTGATAGAAATTAAAGCACATTTGGATGTCACTAAGGTAGCTGAGTAAGATGTCCTCTAAACAACAATAATTTTGCATCTATCCACATACTAAAAAGCCTTTGTGGAAGCATTGGGATCCAGATAAAAGACTGTGGAATTCTGGTGTAGCTCAAAACTGAGGAGAGACATTTTGAGAACACAGAGAATCAGCCTGGTGGCTGATTTGCTGACCATGGTACCAGCTACAGACACAGAACCAGCTCGGTACCCCTGAGGAATTAGCTACAGGCCCTTTTGGCTTGGTCTTATCACCAGAACCATATGCCAAGGGGCCTGGGAGGAGTCACACCCACCCATACATTGGATAATAGACATACAAATTCTAGTCTAGGTGGTAGACCCTAAAGTGGCCTGTCAACCAGCCCCAGCCCCGTCTGGCCTCAGTCCAGGAACCTTTGGGGATAAAAAAAAAATGTGTGCATACAAGTCACTTTTTGGGTTCTATTTTTGTTAGATGTTTATTGAGAGAAATATAAGTATTTTCAACCTTTCATAAAAATAGCTAGCTAATATTTCCCCTCCCTCAATGCATAATGTTGTTTGGAATGGAATGAGTAACTTGTTTCAGCTTAAAATATCTTTATTGGAAAAATAAGCTAAAAAGATAAATAAATATTAGTTGGTTTGAAATATATTATTTTAAAACATGGCAAAAATACTCCTATGACATAATAATGGAAAGACAGTTATATAAATGAGCGCAATATTTGCACAGATATTTTACTACAGAAAATATATGAAGAACCATAATGAATGATCAGGATATACAAAATGAAAGCACAATCAGAAACCACTGTGTATATAGTAGAATGGCTAATATTTAAATCTGACAATATCAAATAATGATTATGTTGTGGATCAACCAGAACTCTCACACATTACTGGTGGGAATATAAAGCAATAGAACCACTTTAGAGTTTATTGGTTTCTTATAAAATTAAACATATATTCACCATATGACCCAGATATTCCACATCTAGAATGTTAACCAAAAGAAATAAAAATGTATGTACACACACACACACACACACACGCACGCGCGCACACACGCACACACACACACTTTTACAAGAAAGATCACAGCAACATTATTTATAATAGACCCAAATGGAAAACAAACCAATGACATTTTTTGACAGGTGAATGGGTAAAAAAAAAAAGTCATTATAGAATATTAATATAATAGAAATCTATTCAGCATTACAAAAAAAAAAAATGAAAGGAAAAAAAACTGAGGTTTGAAACATGGATCAGTCTCCAAAACATGCTGGATGAAAAAGCCAAAGAGAAAAATATTAACACCAAATGATTCAATTTATGAGAAATTCTAGTAGGCAATATTGAATTAATTTGATAGAAATCAAAACAGTGGTCCCCTGGGGCCAGAGTTGGTAGTGGTAGGGATTGGGGAGGTGTATAGGGTTGGGCAGCTTGAATACAAAAGGGCACAAGGAAACTTTGTAGAGTAATAGAAATATCTCATATGTTTTACTGTGATGGTGGTTACACAGTACATATATTTGTCAAAACTCATTGAACATTCCATTTATAATCTGTTCATTTCATTGTATGTAAATAATTTCTCAATTTTTAAAAGCTGAATTGAAATTTAATATCCTTAAATATAACATGTTTTGTATACCTGTAATATCTGCCCCTAAATTTTTCCATGTATAAAAACTGTGAAGTAAACTATATTCATTTAACAATAGTATATTATTACAGTGATATCTATTAAAAAATTATTTTATTTTCTCTTTCCTGTTGATAAATTTAAATACTCACTATATAAAATAGTGGTTATTTATAGTCAATGACATTCTTTTCACTTCTAAACCTATAAGATTTGTACTGATTAATGTTCAAAGATATTTGGATGACTTTGTATCAACCCTGGCCTATCAGTGGTGATATTCAGTGATCAGCATGATTTCTCAGCCTATAATCAATCACCTTGAAATACTTAGTGTATGATGCAAAGCTGATTTACTGTAGCAGCCACTTCAGCACTTCTTACCATCACCTAAGTGAACCTTCTTAAAGACTGATAGAACAAAAAATGTTGAAGCATATACAAAGACTTAATCTCACTAAATAATCATTTTTAAAAAGAGAAGTTAACCAAATTTTCCATTTTAAATGAAAATGCCTAATTGAGTTTCTTGGAAATCATCTCAATTTATTTATACATTTCTCATAGACATTACTCATTTTTTCTCTTTTCTTCCTCCATGTATTCATGAAAAAAAAAAAAAAGTAAATGGACAGCTATACTGGCCAGAGTGAAAAACCAACAAAAATGTTTAAATGCTTTCTTCCACACAATTTACATGTAGAGGCAATATAGTATAGTGGTTAAGAGCAAATGCTTTATAATAGGATTTCCCACCCACACCACTTTATGATATGTTTGTTATTCATGAATTTACCTTTCAGAACCTCCTTTCTACCATATTTAAAAAATGATAAATGACTGCTCCATAGTGGTGTTGTGAGAAATAAATGAGAAAATGCATATATGTCAACTCCAGTGTCTGATAGATTTTAAGTACATAAAAAATGTTAAGGTTCATTATTTTCTGTATCTTTTGTTTCCAGGTTTTCAAGGGGCTCCTCTGATATGTAAGAACCCAATCAGAATTACAGACTTACTGAGAATATTGATGTTAAATTAGATTCTTTACATATAAAGTAGTTTAAATAATATTTTTGCTAAGGCTGGCAAAGGCTTAAATAAAACTCAGTAAAATGAGTAGTTTCCATAAATTGCCTGGGCACAATAATTACTTTTGTTCACTAGTGAGTCTCAAGAATCATTGTAGAACAATTACTGTAATATAGTACAGTGGTTCCCAAGCCCCCGGGCTGCAGACCAGTACTGGTCCATGGGCAAGTAATAGAAGTTTCATCTATATTTGCAGCCACTCCTCACCACTAGCATCACCACCTCAGCTCTACCTCAGATCATCAGGCATTAGATTCTCACAGGAGCACCGGTCCCTGGTGCCACAAAGGTTGAAGACTGCTGCTATAATAGATCTCAATGCCTAGAGATCACAAGAAATATTTTGAATAAGTAGATTGAGATTTTGGAGCTCTGAAATTTGTCTACACTGGTCAAAGCTAAAATATTTTAGTGCAAAAGTTTTTAAATATTTTTAACGTGGTGAAATAATCTAATTGAAAATATTATAAAAGTACATTAAAACTACATGCTTAATCTGAACTTTCAAAAGCTTGGCTTTTGATCAAAATTGTATAACTTTTAACTTCTTTGCTATAAATATAACATTAGACTAAAATAATTTTACTTCTTAAAAGGAACATTAGTCAATTTAATCAGAAGAATATTACCAACATAGGGTAATGATAATTCATTAAAGAGATTTTACAGAGACTCTCACGAAAGCATTGTGCAGTGAACAAAGCAAAAGGATTTGCTGAATTCCATACCTGTATCACTGGTCCATAAAACAGGTGACCATTGAACATCACAGGTTTGAACTGCATGGGTCCACTTATGCATGGATTTTTTAAAAAATGAAGTCATCCTTTGTGTCCATGGGTTTCAAATCTGTGAATTCAACCTAATGCAAATCTTGAAGAGTATTTTTTGCATTCAAAACAGCAGATTCCCGGTAGGGGATACGAGGCACTGATCAAAAATGCTATTTGAATACTGGTTGAATCTGTGGATGCATAGTTGACTATAGAGTGAAAAGTTATACTCCAATTTTCGACTATGCTGGAGTCAGCACCCGTAACTCCTGAATGTTCAAGGATAAGCTGTATGCCAAAAGCATATAAAATCCAATATGAGGAAAACTGAATTATTTTCTGTTAGAGGAGATCATCAAGAGAACAGTGACAGCCATTTGACTGGCAAGCCGGATTTGGGCAATTGGAGGCTCCTTACCCCCTCTCCTGTCTTTGGAGTGTATATCCTGCCTACTATTCCTATGCTAGCAGCTGTTTCCAAGAATGTCAGCCTTGAGAGAGCAATGTGTCATTAAGACCATCTGGACTGTATACGTGACTGAGCACAGTTAAAGCCTCTATGTAAACGTTTAAGATTCTGGCAGGCAGTGTGGAGATTTAATCTTCATGCAGCCAGCAAGACAAGCTGTGTAAGTAAATTACCTTGCTTTTTTTTTTTTTTTTTAACATGACACCCACAATCTGGAGTGGCCTGCATCTTTCTTCCCTTGTCCTCTTTGCGAAACAATGTTTTCTTTAACAAAACTTATTCTACAAGTTTACCAAATTTGCTAACTAGTTACTCAGATGGGAAACTTGGTATTTATCCTAAATAACTCTTGTCTTTCACCCCAAACGTAGAACTCTAGGCAATTTTACATTTCAATAGGCTACACATTTTCAAAAATGATGATTTAATACTTATATATCCTACTCTAACCTAGTGTCAATAAGTTTATTATAGCATTCTTTCATTGATTATCTGTAGCTTCTTTTTCTGACAGTGATAATTTGGTCTTTGTTAGCTATAATATATTTACTTTTTCTCTCAATTCTAGTATACATGTAAAGTAGTTTTAGAATTGCTACCCTGTAAACATAAGTTTACTATCTAGAGTACAGTCTTTGTAGAGTTCTTTCTGGAGTTAGCCCTAGAGTATCATGTCAAATATTATTTGCCAAAGTTAGTTCAGCTTTTTTGCCCATTCCCTTCAGTGAAACTTTCTGGTTGATTTTTCTTTTTAATTGTATATATTAAGGTACAGTCTTTATTGTGTACAGGTCTATAGATTTTGGCAAATGTATAGAGCTATGTATCTACCAGTACAGTACTATACAGTACAGTTCTATTACCCTGAAAATTCCTTGTGTGTCATCTTTGTAGGCCATCTCTCTCCTCTTTTCCAATGCCTGGCAACTATGGATCTTTTTTACTATCTCTATAGTTTTGTCATTTCCAGAATGCCATATAAATAGAATTTTTAACTATATGGCTTTTTGTTTCTGGCTTCTTTTACACACTAAAATACATTTAAGAGTTATCCATTTTGTGCTTGAATCAATAATCTCTTCCTTTTTAATGCTAACTATATTTCATTCCATTTTATGGATATACTCTAGTCTGCTTATCTACATATCTGTTCAAGGATATTTGGGCTGCTTCCAGTTTTTAATGAGTGTGAACAAAGTGGTAAAAACATTCACAGGGGTCTTTTTAAGCAAAAATAATAAGATATAATTCATGAATTAAAAATTTGAAGTGTATAATTTAATAGTTTTTAGTGTATTCAGAACTGTTCAACATTTACCACAATCGATTTTAGAATATTTCCATCATGACAAAAAGAAATACCATACCAATTAGCAGTTATTCCCCAATTGCTCTCAATGCTCCTACACAAGGCACCACTAATCTACCCCTATCTCTGTAGATTTTTCAGTTCTGGAAATTTCATATAACATATGCTTTGTAACTGGCTTCCTTCACTTAGTATAATATTTTCAAGGATTATTCATGTTGTAATATTTACGCTACTTCATTACTTTTTATTACTATATACTATTCCATTTTATGATTATATTACATTTTATTTCTGTCATCAATCTATGAGCATTGTGTTGATTCTATTTGGGGGCTATTATGCTGTTCTAAACATCCATGTACAAATTTTTGTATAAGCATACATTTTTATCTTTTTGAGTACAGACCCAGGAGTTAAATTAGTGGGTCATATGATAACTCAATTTTTAATATTTTGAGGAACTGCTAAACAGTTTCCAGTGCAGCTGTATCAGTTTACACTCCCATCATCGATGTATGAGTTATAGTGAGTGGTAGATTCGGTATTGTTAATATATTAATTATTCTCAATTTAACATATTAGTTGAACACAATTCCAATTAAAACCTCAGCAAGTTTTTTGTAGATATGGACAGTCTGATAACACAATTTATATAGAAAGATGAATAAGCTAGAATAGTTAAAGCAATATGGAAAAAGGAGAACAAGGTTGGAAGATTTACACAACATTATTTTATGACTTACTGTAAAGCTATAATAAACAAGAAAGTGTGGTGTTGGCAAATGGATAGACACATAGATCAGTGGAACAGAATAGAGAGCCAAGAAGGAGACTCACAGGACTACAGCCTACTGATTTGACAAATATGTCGGAAAATTCAATGGAGAAAGTTTTCTTTTTGACAAATGATGGTGAAAAAATTGTATGTTCATATGCAAAAATAAATAAATAAAAACAAAAATCAACTCATACCTCACACCTTATACAGTTGACACAAAATAGACCATAGATCTAAAAATAATATATGAAATTATAAAACTTTTAGAAAAAGAAAAAGATGAATCCGTGCGACTTTGTGTTTAGCAGAGACTTTTGATACAATATCTAAAATTATAAATCTAAAAAGAAAGTAGTGATACGTTGACTTTTATAAATGTATAAAGGTTTCGCCTGTGAAAGACACAGTTAAGATAGTTCAAAGGCAAGCCATGTACAAGAGAAAATATTAGTCAATATTTTATTGAACTCTTTCAGTTTTTCATTGATTTTATTGAGGTACAATTTAAATGCCTTAAGATTCATGTAATGTAAAAGTAAAATTAATTATTTTTTATAAATTTATAGAGTTGTGCATCACCTCAATCCAGTTTAAAATATATTCATAACCCCTCAAATTCCTTTGAGTTCATTGCATTCCTTCCTTGCTCCCATCCTCAGTCTCAGGCAACTAGTGATCTGTATTTTATCTCTGTATATTCACTGGGTCTGTGCATTTTATTATTATAAATGATATCATACAATATGTAGTTTTTTGTGTTTGGTTTCAGTCAACCACTATAATACTTTGGAAGACCATCCATCTTTAAATGTGTTACTGTATCAGTATTCCAGTTTTTTTAATTGCTAAGAAGTATTTCATTGTATGACTATAGTACATTATGTTTAACCATTCACCACTGCTGATGGCTTTCAATATACAAATCTTTCATTTTGTTTGTTAAATTTATTCCTAGTCTTTGACACTTTTGTAAACAAGTGTTTTCTTATTTTCAGATGATTAGTTGATAGCATAGAAATATAATTGTTTTTGTCTGTTCCATAATTAAAAATATATACCTATATTGTATGATCTTGCTAAACTTATTTATTAATTATAATAGTTTTATCTTGTATTCTTCAAGATTTTCACATAGAAAGATTATGTCATCTATAAATAAAATCAGTTTTATTTCTTTTTCTAAACTTTGGGTGCCAATAATTTTTTTATTTTCACCTCCTTGCATTTGCTAGAATCTTTGATGCGATGTTAAACAGAAGTGGTAAAAGTAGACATCTTTAGTTTGTTTCACATACTAAGGGTAAAGTGTTCAGTATTTTCATGATTTATTATGATGCCAGTGACAGGTTTTTATAGATGTCCTTTATCAGGCTGTAGAAGTCACTTTCTACTCCTAGGATGTTCAGAACTTTTATCATGAATTAATATTTTACTCTGGCAACTTTTTTTCTGAATTTATTGAGATTACCATGTGTTTTTCATTCCTTTATTCTATTAATATAGTGTGTTATGTGAATTGAGTTTTAAATGTTAAACCAATTTTGCATTTTGGGGATAAATACCACTTATTTATATTGTATATTTCTTTGAATATGGTGATTTATTTTGCTAGTGCTTTGTTAAGGATTTCTGTGCTTATGTTTTTAATGAATATTGATTTCCAATTTTCTGTACTTGTGGTTTATTTATCTTTCTTTCATATCAGTGTAATGTTGACATAGAATGAGAGAGGAAATGTTCCCTCTATTTTCTAAAAAAGTTTATGTAGATGATATTATTTGTTTCATAAATAGAATTCATCAGTGAAGTCTTTAGAGTATGGAATAACTTATGTAGGACATTTTTATTATAAATGCAATGTCTTTACTTATTTTAGATATATTCAGATTTACACCTGTTTCTTGAATCAGTTTTGGTAATTTTTTTGTCATTCTAAGAATTTGTCCATTTATTTAAGTTCTCTAATATGTATATATATAATTGTTCTAAATATTTCCTTAAAATCCTTTTAGTTACTGTAGGGTCAGGAGCAATGTTTTCTCTTTTATTTCTAGTTTTGGAAATTTTTCTCTCTTCTATTTTCTTTGTCTATCTGAAGGTATGTCAATTGTGTTGATATATTATAAAAGCTGTCTTTCGGTTTTATCTATTTTTCTATTGTTTTTCTGTTTTAAATTTTCTGATGTATTTTAATTTTCATTACTTCACTTCTTACTTTAAATTTACTTTTCTTTTTCTAGTTTATTAACATAAAAGTTAAGATAATTGATTTGAGATCTTTTTTCTTCTCTAATATAGTTCTTAAAACTATATTATCTTTTTTTCTTCTCTAATATAGTTCTTATACATTTCCACCAAGTACTGTTTTAGCTGCATCCAGTTACTTTTGATATGATGTTTTTGTTTACATTTAGTTCAAAATGTTTTCTAATTCCCCTTTAACTTTTTCTTTAACCTATAGGTTACGTGGAAGTGCATCATTTATTTTCTGAGATTTGTTTCCATGGTAGATCTCTAATTTTATTATTCTCGAAGAAAATAATTTGTATTATTTCAGTCTTTTCAAATTTATTAAGACTAGTTTCATGGCCCAGCATATGATATCTTGGAGAATGTTTTATGTGTGCTTGAAAAAGATATGTATTTGCAGTCATTGAATAAAGTATTCTACGAATGTCAGGCCAAATTATTTGAAGTTACTCAAAACTTTTAAATCGAGTCTTTTATATATTTTCTATCCAGTTGTTCTAGCAATTATTGAGAACTGAGTATTAAAATCCCCAACTATTATTGTTGAATGGTCTATTTAAACATCATTTTGAACTAAAATACATAAACCACTTATCGTTTGCTTACAAACAAATTATTCCAACCTGCAACCTTTTTCAAATTCTTAAATATACCTATATAATTTTATGCTTTTTTAAATTTTAAAATAATCACAAACTTATAGAATAAGTGGAGGTATAGTACAGAGAGAGAGGGTTTGATTTTTTTTAAATGAACCATATTAGAGTGAATTGCCACCTTGATGCTTATCATCTCATTTTTAAAATATAATCTTCCACATCAGAAAATTAACATAATATATATTATTATCTGGTCCTCAGGCACCATTCAAGTTGTGCCAATTTCTCTAATTATGTGTTTTATTACAAAAGTATCTAGTTCAGAGTCATACTTTGCATGTAGCTCTCATATTTCATTCTCATGTTCAGTCTTAAAAAAATTTCTTTCCTTGACTTTCATGATAGTGACATTTTTGAAAATTACTAGCCAATTATTTCATAAATTGTCCATCAATTCACGTGCGTTTGATGTTTCTTCAGCAAGAATATCACAGAATGAAAGATTTCTTCACTATATTTTTCATGAATTATAGCATATTTTATGAAATCATCTCTATTTGGACAAAAAGATTTCCCAGTGTACTGGAAGCTATTATGAAGTCTTGATTTTAATCGTTTACTTCTCTTTTGCCAACATTAACTAGGCTTCTATTTTCTTATTAATAAAAATAGAGACTTCTGAAACAACTATTAATTAGATAAATATTTTTGTTTATGCCTTGGACATAGTCATAATTTAATCAATATCAGATTATCACTAAATCAGGTAAAATTTTACATTTAAAATAATTAAATGAAATCAATCATATAACATACATGGTTATTTTTATTCTCATAGAAATTGTCTCAATTATTTTTTCTTATTACATACCCTTGTAGAATAACTTTATTTCTTGAAGTGATTCATAGTCCTGATATTAACTCTGTTGGAATTGTTTTAATAAAGTGTCAAACACATTTTAGCTTTTAATAGATTCATCTTACAAAGTGTGGGAGTGCTGACTAGCAGTCCAGCAAAGAATTTCCGAGTAGCCGATGCTCTGTAACCCAGAGCAGAAATATTCCTAGACAAGACATAGGCACAAAAGAAACCCATTGCTATTGTTGAGACTTAAAAAGGTACTTTGTTCATTTGGCATATTTTCTGCATAGTTTTATGAAGTAAATGTCTTACTAAAAATTATACCATGTAAACGAAGTTTTACAGAGTTTATTTTATCAACATAAAAGTGAAATTCAGATCATTTTCAAATTATAAATTTACAAGTTAAATTTACAAAAAATTAGGAATGATCTCTTGATTTGAAAGTTACTCTTAATTTAGAAAATAATTACTTTTTTAAGTTATTATTTTTAAAACAAATATATATTGATATATATTTACATATAAAATATATATGGTACAGGGGCACATCTATGCACTTAATAACTCAGTAAAGATGAACCTTTAGGCAATAATTTATATATTCCCAGTAGCTGAGTGTGTGTGTGTGGGGGGGGGTGGAGCACATGCATATATGCTTGCCCACATGTATGTGCAATTCAATGATTAGTTTGGAAAATATAATTATTTAGATAGATGTTTTTCATTACTGAATTAATGTTATAAGATTTAAGAAAATATGTAATTTTCATTTAAAGACATCGAGTTATGCCTGATATAATATGTTAAATATCCATGTGGAAACAAATTTAGGCAATAATTTTAATGAACTTTTCTTTCTGTAGATTTTCAAACATTTAGGTAATACTGTACCAAGATAAAGCCAGATACTGTGCTATTACAGATATTTTAAAAATTGTTAATTCAAGTTCATCCTAAGGCGAAAACTTAGCCTTTTTTGTTTTTTATTTAATAAATGGGGAGATATAGTACCTATAAAAATGATTTATTCACATTTCGCACATTTGTTTTTATAAGAAAGGTGTGCTACATTTGTTGCATGCTTTGGTTTTTTCTGGTACACTTAAACTCAGATTATCAGATAAGTAGTTTATGTATAGAAAACCTAATGGTTTATTAGTTACTTCACATTGATGAAAAATAGTTTGCTTACTGAAAAGGAAGCTAACACATTTGAATTCATTTTCCGTCGCATCTGTAATCATTTGACACTTACTCTTTATGTTACCATTTAGTCATCAGCAATCTTTGACCATATATTATTTTTTAAAACATTTGCTCTCTCCAGCTATACTGTAATATCCTCAAGAATAGACTCAGAATCTGCCAAACCTCTATATCTGGAAAGCATAGCAAAGTTAAAGATGTGTGACTGTGAGTGTCCCCCCCACAAGGATAGCTACTATTTGCCATATTGTTAAACAAAATTCATGTGTATATGCAACAAAATTATAGCCTGATGTAAATTCAAATCTTTACCTCTTATATTGATTACATAATATGAATATCATCAGATTTTCCCAGACACATGACTACTTAACTCCACCTAAGTCACTGCTCTGTACCCCTTGTGTGCAGCACTGTTCCTCCAGAGGCCACCATCAGAGAAACTAGGGTCTGTCCTACTACTATCATTTTCGTGGGGTGGTGTCTGCTCAGTAACCACCAAAGAGGCTGAGACAACCTGAAAGTTGGACAAATATCCATGTGGCAAATTTTTACTAATGAGAAGTAGGAAATAGGGAGCGATATTACTGGCATATAAGTTATCTCTCTATTCTTCCACAGTTATCTTGCAGCTTGACTTAAAGTAGCAGCTACAACGCCAATGAGTCACCTTTGGCTTTATAATTTTCACACTCTCACTGCTCTGAAAAATTATTCCATTCAGTAAAGCATTAGCACTTATATCTTTTTAAAGATTTTGTTTCTTAGGAAACGTGGACTACAATATCTTTTAAAGTATCCTATAATCGCTGTCTCTATTCTTATATTTGCATATGCTTTTTAAAATTGTATTATCAGCTCAGGCTCTGTCTGCAGAGATAAATGATCTACCATTTTGACTAGGTGTTTAATTATTCAGGTATATAAATATTTTAATACATTAATTTTCATTCAATATATTCATTCAAATAAGCAAATAATAATTGACATAATATTTAAAAATCATTTTTTTCCTTACTGATGATGTATAAAGAAACAAATGTTAACTCCTGATTTATCAGGGGCATATAGATATGTTTTGTGCTGGTAAAAGAAAACCTTCACTCTTGATTCACAGAGCAATAATGGTTGCCATAGGGAAAAAATTTATTATTATATGTTGTTCTCTAATTCCCCATGGGTTTTGAGAGAGAGTTTGTTTTGTAACTACAGGATTCTTGCTTCTGTGTTTGAGATCTGAGCAATGGTAACATTATTCAAATTTTCAGTTAGTTGAAATCTTAGGAGACGACCTCAGTAAAATAATGAAAAAGGCAGAATAGTAAATAAGAGGCTTTAATTTAGTTGCCATTTTAACACCTTTGTAAGTCCTACACATTTTGAAGTTCTCCTCTTACATCATAGAAAATATATTAAAATATATCCTCCTAAATATATTTTTGCTCAAAAATGAAATTAATTTTACAACTTGATCTTTAAGAATATTTTAATTTGTATATAACTCATATTTTCAATTTTTTAAGCAAAAATATTTTGATAAAGAAAATCTAACATAAACTTCTTGGCAACTCTGGTAACATTTAGATTATTAATAATTAATGAAGTTGACATAATATAAAAATTATTGAAATTAATTAATGTTGATTGTTTAGTGTTTTTTTAGTATTCTGGAGTAAATATATATTTTATGTCAATTACTTAGCTAAAGCCCTGAAAAGCTCACTAGTTTTAAGCAGTATTCTTACAGTGCCCAACAGATACAAATCATTATGTCATCTTTATCATGGTTAAAAGTTAAAGAACAGATAGCAAGTCAATTTTAATGTTTAAATTACAATTTGAACAGCATTTATTCAGCATTTTGTCTATTCGTACCTTTGCGGATTCACATGAGGGATTAGAAAGACCAGGTTCATACACTCCAAGAGTTAACTCAAACACTATCATCTTTATAAAGTAAAAATAAAATATTTTGCACATTGAATAAAACTGAAAGAGAACTATAGAATTTTATTGCCTAATTATTTTTATGCTAAAGGCATGAATTTATTAGTAGTTAATTCTGTATTATACTAGTTAGCAAGAAAGATAAATAAAACACATTTTCATTAACTTTCATAGAATATGATAATTTGGCATGTTCTAAGAGCAGGTGTATGAAATAGGACTTTCGGTGATAAGACATAACTATTATAGATGACTCATGTCATTTGAAATATTAAAGACGGATAACACTGGAAAATCTATAATGGTATGATCTAAGTTTTATGTTTTTTGATAGAAAACTTTTACAAATCTTGTAAGCTTTTGAAAAACAGCTAAATCCAGTGAGTTCACTGCTAATTGTTCTCACTTCATCACTTAGAACTATCATGTCCTTCACTCTAGCCCTAATGTAGAGTCACGTACGCTACATATGCTGTGTGGGCACAGCCTGGCTTCAAGTACTAAGGATATTATCATCATGATTCAACCTCATTTTCAGCAGGCAGAGTTCAAAATATGACTCATTTCTGGGGAAAGTGTGTGTCATGTGAATGGGATCACAACTCAGGGTATTTTATTCTCGACACTAGTGAGCTAGGTAATTCTGTGTGTGTATGTGTGTGTGTGTGTATTGAAGTGGGGCAGTCCTCTACCTAGTAGATGTCAGTAGCTCCATCCCTTCAAGCTGTGACACCAAAAATGTCTCTAAAAACTGTTAAATGTTCCCAGGAATGGGGGGAAAAAATGGAACTGACTGACCTCCTTCATATGGTGCATAGCTATCAGCCACTCTGTCATTTCAGAGAGTTTACACTCCCCCTTGATTTCTTATACTTTTATACATTTCAGCTACCCATGGAGATGGGAGGTGCCTAAGAACCACTTGTCTGTGGTCCTGAAAAAGAATGTATTAGAGCCCTTAAGGGTATGCATTCTGGAATCAAAGAGACTTAAACTTTAGTTCTGGCAACTCCATTTACTATTTCCTGACTGCTATAGACTGTATTGTGCCCACTTCCCTCTACCAACCCCACCCCACCACAATTTATGTACTTAAGTCCTAACTCCCAATGTGACTGTATTTGGAGAAAGGGTCTTTAGGAGGTAGTTGAGGTTAAATGAGGTTATTAGGGTAGGACCTTAATCCAATAGGATTAGGAATAGAGACCAGAATACGTGGATTTATTCTCTCATTCTCTCTCTCTCTTTCTCTCTCTCTCTCATTTCTCAATCTCCCTCTCGCTCTTTGACATATGAGAACACAAAAAGAAGACATCCATTCACAAGCCAGGAAGAGAGCTCTCACCAGAAATCAACCATGTTGGCAACTTGATTTCAGACTTCTAGCATCTCGAACTGCAAGAAAATAATTTTTTTTGTTGTTGTTTAAGCCACTCAATGTATGGTATTTTGTTAAGGCACCCTAAACTGACTGAGACAATAAATTTAGATAAACTACTTATCTCTCAATTTCAGGGTTTTCACCAGTTAAATAAAAGAAAATAATAAAATATTTCTCATGTGATTATTATACTGATCAAATGACATAATACAGATAAAGAGCATAGTAAGAATCTCCAAAGAATTTGCACTCAATAAATATTATCTTGATCCCCTGATCAGAATAATAACTATATTTCAAAGTTTTTTTTTTTTTAGGGTCTAGTTTTTGAAATCTGTTTTTAATAGTTTTTTCCCTCTTGACATCAGGGTAACTGGATCTCAATCCACATATCCCATAGATGTTGGCTGAAGTCATTTCTTCCAATGGAATAATTATCTAGAACTGAGATGATGTCAAAGACTTCTCATTTCAAGGATTTTCTGCTACACTTATTCCTGTTGTAACGCACTCATTGGTTTGACATTCTCTCATAACTCTCTGAACCACATTCAACTTTTCTAAATAAATGTGTACGCTGTGCCATACATTCATAGCTGTGTTTGTGAGTAAGCCAGCAAGCAACAGCTTCTACTTCTGCAATCCAGCTTTCTTTTCCTTCCAATGGATTCACCCACATTACTGAAACCCTAGCATATCTCATGCAGGTGCTTAATTGGTATATCTAGTTTTAAAATGTAATGTGCAGAACTGAATGTGTTTGTTTTTGACCATCAGAACAATGTTCCACTAGTGCCTTTCTCAGATTCATAATAATGTTTTTAAGTACATGAAACATGATACATAGATTGGAAGTAAACCAAACTTTAGTTATTATTATATTTCAATATATGTAATATGATAATATGTTTGCTTCTTTATTAACTCATTAAACGATAAGATATCATTGAGAGTCTAATTACTGCTGTAATTACCTGGTAATATTTCAAAATACTTGAAACATGATTGGGAAATATCTCTGATTTTGGCTGGTGAAAATTAACATATAGTAATACTACAGTGGTTTGTTGCCAATATTCATAATTGAAGGAAATGCTAAGTTTATCAAGAGGTTAGAAAAAGAAAAACTATTTTTAAATACAAATTCATCCAGAACTTAAAATTGTTGATTCTGTCCATGGGTTTTTTGGGTCCCAGGGTATGATTTATCACACTAAAACAACCTGACAATGCTTCACAGCAGCACTTAATTGCAGGCATGTGCTTCAGATGGAGTCATCTCTCTACTCCCAGGTCACTTTGAAGTAGAGCTGTTTTCAAACATTTCAGTCAGGCTTATTCAGTCTTCACAGTTTAGATGCAAGTTTCATTTATTCCCATTTGAACTCTCAAATAGGTAAATAAAATTAATGGAGGTCAGGGTGTTCAGCTTCAGACCCACTTGTTCTCTATTTTGCTGAACACTCCTGGTAGGGACAATTTCCTTTCTCTGCAGAGTCTATTTCCTTGGATTGATTGATATCTCTATAGACAGATTCTCTTTGAAGTATCTATCACCTGTCCTATAGCCAGTACTTAAAAGCTGGAAATGAAGTCCAGCAGGAGTTACCTCAATTTATTTCTAGTAAAACCGTAGTAGAGGAAAGAACATCAAAAGCGAAAATGAGAACAAAGAAAAAGGGAAGGAACGATAGTCCCCACTGTCTTTTATCTATTGATGAGAATAGCCATTGTGCATTGGAGGTTTGACTCTAAATGTTTGAAACCATAACATTGAATACTTTCAAGATTCAGTACTTAAAGCCCTACCTTTTACCTTTGGAACTATGTTCTTACTAGACTTCCCTCCACTTGGTAGTATATTAGTAGGGTTTCCAGAAGTCTGAGCTGAGACTTACAGTACTATAGTCTTTCTATTGTGTTAAAAATGCGGGACTTCAAAAAGTTACTTAATATTTCTGAGTCTGTGATACTGCCTGTATATCACGTGGGATGGAGAGAGGTGAACCTTGAATTTCTTGAGAGCTCTGATTCACTTGACTGTATCTTAAGAACAGAAGCAAACCTAAAGGCCTTTGAACAAGGAAATGAAAGCACCAAAGGTGTTAGAGACACCATAAAGAGAAAGGTCTGAAATAATAGATGGCAAATATAAAAATGAGGTAGACTAAATATGTTTTAAAAGGTGTAATTGTTAGGCTTGAGTGAAAACTTGTGCTCTCCAGACAGAGGAAATACTAGCATATTAGTCAGATCAGGACTCTGGTTAGTTTTCCCTCTTAGAAGGAATTTCCACATCCTCCTTATCATTGTACACATCCTTAGGTTTCCCTGTCCTAGTTCCTTGAGAATAACAACGTCTTATTCATTTTTGTCTCCTTAACTTTATACATCATCTGGCATGTAGTAGGAGGAGTTCAGATAAACTATTGTTGAATTAAACTGACAAACTGTATTTTGATCTCTTATTATGTAAATGCAATATACCAGGTGCTGCGAATTATTGATTCTAATACTCAAAAAATACTTAATATTATTCCTTTACTACGTTGGCATTCCTTTCAAAATGTGTATGATTTAATAAGTATAAAACATATTGGGTCATAAAAATGTACTCAAAAAGTAATGTAAAATAATAAGAAATGTATTATTTCTATATTCCTTGTGTAATGTAGATATCATATTCATTGTTTAGCATATGGTTTGTGGGTTTTGGAATTCTCATAATACAAACAATGACAGAGACATTTCTTCAAAACAAAAGTCAACTGATTTATTAGTTGTTTCGAGTCATAATTCAAAATTCATGTCTGTTTTTAGGAACATTAATTTTACTTAGAAAGAGAAAGCAGAAAGCATGTAGGTACTGAGACCAAAATAGAAAGCTGATTTATTGTTGTAGCTTCATTCTCTGTAGATTTTCTTCAATATTGTGTGACAGTTTGAGCATTTGATTCAAAATGAATTCTTTAATCGATAAGGATTATCTTTAAGAGTGCCAGTCTGGGTAGATAGAGAAGGGTTGCCAGTGTAATCTCGGAAGGAGTATCTACTATTTTTCACTCTGACCTTTGGCCTCAAATTTATCTAAATTGAAAAGTATTCTTGTTCTGTCTTCCATATGTCTCCAGCTTATCCTACTATGCATGTAAGCTGCTATGTTTAGATAAATAAGCATTATTGGAATACACTTTTAGGGAGGCAAAACTTAATCCAATCATCCTTTTAAATTCCTATATGCTCTCTGGATTACACTAGTAAATTATATATATAT
>NW_006438113.1:17305066-17337825 GCF_000325575.1 Pteropus alecto | reverse complement strand
AAAATTTTATCTTGTTTAAATGAAACAATTTACCATTTGCTAAAGTATACAATACTTTTCATCAGTCAGATACTTGCCAGACATTTTTAGAGTCTTCATTACCCCACAGATGGCTTCTTTGACACTACTTAACACCAGTTATTTTAAGTTACCTGGATTGCCATATTGTATCTTCTAACGAGGAATTCCAATTGTGGCTCCAACTTCCCATGCTTTCTGGAGTGGTCCCTCTGTTCAGCCCTGTTTATTTGCTGCACTGTATAATCAGGAGGTTCTTCCTACCAACCTAGGCAGGGCTGTTATTTAGCATAACTCATTGCATTAATTTTCATCTGAGCAGGGCTGTATTTAGCTTATTTTTGAGCAATGAACCTATTTCATTCTTTAGTATGTTAGTTCTTGTGCCAGTGAAGGGACAGATACATCTTGGGATCAAGTTATCAATGTATAGTAAATTAAAAAAGATGATTGGTAAATTAAAAACATTACATATTTATATGGTGCGTGTGTATATATATATATATATACACACACACACTATACTATACATATATGTATACTATGTATATATGTAGTATATATACCTATTTACATTTATATATATTTGCATTTATACATACATATTATTACTAATTTATTTTGAATTTGTTCTTAAATAAGTCATCATAAAGTACAGAAATGTATAAATCAAGTTTACAGACATAATTAAAGAACTTGTGCATGTTTTAAATATTTAACCGTGTTTTTTATTCCATGAGAGCCTCTACTGAAGTGAAGTTAGTGAATACAATGAAAAGGTACACAATATCAGGAAAATAATTTTAATATTAAAATCAATCACAGATATCAGAAATCTATCAATGTGAAAAGAAAAATTAATTAAAATGGGATTTTCAATTCAGATAATTTATGTGAATAACACAAATGAGTGCAACATGCACATATATATATGTATGTGTGTGTGTGCATATATACACATATATATATATGTAATGTTTATAATTGTAGTAAAATCTTTAATAGTATTTGCACCACTTTGTCATCTATGGCAATTATAATTAGAGAGGATTTTCACCATCCACCAAATATTTAGTAAAGAACATGCATTATTTAAAAAATACTAATGTTGCAGGATACTCGGACAAAGAGTCGTGACACCAAGGCAATAAGCAGGAAATAGTGTATATTGGTGCCAGCACTGGCTCAGTAGATTCGCATCTAAAAGCTGAGCTCTGATCACACTGGGGCTTTCTCTTTATACATGTCTTATACTTCCTCATAGTTATAGACTTGCATGTTTTTTCTATATAAGGAAAGTGTATTTTGCTTGGTTGGCGGGCTGAAAGGGGAGTGACCAACCAGGGCTGGTGGTCTGTGCCACATCAGCTTTGACACTGAAAACTCCCTTACCTATTATACGAAGGCAAGTGAACATCCTTCAACCGTTATAGAAAACGGTTAGCTTGGCCTCCTATCATACTAAAAGCAAAAACTATAAATTGGCTGATTTTACTTAAATAATCTTAGAAAACAATGTTTAATAACTTTAAGGAAATGTTTCCTAGAAAATCAATTTAATTTGGTTGGTGATGACTAAAATCGTCCTTAAAATTATACATTCAAACACATTGAATATTCTTTTCAGTTTTCATTCAATAGGTTGTCTGAACTAACAGAAGGAATTAAGGTCTAAGAATATTCATTTTGAAGCTAAGGATCAATATTAGTTTTATAATCTAATAAAGATAGACAATAGACCTTGACCTAAAGCCCAAAAGGAGCTTCCCCCATCATAGCCATTGAACCAAAGATATTTGCTGGTACTTATCTGACTTACTCACTGAATCCCAAACTGAGAAGAGACCATAGGCCTGGGTGCAAGCATATTCAAGTGGCTAAAAGAGAAAAATAATATAACCTGTTGTGCATGTGAAACAGTTGATAGTTAATTACATGGTCCAATTGAATTAGCCACTTTTCCTTCAGTGGGAAATAATAGTTAGAAAGAAAAAAAAAGAATATTCTTACTATTTGTTTCAAAAATATCTTGGAGATGCATAATGGAGATTTGCTATGAAGAAGCCTACAGAAAAAAAAACGATCCAAACCAAATAGAACTCTATTTAAGTGTTCTTTGCACTTGTTTTCCTATTAAAAAAAAAAAAAAAAAAAAACCTATTTTTTTACCTCTCTTATAAACTTTTGTTTTGTAAAGTTGTTTAGTAAAATTAAGTTCAAAAATAAATTAAAAGCTTTTATAATGGATCCCTTTCTCTGCAATAAAGAATAAATAATATTCTCAATGAGGTTTATGATATCCTTGGCATTAAATGTAAATTTTAGGGAGTGAATGTTATCAAGTGGAGTAAAAACTTTGTTTTCAAAATAAACTCCAATAATTTTTTGCAATTTTTAAAGGGATTACTCTTTTTTTTGGCCCACCCATGAACTTCTCTGAAAATTCTCCATAGGCTTACACTAACTTACCTCCTGCAAAGTAAAAGAATAGCAACAATATCTGTGTTAAGGAGATCTAGAGACAGGATGAGAGTACCCAAATACAATCCCTCCAATCTAAATAGCTACTGATTATGCTGAAGACTTTGTCAAGAGAAGCTTGAGGCAGATCTTGTATATGTGTATTATTTAATTAGAAAAGAAAAATAACAAAACATGTAAGTGCCAGTCTATTTTCTCTATGGCTATGGTAATAATTAAAAAATAACTAAATTAACAATTCAATTTAATAATTAAAAGTGGTATTTCCATAAGCATACAATAACTGCCCTGTTTAATAGTGAACTCTTGAACTTTCTCTTCAGATTTTGTTTAGTTAAACTACCAGGCAGAAACTATCCTAAACCTAGTTGTAACAGGTGGTTTGAAAATAGAGACGCCAAGTTCCCTAAAATCCTGCCACTGTATCTGAAAGCCATGTTTCTGTGTTTTGTGGGAAGCACTATCTCTAACTAAGATTATGCATTATATATAATTAGGGTTTTGCAAGCATGCAGACATCTATACAAGCAGTTCTCAGTCCTTACTATACATTAGAATCATCCAAGGAACATTAAAAAAAAAAATGCTCCATCCCATGCTGGACCAATGTTTCTATAATATAAATACTACTATTCAATCAGGGTCAGCAACATAATTTGTGGGGCCCACTGCAAAATGAAAATGCAGGTCCCCTCTTCAAAAAGTAGAAAAAAATTCCATTAAAAAAATAGTTTTTTTCTGTCTTTCGACTTATCGTGATGTTTTGCATTTGCTATTTAATGTTATTCTAAGTAAAAAGAAAAATTAATTATTAGCATGCTTTGTCATTTTTTGGTATATTTTGCAATGCCTGTTTTAAATGCAAATATGAAAGCATATAGAATCACCAAAAGTGCCCAATTCATATTTTGTATCTCAGACATGCATGCTATTCTGTCTTACCAGAACAGTGGAACCAATACACAAAACTAGTTCAAATGTTTTTATTTCACTTTTTGATATGCTAACATTCTACCGCTACGTTCTACCTTCAGCTTACCAATGAGTAAAGGAGGACTTCCTTTCTTTCTATGTCATCATCCTCAGTGGAAGTAGTTGGCTATATAAATATAGAGAGATAACATGAGTAAGACAGAATATGATAAGGTTCCTTGGTCATTCTTGCTTCTTAGAGAGCCAGCCATTGTCTTCTATTTGTGTTCAAAACAAGTTTTGATTCAAATGGCAAATGTGGCATTTTGGGGCTGCAGCGCTCCTGCTTGTTCAGTCACAGATGTAATAATACTCCTTTGGGTCTTGCTGTACTACCATTTATTATGAGTCCACCGGGATTCTATGCTCAAGAGGTATCATGAAAGCTTTATGCAAATGTGTCAACAAGAAATAGTAGCAGATATGCATATTGTGCATATCTGCTACTATTTCCTATCAGGCTTCACATTAAAAAAATAATAAAATAAGAGTTCAAAGATAAAACTATAAAATATTACGAGATGGCAATAGCAGAGCATGAAACAAAACACAGGGCTCTGTGCAAAACTACACATGTTCAACATCCATGAAGCTGGCTCTTCCCTTCCTCTCTGAAGTGGTTTTCCCACAAATCAACAAATATTCTGTTATAGTTAAAAGGTTTGCAGTGGATTTGAGTTGCAGCTCTAACATTAATGACTTTGGTTAAGTAACTTAAATCCCCTGGGCCTCAGTTTTTAACAAAAAACAAGATAATATTGTATGAAATGGTAGAGAGGAATGCATTACTCCCTAGAGAAACTCAGCTTTGCTTTTTTTGCCTACTTGCTCTTTGTAACTGCCTGGGCTATCATAACTGAAAATTTCTTTGTTTAGATTAATTTAAAATCCTGATAGCCTCAGATTTTTGACTCATCATCTTTTTCTGTCCTGATCCATGGTTTCATTTCCCTGCTCGCATAGTAGTAAGGAAAAAAGCAAAACTTATGAGCAAAGAGACACTCTGAAGACTCTATCCAAGTCTTTCCTTCCATTTAGAAACTTTCCCATTATTAAAATTAATAACATACATATATATGACATATATATTGTATGCACGCATACAAATGCATATACATTCATGTATTCTGATCATGTGCCTGTTTTCAGAACCATTTTTCATCTTTTTCTTGGTTGCTCTAAATCGCAGGGAATGAATTTTGCCAATTTTGTTTCCTAGGCTTCCTTGCTAGTTTCTGCCAATAAGAGGTGGCAGAGTAGTTTTTATTGTATTTTTCTGCTTGGAGTAGTGTTACCAGCAGTTATCACATCTCCTTCACAGTGGGTGCCCCATCACATCAGGCAGGCCCACTGAGCTTTCTGCTCCTACCTGGTGACCCTGGCTCCTAGGCTCCAGTAACTCTGCTTATTCCTTTTGTCTCTGTAGCTTTGAGGGTAGAGATGGCTTATTAAAATTTGTGTTCCCTCACTTTCTCCTTTTTGTTCTCTAAAATATTTCAAATATATTTGTAACTAAGCCCCCAAATAAAATGCCCTCAATTTAATTATCTAGTTTAGGCTTTTTTTTTTTTTTTAACTAGAATATTTGTACACACACATTCATATACCTATATATCATATATATATATATATGTATGAGTGAAACTACGGTGAATGAGCTCTCTTGTATCCCTCAAATTACTGCGGCAGGTAAATTCAGGAATGAAAATATATTTAGTAACATTAGTGTAAGGCTTCTCTAGAGAAACAGAACCAGTGAGATCTATCTATCTATCTATCATCTATCTATCATCATCTATCTATCATCTACCTATCATCTATCTATCATCCATCTTTCTATCCATTTATCTATCTAGATAAATTTATTATAATGAATTGGTTCACATGATTATGGAGACTGAGAAATCACAACTTCTACAGTCTAAGGCCAGAGAAACAAGAAAGCCAATGATGTACACTCCAGTCCTGGTCTCAAGGCAGGAGAAGAAGCAAGTTCCTCTTGAAGATCCTCAGGCAGAGAGAATGAACTCTCTCTTGCTTAGCCTTTTTCTACTCAGGCCTACAAGGAATAGGATGAGGCCCGCCCATCTATTTTGGGGAGGAATATATGCTTTATTCAGTCTACCAATTCAAGTGTTAAATCCAGAAACACCCTCACAAACACACCCAGAATAATGTTTTACCAAATGTCTGTACACCTGTGGCCCAATCAAATCGACACATAAAATTAATCATCCCAACAAGCATTGAATCTAAGCACCCTCAGCCTCACTTAGCAGAAACCGAAGGTGAAAGAAGCCAGGGGAGGAACTTGTGTCGCTGCCAAAGACAACTGTTGTTTGTAGTTCATTATTAAAACTTGGAATTTAGAATTCAATAGCAGTCCTTTGACATCAGTCATCAGCTACAGCAGCAATGTGCTGCATCTTAAATAAAACACTCCTCTGTTGCCCTAGGAAGATTTTAAATTGTTTCAATTTCTTTTTTCCTTTTTTCCCCCTCCCTGATCAGTTAATTTGCCTTTAGTTTTTCGTGGTTTGCTTAGCAAGTTTAATTGAGAGAAAAATATTGGGGTAATTTTCATGTTCAAAAAAATACCAGATATTTTAGTGTCTTGCTGAGATGATTTGACTACTGATGTTCATTCTCTCTTGTTCTAGTAAATTACTAATGACACACCTATTTCTTGCTGTCACCACTCATTTTTTGATTTTGGAAGCAAAGAATGATTCCAATTTTAATTCTTTATTCTGTCTTTTGTAGCTTGTAGATTTAGGTGTCTTCCAACAAAATTCATCTCATACTAGAAATACATTAAATAACTAGATTGAATTTAATCAAAATTTAGCAAATCAGTCTTATTAAAATTCTCAAATTTGAGGGCATTGCAAAAAATATGATTATCTGATAATAATATGAAATTCCCCAAAATGTGTTATAAATAAAATTTGCAAATCATTAGATTTAGAATTTATCAGCAATGTATACACAGCTAATGAATTTTATGTAAAACTATAAATAAAGTTAAAGTAATAGACATTTCTTATGCCATCAAACACTTTCCACAAAAAGAAAACAACAGAGAAACCATGTCCTTAAACAGTATTACATTATCTCAACCTCATGATTTTAACATCTTTATTTGTTTTAGAAATCAACTGTACAGTTTCATAAATCAACCAGTAAAGGCTTTGATCATAACACATTAGTTAGTGTCTGAGTTCTCTTCTTATGAGTCATAACAAGTTTTTATACTGATTCCAAATGAATCTATGCACATATAGAAATTATGGAAATAAAGCACATGATAGCATCTGATTTTAAGGTGTTTACCAGAAAACACAGAAAAAAAAACCCACCTTGTATTAATTTGTAGGTTATCACCTAAATAAAACTCTAAAGTTTCCCTTTATGGTGTGTTTAGTGTGGGTTTACTTTGACCCACAGGATATCCATTAATTTCTTACAACAAACTAGCCGCTTCCATATTTGGAAAAACTTATATTCTATTATTATTATTATCAGCAGCTTCTTATACTCTCACTGTTGGCATGTTAATGACTAGTTACTAATATGACTTTCCTGGTTCTGGTTGTTTTTCCTGAGCAGCCGCATACACACCTTTTTGAGATCGGGAACAGGCATCTATTCTTTTGGAAACCTGCAAGAAAACTTATTTTATTACTATTGTTTTTATGTTTGCTTTATATCTAAAGCAGAATATTTTTCCCCGGAAAAGAAATAACATAAAAGACCATGTGACCAAGCACTCATTTCTGGAACATTCTGCTTCCTGGAAACAAGAATTAGTTGGTTTCCATAGTGAAACATCCCCTGGCCACAGTTTCAAGGCAGGAGTCAGATATTTTACATCAAATGTAGTAAGTGCCCCTAGCAGTAAACTGAAACACCAGATACCTAAAAAAAAAAAAGGCATATAATTCTATTAGTCCACCAGCTCTTAAGTACACTCTGTATGCAGGTCTAGGTCCTCATACTGAATGTGAGGTTTTATGAGGAACATCATGTAGCTGGTAGCATTAATCCTTAGTACTCTCCCAACACAGAGATTCTTAGCCCAGGGCTACTCCTTCAAATCCACCTGTCTATTAACACGCTATTGTTCTTATAACAAAATTAGATAATGCATTAAAATTCTGTATGATTTGGAGCATTGGATTTTAACCCAAACAACTATGATTTGAGACCAAGCTACTTTACTTTCAGTCATGTAAGTTTCTTAAATTAAACTAAATTTAATTTAAAACTTAAATTTCTGAGTTGCAATTATTTTAGATTCCTAAAGAATGGAAGCACAATTATTTAATAATCATCTACTATATATATACCAGACATGGGTTAATTGCTTTCCGTGATGTATCTCATAGCCTTGTTAGCTCATTGTATTGAAGAGAAAAATAGAGGTTCAGAAAAGTAGTGACTTATCAGGAAGATAAGCTGAATACAGCTTTTATGAATAGGAGTTTTATAATCAGAATGCCTAATTTCAAAATCAGCTCAACAAATAAAGACCATGTGAATTAGAGAAAGTTTATAATATCTGTGTGTCTTATTTTCCTTATATCAAAAAACAAGTGGTTTGAAAATAATACTTCTTACTTCACTGATTTGGAATTAAATGAGTAAATGTATGTGAAGGATTTACAAAAGTACCAGCCATTTATTGAACACTTAAGAAATATTAGTCACTATTATTACCTAAGATCACACAGTGAGGTGGTGACAGAGTAGGGAGTTAAACCTCAGTCCGAGAACAAGGAAAGGGTAGGTGCCATGCCACCTAATGATATATGTAGAAATAGCACTGTCTCCTCTATGTTGTGTGGAAGGCTCTCTTCCTCTGCCTAAGAGAGCCCTTCCCAGATAAGTACTAAGGGACTTGGAGCAGTGCCGGCCCCGGCTGAATGAGTCCTCCTTCCGGTCTCTGGTTTCCATCACGGTTATCACTATGCCCTCTGCAAACAATCAAGAATAAAGGGGACTCTGGAGGGAAGAAGTCCCACTATTGTCCTTGAGACTTAAACTGACCTTAGAGAATAAGTCAATATAATTATTCAGTGTCAGGAAATTGACAAATGTGCATTTCATTGACTTTTTCTCATTTCAGATAAATGCATCTTAATTATTCATCTGAATCAGAAACTATGTTAAGAACTAAATATACTTTTAAAGAAACCTTGTATTACATTGATTTGTCTTTAATTTATGTACTCTAGTTTGTTTTCTTCACCAAAACTAAAATTCGATACCAAACTCCTGTCGAAATTCTTATTTTCTTTATTATGAATAATGATTAACAATAGAGTCCTCTAATTATCATTTATAAGCTTTAGGTAACATTGGGCACATTGCAGATTTTATTTTTTTCAAACTTATGATCTCCTTTTATTTTCCAAATTATTTGAAATTATCATCCTCCAAATCTCTTTGTTGTGTTTATATGTCACTCTTATATCTCTTCATGCTTTGTATTAGTCTTCATATTAGAAATCTCCCAAACATCTTTAACATCTTTTTTATATTAACTTCCTTGTAATTAGTCCTGGTTTAATTATTTTTACAGCTCCTTTTTCAAGCAAACCTGAATTTTAGTAATCTTTGTCTGGTGTTGACTCTTGTTCTCATTGTCTTTATTTAAAACCCTTGTTCATCTTCTCTTTATAACTATCTTATATGGTTAACATTTGTTTGTATTTATAGTACTTTCATTGATTTAATGCTACTTTATAAATCTGCATTCAACTTCATTAAATTATTAAGTGTAATGTGTTTATAGATTGGAGATATATGAATATAAAATCATACTAGATTTAAAATGTATTTAGGATACACATGCAAATATATATATATTCTACTTGGGGATCATCTCTTTGAAAAGAGCTTTTCTGTTCAGCTGTGTTTGGGAGCATTCTGATATTCTCAGCAGGCACTGTTGTATTCAAAGTTTACATATCAAAATAAATTCAGTGACGAATATTTACTATAGAAGACATCTGGATAGCCATTTATCATGATCAAAGATATACCTATTATTATATAAGATATTATAAAAGATATTACATAAGATATATGTTATATATAAGATATATAGTATAAAATATGTCTATTATTCATAAGAATCTTTAAATACAGTTGAGATCTTCAGATATGTAGGATGGACTAATTCACATCACCAATCATTCATTGAGAATCCCCAGATGATGTTATTGAGATATCTTTCACAGTGCGAGGGTAGAACTCTGCTCAGGAGGTTGTCGAGACAAATTTCACTACAGCTCTGAAAAATTAAAAGATGTGAAAAGACTAGAGCGACATTTATAAGCTCAAAGAGTTTTAGAAATGAGATATGTAATGTAAATGCATGAGACAGACAAGGTGTAAGAAAACTAGTGTTGAGCTGTTTGCATTTGCATCAAATGTGAAACATGACATACTGCATTATTATTCTAATTTTATTATAAAATAAAACCCAGACCCAGAAAATTATACAAAACGAGACTAGTTAAAGAATTATTAACCAAAGGATGTCAAAAATACAACACTGCCAGCCACTCCAGAAGCCCCACCATCACAATCAAAGCTCCTTCTTCCCTCCACAAGTAATTACCATATTGGTTTTCAAAAAACCAGCTTCCTAAGTGTATGTATAGTTTTATCATTCAAATATGGATTCCTGGAAACTGTAATTTAGTCTTGCACATTTTTTTAAAATGATATATTGTACATCTGTTTAACCTATAGTTTCTCCCTACAACTCTTTTTTATATCTATAATTTATCTGAAGACCCAAGGCTTTTTAATCTGTAGATTTTTTTTCATAGTCTAAATTTTGCTGATTATATACTTATGAAATAGTTTCCATGTTTCTTTGTCCTCTGTCTTTTCTATAAACAGACAGCTGGATCAAGAGTATTGATCAGAATCAGATTTAATCAGGTTAGCAAGACTATAGATGATGTTGTGTCTTTTATTAGGGGTACATGATGTCTGGTTCACATTAAAAGCCACTGATGCTTAAAGTCTAAATCCATTAACTCATTTGAGAATTGCATGATATCTAATTCTATCATTAAATCTAAATTATTAGTTGGCATAATTTCACAAGAAGTCATTTTTCTTCCTGTAATACTGAGTAACTCAGTAGTAGTATTTCCAGAGGAGAAGTAGAATTAATGCTCTTTTGCTTTGCTTATCCAGTTTTCAAGATAATTTCGTGGTTCCATCATACTCAGAAGATGACCAATTAGTTTAATTTGTTTTCTTAATATTATATTACTTGATGAATTTAAAAATATGTAGTGGGTTCAATAAATTGCAATTATTAACTTCAGCAAAGCTTAAATTTTGCCGTCTTGTTAAATGCGACCCTCTTCAGTTTGGCTCTATCTTTGGCCTACCTCAGCAATCTTATATTACACATAAACAGTTTCAGCTCATGATATTACCACCATTAATTATGATTACTAAAAAATAGATTTTGTTGTTTAAATATAATATCTTCATTTTCTTCATTTTATACATTCCCATACAAATATTATATACATATTCTTTCCCTTTAATACTCATTTAGTGTTAAGTTTTGCAAGGAACTATATATTCTCATTACCAGTGTTCATGTCGAAGTCTATTATTTAGTTGTCTGTAGCTCATTATTTAGTAAATTTCTTAAGAGGACTCATGCCTATACACTTTATACTTATTTTTTACTGCATATAAAATCACTGTTTTACATTTTTTTACTTAAGTATTTTAAATATTTTATTCCATTACTTTTCTGGCATAAATCATTTCAGTTGAAAAATCTAATCAGACTCTATTGTCCTCCTGCACACTTTCAAATTATTTGTGAGATAAACAAGGGATTTTTTAAATTTTTACTTTAAAGTCCAATAATTTTACTAGAATATATCTTGATTCTGGTCATTTGGGAAGGAGATCCTCATAATTATGTAGTGTTGTTTAACATGTAAGTTAAATATTACTACTATTGTTATTTAAGGAAAGTTTTCTTGATTTATAGATTTCATTATTTGTTCTAATTCCTGGTTTTGATTTTCTATTTTAGGGATGTCTGTTACCTGTATGTTGCATGTTCATTGCTTCTTTATTATTTATGACTCTCTCTTGAATCTTTTTTAAAATCCCTTCTTATATTTTATTTTGCTTTTTAAAAATTTACTTTGTCTCACTTCATTTATTTTTCTCACAGAATTTATACAAGACATATATTTTTCTTTTATTAATAACTTTTCCTTTAAATATAACATCTTCCATATCCCTAGTGACTGGAACACACAACAAATATTTATTTATTGAGTGAATTAATAAATAAAAGTTTGAATCAATGACCTTTTCATTAATACACATAAATCTCATATAGGTCGAATAAGTTTCTGATTACAATTGAAAATATCCTAAAGTTAATCCTACTAATTTATAATAATAGATCAATATTACTTTAAAATAGGGATTCTTTGTTTTGAAGTCTATATTTTTATTATATCACATATACATATACTTCCCTATACATAAGAATGCTTTCATAATTTAATAAAATGAGAATCTGAAGAAATTTTGGCCTGAACAGGTTTTCTTCCCTTTCATTACTTTTTCTGCTCTGATCTTTCTTCCTCGAGTCAGTCACTGAGGCCTACGGAGGCCTATTAGCAAGTGAGGTAAGTATCCAAAGTCTTGGTGTCAGTTTGAATCTTGGCAGAAGATTCCATCGCAGATTTTTCTCCCTGTTGGATGTTTGGGCGAGAATTATAAGGCATCTGATGATGTGTAAATGTGTAAAACACACATGCACGTGTGTATATGTATGTGCTATATTATGTAACAATATTATAATTTTAGTACATCTGTGCAAACAGGGTTCTGGCACAATTGTGTTTAATGTTTAGAACACTCTTTAAAGCTAGGCGCTATCTCTTATCACCCAGCTCTACTGATTACCACGTATATGACTTTAAACAAGTTACATACCAATTTAGGTCTTAGTTTCTGTATTCATTTCCTATTGCTATTGCTTTAGGGGAGAATCCATTTACTTGCTGTTTCCAACTTCCATCTTCTAGAGGTAACCTGCATTCCTGGCTTTCTCCGTTTTCCATGCAGCTGTGTAGCCTCTTCAAATCTCTCTCTGACTTCTGCTTCCATCTTCACAACCACTTCTCTGATTCTGAGCCTCTCGCTTCCCACATAAAGAATTCCTGTGATCACATCAGGGCCACCTGTGTGATCCAAAGTAACTTTCCTGCATCAAGCCCCTAACATCCATCCACAAAGTCCCTTTTGCCATTTAGGTAACATAGTAACAGTTTCAGGAATTCAGTTGTGGACATGTTTGGGTGGCCATTATTCTGTCAACTACAGCTTTTTATTCACAAAATGGGATAATAATTGTGTTTCTTCCATATAATTGTTGTGAAAGTCCAGTGATTTTCTACATGTAAAACAGAATAATATCTGACTCATAGTCATGGTATTAATATGATAATTTGTGGAATATTTGGGTTTGTGAATGTCATGTGTGAGTATTATGTATTACATATAGCAGTGAGACATTGTGCGTAGATGTCAATGTGAGCATGTGTGTGAAGTGTTTGTGTCTGACGAGGTGATACATATGTATGTGGATGTGTCCATCTGAAGCTGTAGGTTTTAGATTGTCAGGAGGGACTCTGTGTAAGTGGAGTAATTGGCCCCTGCTTCTGCTTTTGTGTAAGGAGTCCAGAGAATAGGAATCTTCATACCATCCCTCAAGAGAAGACAGGCAGCCTGTAACTTCTGCACCACCATCTTATATCTAGAGTAACTACTTCACGCTCCATCCTTAGTAAGAATTATGGTATTCCAGCAGCCCAACCTGACACCTAATAGCAGAGACTCATTAAATATTATTCTCTAGTAGAAGCTTGTTTCTGAATACTGGAAGAAAAACTCATACTATCATGCATTTTAAAAACTCAGTTGTTTATTAATCTAGGAAGTATTTACTGATAGAATAAAGTTTATAATAATATGATGATTTTAGAGTCTATGAGTAACTGGCTGATGGTATCACTGTGGCCAGATATAATGCAAAGAGTGGTGTCTATTGTAATGGACATTCACAGTGATGTCACAGTGATCTGATAACAGTAATTGTGATGAGTCTTTGCTGTTTACATGTTTGGGTGAATAACAAGTTATTTAAGGTATTTAAATTCAATTGTGCAAGTATAAAACATGCCCTATTAAGTATGTCATGTAATGGAAAAAGAATAACCGAAATAATGCATCTCAAAAAAAAAAAGGTGAGATTAAATTGTCGTTTTTGCAGTCATTCAACTTTTTTAGAATTAGGGTAGTGAAACTCTAGTAATACTTTACCTGGAACAGGTCAGAACTCAGAGAAGAGATCTAGTCTGTTTCTTGGAGTCAATTAGGCTGCAATGCAAGTTAACATTCATTTAAAATCCCTAAACAGTAAATTTGTCAGTTTTCATATATTAAACACCATCCTGGAATGTGATTCATTTGGATTCTACCATTGTAAATTGTTATAAAAATTCAGAAAGCTTATGCTAAAATTTCCCACTGCTCTTGCCACAGAAACTGAACCTTTCTCTTAAGCAAACAAAATGAACATGTTTGCATGTAGAAATGTTTAACCCACTTAGGATAAAACAAAAATTGCAAATACCTTTCTATAAAGAAGATTCTCTACAGAATTCTCTTAACAGTACTTTATTAGCTTAGTTCAAATTTCTGAAAATACTTGAAAGAAAAAAAATTATATTGTTGCTTAACTCATGCTCTTCACTCTTTTAAATTGGTTTTCCTTCAGTCATCTTAAATTAAGAATATTTCTAAATTATTGGAGAAACTTTGTGATTAGTATTGCTGAACAAATATTATGTTTAGGAAACCAATTTAAATATATAAAAATGCATTGTTTAGCACAGTATTTTTATGTAGAAAGAATCTTCAGACTACAAATTTTCTGTTTGTCCTTTCTAAAATAAATTTTATATATTATTTAGTAATAAAAATTTGCACAGTTTCCTCTCTGAATTCTTTTTTAAAAAAGCAATCCAAGTAGAATATTCTGGTCAATAATATAAGAAAGTTTTTTGATGGTTATATACAAAATGGTTATAAGCGTCTATTACCCAGGTTAGATCTGATTTTTATTTATCTGCCTTCTGAGTCTTGGTTTTCTCAGTGATACTGAAGGGAAAAGATTTGCCGTGAGGATCAAAAGAGTTAGTGCATGTGAAAACCCTCTGTGCAAATAATTGTAGGAGCAGCCTAATGTTTCATATCTCTAGGAATTTTGTGACATTAGACTTTGCATAACAGTAAAAATGCTAAATTAATGAGAAAAATAATGCTTATGCTATAGCTCCTTTAAAATCACATGTTGAAAATTTCACCAAATTATTCTAGAATCCATGATTTTTATCTGCTGATTGCTTAGTCATGACAACTGCAATCAATGGCAACATGGTCATTCATGCTACAAATACTCAGAAACAGTAGAACTACCTAACTCAGAATCCAAGGTGTGATGATTCTAGATCTGAATGACCAACTTAAAGGAACCAAGTTTTAATTATGGTGAAATGATATCAGATCTCTTCACATGTTGAGGGTGGCAGAACTAACTGCCCTCTGGCCTCTGTAGTCAGTAGTATTCTATTACTTTTCCTTAAGCTCGTATGATTAATTGCATTAAACTTCCAAAAATATTATCCATGTGTCAATAAGACAAAAAAAACAAAAAAGGTTATCTCACTCATTGTAGTGAAGAGGAATACCAATTTTAGATACTGCTGTAGTGTCTTCAAAGAGGCAAATCAAAAGTTGGATAGTTATAGGATTTTGTAGTCTGGTCATTGAAGAAAATGTCATTCTTAAATCATTATTTAGTTGTTAGAATTACAAACACCTAATTTTGCAAGTTTAAAAATTCAGATATGATGTAATTCAATTGGTATATAATTTTAGATTCTCATATTTTCTTTGTTATTAGACTTTAATTTCTATTTTTAAATTTAACTTTTCCTCATAAATTGCATATTGCAATTAAATTTTTACAGTTATTATCATAGAATTATATATCCTAATAATATAAGATTTATTAAAGTTTATTTGTGTCTAGATTCCCTTGAAATTTTATTAAAGCTAAGAATTCATTCCTCAGGGAAATGCATATACATGTAAAATATTACAAAAAATTCCAGGGAGTCAAGGAGCTCCTGAAGTTCAATCATGAATATTTTGGGGATGATTTATTTAAAAATTAGACATTAGAGAAATAATCAGTAAAAACTGAGAGTAAGAGAATTATGTCACTTAACAGTATTATTGTATATTTTTTCAAATTTTCCAATAGTAAGAAATTAAACAAGCAGAGAAAATATAATAATTAGAGGTAGACAAAATTATTATTTTTTTCAGACATTTTGATTAAGAACTCAATCTCAAGGGAAGCTTGAATTCTGAAAAAAAATACAATTAACGAATTCAGTTAAGTGTCTACATACAAGTAATATATGCAAAAATTAATAGCTTTTATATCTCAGTAATAACTAGGTCAAAGATATAATAGCAAAGAGATAATATTCCATTCAAAATATTAATGAAAAATGAATGCCTTGGAGCATGTAATAAAAAATGTGCAAGAACTATATAAAGAAAGCTACAAAGTTTACTGAGAAATGTAAAAGTAGATTTTAATTTGAAGTGGCGTAGTATGCTCCTATAAAAGAAAACAAAATAATATAGATAACAGTTCTTCAAAACTGAATCAAAGCTTAATACAATTTCAACTAAAATTCCAATGACTTCTTGTTGGAATTCAAAAACATGTTTCTTAAACTAATATGAAATTAAAAAATGGATGAACTGAACAAATTAGAAACATTATGTTAAAGATTGCAGGTATCCTAATACAATATTTTACACAAATGTAACAAAAGTAGTATTGACAAAATAATGTGTAGAGAGATCAATGAAATTAAATACTTATCTCTAAAATATACTACAACATGGCCAAATATGTGCTTCGAGGTTTTATTAGGTAGGCTTTTTCTTTTATTATTTTTTGGAGGGGTGTTGAATTGAAGAAAAGGTCTAAATCTAAGTGATTTTTGAAAAACTCTAGATGAACATAATTTAAATACTTTATGTTATCAAATATAGAACTATAGAATTATAATATAAATCTCTAAGAGAGGAATGAAGTTAACATTTTTTTAGTGAATAGGGATATTATTTATAAAGAATCTTCCAAGACGTCCATTTAAACATTTAAATTAATGAATTTCTATACACTCATACAAACCATGATATCATTTAAAAACTCAGGAATAAAATTAGAATATCCATAATAAAAAAAAATTAACTTTAATAGTAATGAGAATAAACTCATTAGGTATTATTTTCATCAAAAAAAAAATCCCAAATAAATAAAAATTTAAAATTTTATTTGACCATTTTAAAAGCCAAATTAAAAAGAACTGATAAGAAAACAACAAAAAGATGGAGCTAGAAAAGTAGAACAGCTTAATAGGAAGAGAATTGGTTGTCAAATAGTATCAAATGTTAATACAAATTTTGCTTTGGATATCTAAGGAGGTTTTGAAATTTTGACATTGTTGGTGTCCTCCAAGAAAAATCTCAGTTTAAATATTAGAAAGTATGATACTTGGTAAATCCTTTGATCCTAGGAAGTTTGGGGGACAAGATAGAAAAAAAACTAACATATAATGCTCACTTTTTATGCCTGAAATTTTGAAAGAGGTAATAGGATCCCAAAGGTAATGGATCATAAAAGTGTACTCACTACCACAAACATTATGAGCATCCCTTGGGGAGCAATGGTGATCAAATACTGGTTGTATGTATGTGGGAAAAGATATCAGAAAACTAGAAGCAGCTGAAAGAAAACTTTCTCGATGGCTCTTTTTGATTCTTTGATATATCCTTGTGTATAATTTAGCTGTTTAAGACAGAGTTGACTCCATCAAAATGAGAAATTTCTGTTTAATCAAGAATGCCCTAGATGAAATTTAAAGATTAGTGTAGACTGGGTAAATATATATAAATCTCTAAAGCCAACGATGTATTAACATACATAGTGTACATGGAACTTCTTTAAATTGAAAAAGAAAAGGTATAAAAGCCAATACAAAAATAGGCCAAGAATATGAATAAACAATTCAGAGGAAGAAAAAAAATGAAAGACTAATGTACATATAAGTGCTCAACCTCGCTAGTAACCAGGGAAAAAAAATAAATTTACACAGGGAAATATCAAGTAACTTGATACTGGTGACAATTAGAAAGCTAGATATTAGTATACATGACAATTATATGAGGAACAAAGACCCTCAAGCAATGCTGGTGTATCTGCGGATGTAGCCAGTCCAAAAAAAAAAAAAAAAAGTTGTAATTTAGAGATTGTTCTAACTGTAATCATTGTTGTTCTTGTTATTAAAATATTACCATTTTAGCCAATATGTTACAGAGAGGGATAAATTTTTTTTTCTTAAGTTTCTATATTTAATCAGGATTTTTTTTGCTGTCTACACAATCATCTTTATCATCATCATTGTCATCATCATCACCATTTCCACATATAGACTTTTAACATAAAACATAGTTTCTATGCGAATTACATATTTTTATTAAACTTCTTATGAAATTTTATTTATAATTTAAAGGTAACTTCCACAACAAATATATTTAAGTCTTCTGTTTTTTGTTTTTATAATGGCATATATTTATTATGTAAGATGCCAAGTTTCCCTTATTTCAGTATGGCCTATTTGTATTACAGAGTTTAGTCTTCCTGTACTGGTAATTTTATAGCGATTGTCTAATAAAGGAACAAAGATCTATCAAGTAGATGGTATGCCTTATTCAGTGTTTATATCTTAGTTTAATTTGGGTTAAATATCATGATGTGTGAGGAAAAGCTGGTGAATTTTCATCATGACTGTATGAATATGACAAAAACTGAGTAGCAATGTGTTAATACAGATAGGATACTTGAGACTGATCTCAAGAAATAATATGTAATTTCGAATGAGGTTAATAAACAATTGGATTCCAAATTAAGTAGAAGATTATTTTATGACACCAAAATGTTTGATTATTGATTTTTTGGTGGGCTCACCCTAAAGAACTGATAATGATCTGCTTATCACAAAGTTATTGCAGTGCTTTTGGTGAATTGAACATATAGCCCTGTAGTTTCTAATTACATTAATCATTTTTTCTATAATCTTATTGTTTATAATCTCATTATTCATTGATAAAAGCCTAATTCTATCCTTAACAGTCTTGTAAAATTGTTCTCAGCTTAACTATACAAAGAGGTAAAGTAGTACTGTAGAAATGTAATTTCTTTTGTGCCACATGAACATTTGTTAGGATTAATATAGGCCAGGCAGGTTCCATGTCATAACATGTAAGAACTATATTCTCTAATCATAACATATTCAGGTAGCATTTGAGTCTCCTGTATCAGTAGATAGGCAATTGATGAGAAGCTGTATTCATAGTCTTATGTCATGAATAAATCCGTCTTCAAAGTTCACAGATGTATAGTCCCCTGGATTTTATGCATTAAAATCATAAAAATATATATACTGAATGAATAAATGAAATCTCATTCCTTACCTTTTTAAGTCATACAGCTTCCCATTGCAATGTTCTTGTGTGTGTGTGTGTGTGTGTGTGTGTGTGTGTGTGTGTGTGTGTGTGTGTGTGTGTAAAGCATTTTTATAATAAAACTTATTTTTATTACAGTCTTCGATGAGTACATGAGAGAGTTTGGCCCCAAAGAATTTAACAGCTTCACTAAATGGATCCAAGATAGTGAAGTCAGTTTTAAATTATAATCCTCTTAATTCCCAATCCACTGCATCCTCTATTTTTGGACTCTAACATTATACCTTGCAAAGTAAGGGATTTATGGTTTTTTTATATATCTCTCTGTCCTCCTTGTGTTATTGCCTCCCTCTTGGTTTGTCACATTGACTTCAATATAGGTAAAGATTAAATTCAAAGTAATAATTTTTTGAGTACCATTTGGTGCCAGAAACTGTGCTTGGCGTTGGTAGTACAATAATGAGTGAAACATTAGCTCTTTCTAACAACCACACTTTTCCCTGGAGAACAGAACCATTCTATGATGTGATACAATGATATTACTATTAATAGTTAGAGTGAAAATAAAGAGAATGATAACTAACATTTTTTAGTGCTTTGTGACAGCAATTTTCCTGCATGCTTTCCTTATGAACTAAATAAATGGAATAACTCAGTTTATCTTCACTGTATCTTATAAAACAGATATTTCTATTTTCTTCATTTTGTGTAAGAAACTTGAGTCACCAAGAAGTTAAATAAAATATTGCCAAAGTAAATGGCAAAGGTTATATTTATCTGAGCACTACAGTTCCAGGACTTTTCCTTGAAACTACTATACTATACTGCATCTCAATTGAAATAGATACTGATTTATAAAATTTATACTGAGGAGCATTTAATGGTTAAGAAGAGCGATCTCAGGAGTACTTCATATAAAAAATAAAAGTTAAAATGGTCCTTAAAGCATGAGTTTGACAGATAGATATAAGGCAGATAAGAGTATTATATTGTATAGAAACCACACCATGAAGAAAAGCATCAACCTATATGTGGCCTCACAGTGTATAAGCCCCATGAAAACAGAAACCTCATTTGATTTGTACATTGCTAGATCACCAGTGCCTAGAATAGATTCTGGGTTATTACTAAAAGGTATTAGGAGAAATAAAAAATGCCACTAAATTTTATACCCTAAGCCATAAACAAAATTGTCGGTAGTCTTGTGTGCATATTAAAATTGTCACTGCAAGGATAGTATTCTAAACAATTTTAATATTATATTGTCTTCATTAAGTATAATTTGAAAAAGAAATTTCTCAAAGCTTTCTCTCCACACCCATACAAACCAGTGAAAACTTTAATAAAAATATCGACTATATGCAAACATGGCCTTTATAATCTAAAACTTCTCACTATGTTGTGCTCTTTCACACGTTCTTCATAGTGCATGTTCTTATGCAATTTCTTGGAGTTTTTGAGATTTTTTTCTTAAACATTCCTCTGCTTTTTAATATCTGGGAAAAAATATCCTTTGGAAACCTATCTCAAACAAAGGCAAATTTGAAATGTAAGCAATCTAGGTTATCAAACATCTAATGACAAGGAAAGTTCATAAATTCTTGATAAGAACATACCAATGTACTACGATTTAATTTAATGACCATAGAAATGGGTCCTAGATAAATTACTCCAAACCATAATCAAGCTTATGTGGCACAACAATGGTAATTAAAAATATAATTTTATTAAACTATAATCACCGTGATTAAAAAAATGAATGTCAGATCGAACAAAGTAACCCTGTTAATTGAGCAGAAAACCAATTGTCAAGAATTGATGGGGTTATATTTTCTAGTGCCAGAGTATCACAGGGAAAATGTTAGCATTGGAAATGTAACACTAACAACTATCTTCATTTATTTTTATTTATTTTTTATTAAATTTATTGTGGTGACATCGGTTAATAAGATTATATAGGTTTCAAGTGTTTAATTCAATAATATGTCATATATATATTGCATTATGTTCACAACCCAAAGTCAAATCTCCTTCTGTCACCATATATTTGACTCCCATCATCCTTATCTACCTCTACTTTCATTCTGGCAACCACTAAACTATTGTTTGTGTCTAGTTTTTGTTTGTTTGTCTTGTTCATTTGTTGCTTTCAGTTTTATATTTCAGATATGAATGAAATCATATGATCCTCATTTTTTCTGTCTCATTTCATTTAGCAGGATAATCTTAAGATCCATATATGTTGTCACAGATGGCAGTATTTCATTTCCACCAAAAAGATATTAGAAAAAATACACAAAAACTATCTTTAATATATGTAACTTCCAATGAAGAGTTATAGTTTCTTGGAGATTTTCTGAATCATCAGATCAGTGAGAATATCTAACATGTTAGTGACTTTTGGAAGGTCCATTTAAAGTTCTCCTTGCCAAAGAGTTGTCGTACTAGGGAGTTGCTTTTTCATTTTCATTCCTCTCTGAGAAGGGCTCTTCAGCATTACACAAATTGTCTGTTGTACGTGCGCTCAGCTATTGATTTGCATAGAAAAATGTCAGTGCTTCAAAGATTCCATAATAATTAATGAAAATAAAACTAGGAATAGATGAAACGAGATAATTTTTATATTCCAAGTCATTCATAGTTATATAGGGAGTTCTGGAAGGCCCATTAAAATAGATTATTATAACAAGGCGAATTAATGGTTTCTTCAGAGTTAAAAAATAAACTTGATTAGCTATATGAGAAATTCATTACCAAAAATCATTTTTCAAATCTGAATAATAAATTATAGGCTATGTAGAACTAATTTAGATCTATTTGTGTGTGACATATTTGACCTGCCTTTGTTTATGGAATAAATGCAGCTGCTCAATGTGTTTATATAATAACTAATTAATGTTTGATGGTCCATCAACTTGATCTATGAATGCTGTAAAGAAAGAAAATAAAAACTGCTAAACTGCATATCATGCTCTGAAGTAGCCAAGATTCTTCTGGGGGAAAAAACTTTGAAGTACATTTTTAAAAAGATATATTTTATTTTCTTGCACAATAATATGCATATTAACTACATCACTTCAGAAGTGATGTTTTTCCCTTAAGTAAATTCATTACTAATAGAGTCCTTATTCATCTTTTTCTATTTAAAAGTAATACACAATAATTTCAAAACATCATTTTAAAAATAATGTATTTGATGTAAATATCTTTTAGGGGCATGCAAAGTTAATAAGGAAAACAGTTTTTCATATTAGAAAATTTTATACATTTATTAGATTTATGCATGTTGACTTTTTTTTATTTAAAATAAGAATGTAAAAGCTAACTTTAAAATTTCTATTTAATTCATGGCTAGAGAACAGGCATTTGTCTATTCTCTGTTCTGAAACTTTAGTTTCATTCAGTGAAAATCAAAAGGAATAATCCCATAAGTCAAACAGAATGTGTATATGTGGTTATCAATAGATGAAAACTTAATAAATTTTTGAAATACAGAATACGTAAATTGATTAATGAAATAAGAAAAGTAAGCCACTGTTTAGGATAGATGTACAGCTTAGGTGAACATGATTTGATACCTCTGGTTCAAAAAATGGGAAAACAGATAGGGGCTACAAAAGGAGAATTGATCCTGTTTAACTGAGTAACTAGATAATTTAATTATCCTACATGCCTTCCTTAATTTGAGAGCAGAGCAGCCAGTTTTTTACCATCTAGTCTAAAAATAAAGGAATTCTCTCTAAAAAAATTTAGTGAACGGTTTGGTTCCTAGTGTTGGAATTAGTACCTCTGAATTAAGTGCTCTTCACTCTGGCATTACCTACATATCAAGAGAGGAAAATCACAATAACATAATAGGAAACACATCAACTGGGTCCTTCATTTCTCGATGAACAATCAAAACCAGTAGCATGAGAGACAAAGCTAAAAAAAAAACTAAAATTCTCTTAATTCCATAATTAAGAGAGAAAAATAATTTGAGGCACAGAACACTATCAACAACAACAAAAAAATTTAAAAGAAAAAATAGAGTGATTTAATTAAAATTAAAATATAATAGGGAACTGGAAGATAATTTTTTTTAAGGAGTTACTTCTTGAGAACAAAAAAGAAAAATCAAAAAGGAACATAACTCAGGATTCAGGAAACAGTGGACTAAAAATAGGAGTACAATAAAATGTAATCTTTGGTTGACAGCTGTGCTGTAGGCCCAAAATGAAAACAGATATCAGTAGAGCAAGTATAGAGTAGGAGTTTGAAAAGTCTAGAAGGGAATGAATGTCTCTGGGAAAATGGAATGGAGAACATGAAATTCTAGATAAGGTAGTCATACTGTGGGTATGGGAAATTTTTGTTATTCTCGTGTTAATAAAAAAGAAAAGCAAAAAAAAAAAAAAAGCCTGAGAAACAAAATGTGTACAAGAACATTATCATTTACATATAAAACACACATTAAATGTGACTAGGATTTTTAAAAAAAGTGTAGAATAAGACAGTAATTGATTTTCTTTTGATGATAGGAACATTTTCTTTAAGTGGCACAAGAGTCGCGATGTCAGATCTAAAGAGCTAGAAAGTAATTCTAGTATACTGGTTAGTTCTGCTTTAAAAATTCACTCAATAATTTATATTTAAATTAATATCATATATAATGTAATCATATATGATAACATCTATTACATAATATATAGCATATAATTATATTCAATATATGATATATTGTAATGTGTTATATTTAATATAATATTTTATCTCATATTTATTGGTACATTATGATTTATATTCAATATTATACATTATATATAATATTTCTTATCTGGGAAGCTCTTTATCTGTCCTTTGATTCTAAATGATAGCTTTTCTGGGTGGAGTGATCTTAATTGTAGGTCTTCTCTTTTCATCACTTTGAATATTTTGTGCCAATCTTTTCTGGCCTGCAAAGTTTCTGTTGAGAAATCAGCTGACAGTCTAATGGGAGCTCCTTTATAGGTAACTGATTGCTTTGTCCTTGCTGTTTTTAAAATTCTTTCTTTATCTTTAACCTTTGGCATTTTAATTATGAGGTGTCTTGGTGTGGGCCTCTTTGGGTTTATCTTGTTTGGAACTCTTTGAGTTTTCTGGGCTTGTATGTCTATTTCTTTTGCCAGGTTAGGGAAGTTTTCCATCATTATTTCTTCACACAGGTTTTAAATTCCTTTCTCTCTCTTCTTCTTCTGGTACCTCTATGATTCAAATGTTGGTATGCTTGATGTTGTCCCAGAGGCCCCTTAAACTATCCTCATTCTTTTGGATTTTTTTTGTTGTTGTTGTTATTGTTGTTCTGATTTGGTGTTTTCTGCTACCTTATCTTCTAAATAGCGGATTTGATCTTCTGCTTCATCTAATCTACTATCGATTCTCTCTAATGTATTCTTCATTTCAGTTGTATTCTTCATTTCTGACTAGTTCTTTTTTATTTTTTCTATCTCCATTTTTATGTTTTTTATCTCTTTGTTAAAGTCCTCTTTGAGTTTATCTACTCTTCTTCTATGGTCTTTGAGCATCCTTATAACCAGTGTTTTGAAGTCTGCATTTGGTAGATTGCTTGTCTCCATTTTGTTGAGTACATTTTCTGAAGCTTTGTTCTATTCTTTCACTTGGGACATGTTTCTTTGTTTCCTCATTTTGACTGTCTTCTTGTGTGATTCATCAGGGTCAGCTAACCAGTGTTAGCCAGGTTGATGGAAGCACAGATATGGCAGCCACCTGTGTCTGCACACTGGGACTTGGGAGAGATCAACAAAGGAACAATGACTTCTGCCAGAACTTCTTTCTAGAAGAAAGTTGTCCCTCCAGACCTCATTTTAAAGCCAGACAATTCAGTTTCTCCCCATATGTCTCTGGCTCCTTTCAAGCTGCTGCCCCAGTACTGGAGCTCAGAGCAAGGGAGCCCCTCAGCAAGTAAGTCCATGTGAGGGCCCTTTAAGATGAATGCCTGGAAATCCTGAAGGCCTCCATCTCAGCCACATCTTTACTAGTTTTCACAGCCAGAAGTTGTGGGGACTTCTCTTCCTGGCACTAGAAACCTGGGCTGGGGAGCTTGGTGTGGAGCTGGGACACCTTGCTCCTCAGAGGGGACCTCCATGACTGAGATATCCCTCCTGATTTTTAATCACCACCCTCGTGTATGGCAACCAGCGCATTCTGCTTCTTTTGGTGTCCTTTGTTGTAAGACTTGTTCTGCCAGACTTCAGGTGATTCTCAGTGATGGTTGTTTTGTAGTTTAGTTGTAATTTTCATGTGGTCATGAGAAGAGGCAAGCACATTTACCACCACTGCCATCTCGGCTGGAAATCTCTATAAGAATTTTTATTACATCCGTTTGGAGATGTTTCTGACTTAATAATTGGAACAGACTCAAGAGGTTGAAGAAGGAAAAGAAGGAGGAGGTGGTGGAGGCAGAAGGGGAGAAGGAGGAGAAAACATTAAGAAAAACAGAGAGTTCTTTTTAATTTATCTAATTTATTAAAACAATTTTTCACATAATTGTACACATTAAATGATGGCTTAAATGTACATCATATACACCATTTTCTGTTATAGGAAATTACACCCTGGAGTAAATGTTTGTTGGAACTGTGATTCCAGATCCTTTTTAATGTGTAAATTATGTATGTTAAAAAAAGTATACATGAAGTCCTTATGTACTCCATATTCTTCTAGTTGACACTGATATAAAACAGTATTTTCCCTTTCATAAATCTCAAATTTCCTTTATCTGTTTTGGAGCAAAAAGTAAAGACAGATGGCAGAGTAGAGCTGTCGATTCTTAATCTAGTTCTTGTTGTATAAAGGGAGTGAGATCCACTTACACACAAATTTTTAAATAAACTTTTCCAGTTACTTTGATTTTTTTTCTTTCCTTGAGTTTAATTTCCAGTTACTTTGATTTAATTTTCTTTACTTGAGTATAATCTGTCCTAGAATCTAGTATACCTTACACTTGCATTAAAGATACAATACCTGTGTCCTACATGTGACCAAGAGAATCAATAACTAAGTACCTTATCATGAATGTGACTGATTGGTTCAGTCCTATTAAGGCTTGTTAAGCATTCTATTTTACTAGAGATCCAGCAAGTATATTACAGGAGCATAATTTGCATGCTTGACCTAGGTTTATATGCACAAATATGCATCATAGAACTCAAGTGTGAAAAATAGAAATAAATGATGACAAATATATATCTGTTTTTAAATAAATGCACCAAAGAAAATGCCAAATATCTAAAGGGATCATCAATTTCATCTTCAATGACCTGAAGGATGTGGTATATTTAATTTTGCACTGATTTCATTCTCTTTACTTAAATAGCACTATTTAGTTGTTATTTATGTTTTAAATGCCTTTGTTCTATTAATATTTTATTGTCCAATGAAATGTTTTATTAGTAATAGGCAATTTCTTTTTTCTTGTACTGAAGTTGCATAATATCAGTTCCTAAAGAACTGTTTCCAGTGTTACTTATAAACCTGATTGTAGCATAATAAAAATGAGGTTAGATTGAGTGATTTGCCTTTCTCATATTCAGTAACATGGATACAGTTGCTTTTTCTATGTTATGTAAAATTACTTTTTCTAAGAGTTCATATCATCTACGTATCCATAATGCTCAACACAATGCCTGCTCTGAGTCTAAGCAGGAGGGGATTAGAATAGTCATGTAGGAGATGTCTTTGTGTGCCAACCTAACCTCCTACAATAACTTCATGGTAATTTTAAGTAGCTCTAGGAACTATGACAGAACATGAAATATGACAGACCTAAGAAAATGTATACTAAATAAGAAATATACCATGACGTTGGGTTTTAGATGTGTAAAGATTACAGATTTGTTATATCAAAAATAAATGATAAATTATGAGTTAATCCATGGAAACATGTATCATTGTTTTATCAGATTATTTCATCCCCTGACCTATCTTCTAAAAGCTTGATCACACTTCCTTTGATAGCAGGCATCTTCCTAGGCATTCTTCAAATGGGGAAAATAAGATATTAGCTCCATTGGCATGCAACACAGATTCACCTTCAAACAGAGAAAATGACCAAGATGGCGGAGGCTTTAAAAACAGCACCGATTGTTAAATATCTCATTATCAGTAAGTACACTAGAGATATTTGACAAGATATAATTTACTCAATTATGTTACTAACCCGTGCTTCTCTGTTCTCCATGTTCTGATGTGTAGATCTGCATGGCGTCAGTTTGTGGCACTGTTCTATGAAATCTGGCTCATTTTACTGGATGTAAATTAAATCTATCATTCATTCAACAACAAGATCTCAAACACTCATTTATATCAAGCACTGTGCTAAGATAGTGCATTTGTCATGACAGACTATAAGAGACAAAACTACTTATGTTTTAGATATTCTCTATAATTCAGTAAGATCAAAGTACTGAATATGATGGGATAGGACTTTTTTCTTATTTAGAATATTGAAAATAGCTTGACTATCTGCCACCTGTTATTCTACTAATATTCTACAGTGTAAAAACTATTCACCAAATTGAGAAAATAGACACTTTCTCTATGGCTGTAAGGTAATATTTATATCTCTAAAATCTCTCTGAAGATAAAAAAAACTTTTGAGAAAGTTAAATAACTTAATATGTTACTAAGGAGAATTCCAAATGTTTGTGTTTAATAAATAAACTCCAAAATGAGTATATTTTTATGACTTTTGTTTTCTGAATTTACTTTATATCTACCATTAAAGGAAAAAATGAAGATATTTTTTTCTAAAGTTCTTTTTATTTTCTGTGTGTGTGTGTGTGTGTGTGTGTGTGTGTGTGTGTGTGTGTGTTTACAGAGAGAGAAAGAAAGGGAAGGAGGAAAGAGAGAGATGGGGTAGAGTGAAAGTTTAGAAGCTTAGATTTTATTATTATATATTTCCTTTATAGTTATTTATTTAATGAAGGTTTTTAACATTATTGTTATTGTAGTGAAGTTTTGGAAAATTTCAACAGTATAACATCCTAAATCATTTACTTTGAGAGAAATATTAACTCTTTGATTAGTCTTAGACATAGAAAGAGTTAGGAAAGAATAGCTCCTAGATGCCTCAGAGTGATGTCATTTTTTTAAATTAGTCACATGATATTTTAAGAAGAAATGAAGCTTGCGGGGCAAAGAAAAGAAAAAGGTGGGGTAACTTTCTGTGAGAGAAAATTCATAAAAACTACCATATTGGTCTACTATTTTGCATTACATATTTCTGTAAAACTAATTTTCATGTTCCTTCTAGTTTATTTTATTAAACAGTACATTGTTTGATGGGAATGTAAATTTGTACAGCCACTATGGAAACTGGAATGGAGGTTCTTCAATAAATTAAAACTGGAACTACCATACAATACATTAATTTCACATTCGGGTATTTATCTGAAGGATGTATTCATGGCAGCATTACATACAATAGCCAAGATATGGAAACAATCTAAATATCTATCAGTGGATGAAAGGATAAAGTAATTGTAATATATATAATGGAATATTATTCAGCCATAACAAAAGAATGAATCCTTGCCACTTGCAACAAAATAGATGGACCCTAAGGGTATTATTCTAAGCGAAATAAGTCAGAGAAAGACAAATATCATATGACCTCTTATTGTAGAATCTAAAAAAACAAAAAAACAAAAAAACAAAAAAAACAAGCCTATAGAAACAGAGACTGGTGGTTGCCAAGGATGGGTGTGGGTAGGTGGTGTTAAAAATGGGTGAAGGGGGTAAAAAGGTTAAATAGATACATAAATGAGATAAAAGTTGCCTTTCCAATTTAAAAGAAAGTTAAGTAACAAAATATGTCATTGTTTCTTTCACTCATTTGAGTAACAGAACTTTTAAACTAAATTTATATTGTATATGCTCTAAGACACAAGTAGAACTCCAGTTAATGAAGAAACAAAATCTAAATGTATGTTTTATTTTATAATTCTGTTTCTGTTTTGTGTTTTGTCTGTTATGTACCAAAGGCTGATCCCATTTTTATCAATTTTTCAGCATTTGTGTGGAACAGCCTGACTTAAAATATAATCAAAATAATGTATGTAGATTATTGAATTCTGGAAGATGGCAGACTAGGTAAAAGCAGAGTTCATCTCCTACCAGGACCACATTGAAATTACAACCAAATTATAAAATAATCAACGTGGAGAATCACCTGAAGTCCAGCTGATCATAACACCTACATCTGATAATATAAAGGAGCCACATCAAAGCCAGTAGGAAGGCAAAGTCGTGAATCCGGCTGGATCTGCACCCGCAGGTGGTGGAGGATCACCAGGAGGGAGAGCAAGGCTTCAGAGGCTCTCTTGAGGGAGAGGGGCGTCCTTGTCTCATCTGGGGGCTCTCCAGCACGGGGTCCCAGCCCAGGGTAAAGGAGATTCCAATAACTCTGACAGTAGAAACTAGAGGGGAATTCCAGTTGTCTGGGTGAAATGGTAGGCGACTGAGCCCCTAGACGTCCCTTTGAAGGACCCACGCAAGGCTTTCTGACCTGCGGACATTCACCTGGGACACCGGCAGTGGGTCAAAGGCTAGTGCAGGATTCAATCTGAAAATGTTTCCATTACTTGGCATCAGAACGAGGGCTGGAAAGGCAGCCACCATTGTGCCTTGGTCCGGCCCCACTACAGAGTAATCTACAGACCATGTCAACTTGATTGTGCAAACCTCTCCCACAGAGCCATTAGGAAGCTCTGGTCTGAGGACATCAGCCTGACCCATCTAACTTTCAGACTGCCCGGAGCAGTTGTTCCTGGATGGCTGCCAAGCTCTGATCCCAGTGATTCAGAGTATTTATAGTGGAGTAGACATTGGCCATCACTGTGAGCAGCATTTCTAATCCCAGCAAAAGCAGCCAACCCTCTAAGCTTCATTTCCATTTCCAGCGGGCGACCAGTGCTGTGAGCCGCATTTCAGAGGTAGGGTTAGGCAGATCACTTCTGCCAACGCGAACTTGGGTGGATATCAGGGACCTGTGGGTCAGTCCCAGACAGCAGCTGGTCTTGCTGTGATCTGAGTCTTCTGTGGGAACTCACAACAGTTACCAAATTTTCAGCAAGACTGAGCCTGTATTGATCTGACTGCCATTGTCTCTCTGAGACCCTGCCCCGCCCTAACCACAAATTGCCCCAGGTGGCCCATTGACAGTCAACTGACACAGCCCTGCCCTTCTCCTCCCCTGATCACCTAATTCACACAGGCAACAAACTTTGGCTGGCACAGGGTGATCACGGAAATCAATGGCAGGCAGACTTCTGCTGCCTGCAAGACTTGCAATATTGTGTCTGGGGAGTACAGGGATCTGTGGGAACACTTCTGGTGGCAGCTGGTCTCACTGTGATCTGGGTCTACAGCATTTCTGTGAGCTGAGACTTTTGTGGGAACCTGCGAATGGTTACAGAAGTTGCAGCAAAACTGAGGTTGTATTGGCCAAATGGACGTTGTCTCCCTGAGATCTCACTTCTCTCAAGCCACAAAGTGCCTGCAGCCCATTGACAAGCAGCATCTTGTGCTCTCCTTGGCTCTAGGGTTGAGTAGTTAGCACAGGCAACAGACCTTGGCTAGCACAGTGAATACTTTTCGAAGAAAAACAGTTGTAGACAGACCACTGCTGCCTGTACGAGCTGCAGTATCTCTTAAGGGGATTGCAGGGTTCTGTATTGGCCTGACAACCCTTGACTCCCTGAACTCCTGCCCCATCCAGTACACAAAGTGCCCACTGCACATTGATAGGCAGATGACCCTGCTCTAGGATAGTGCATTTAGGCCCAGGGTGGGCAGCAGTTGACCTTGCTACAAGTGGAAACTTATACAGCGAGCCACAGAGATAGCATGGACATGCAGTGGCTGGGGGAAATTTACTCACTAGACCCAGGAGACTCCCAGGGTCCCTGCACCACCCAACACGCATATCACCCAGAGGCTCATCCAGTTTCAGAGACTTACAGGCAACTGGTGGGCAGTATTAGGCCTTGAGAAACACTGGTCCCTCTGCTAAACTGTCATAGGTCAGGAACAGGGGATAATCGAGAGCTGCCTACGGCATTGTCTCTTCCCCTTACCTATAGATCCAGCATAGGCAACAACCATCAGCAGATCACCCTGTAGTTCTCACTAAGTAGTCCTGAGCAATCAAAAGCAGTAGCTGACCTTGGCTTATGGGGGAGCACCTCTCAAGGGGCCACAAAACTAGTGCAGCTGAAGGGTGGCATCAGACCACAACAGAACAACTCCTGACTGGTTTCAGTAGTGATACACACAAAGAGTGGTTGCAACAAATGCACAAGCTTGCTAGGGCAAATCCCACTCAGTGAGGTCAGCCCCCACACCACAACTCTTATCCTGAGGGTACAGCCAATTCCCATAATTAGTCAGCCTGAGTATTAATCCCACTCACTGATCTACTAACAACAATAAAGGCTCAGCAACAACAGAAGATCACACACAACCCACACAAAAGTCATGTCCAGAGCTCCTGGCACAGAGGATCAGGGAGAGTGTGCCACTGGGCCACACAGGGCACCTTCTACATTAGGCCATCTGGCCAAGGCTGAGAGATGAAACAAATATTCTTGACACATAGAAACGAACACATAGAGGCTAATAAAAAGAGAAAACAAAGAAACATGCTGCAAATGAAACAACAAGAGAAAACTCCAGAAAATAAGCTAAATGAAATGGAGGCAAGCTACCTACCAGAGACAGAGTTCAAAATAACGGTTATAAGGGTTATAATTTATAAGGGTTATAACTTATGGGGGGAATGGATGAGCATAATGAGAACCTCAACAGAGAGATAGTAAGCATTAAAAAGGACATAGAAACCATAAAAAAAGAACCAGACAGAAATGAGGAATACAATAACTGAAATGAAGAATACACTAGAAGGATTCAACAGTAGATTGGAAGAAGCAGAAGATTGAACCAGTGAATTGGAAGATAAAGTAGCTGAATACACCCAATCAGAACAACAAAAAGAAAAAAGAAATAAAAAAAAAAAAGAAGATAATTTAAGAGACCTCTAGGACATGAAGCATAAAAATATCCGAATCATAGGAGTACCTGAAGAGGAAGAGAGATAGCAAGGAATTGAGACTCGATTTGAAGAAATAATGACGGAAAACTTCCCTAATCTGGCAAAGGAAGCACAAAGAGTTCCAAATAAGAAGAATTCAAACAGATCTATACCAAGACATATCATATTTAAAATTCCAAAGGTCAAAGACAAAGAGAGAATCTGAAAAATATCAAGAAAAAGGAAGCTGGTTACTTACAAGGGTACCCTCATAAGAATGTCTGCTGACTTTTCAATGGAAACTTTGCAGGCCAGAAGGGAATGGCAAGAAATATTCGAAGTTATGAAAAACAAGAACCTACAACCACAGATACTCTACCCAGCAAGGCTTTTGATTAAAATGGAAGGTGAGATAAAGAGCTGCCCAGACAGAAAAAAGCTTAAGGAATTCATCACCAACAAGCCAGCATTACAAGAAATGTTAAAGGGTCTTTTGTAAAAAAGAGAAGGGGTAAAAAAGAAAATAGAAATA
>NW_006438113.1:17265430-17302065 GCF_000325575.1 Pteropus alecto | reverse complement strand
TTTTAAATACACAGAATTAGATTGATGTTAATCCTTGTTCCATTATATATTTTTACCATTTTTTAGTGTATGGCCCTCTTTTGTTTGTTTACATATGTATTGGTTCATTAATAATATAAACAATGAAGGAACTAGAATGTTAACAATATGTCTACCTATGTGCTTCCTCCCCATCTTGTCCCAACATTTCCTCTCATCCAAAGTAACCACTATCCTGAACTTTGTTATTATTATTCCTCTACTTAAAAAAAATTTTAAACATATTTAAGAATATATGTATTTCCTAGAGGTTATTGTGCTGAGTGAAATAAGTCAGACAGAGAAAGATAAATACCATATGATTTCACTTATATGTGAAATCTAAGAATGGAAGAAAAAGAACAAACTAATCAAAAACAGACTCACAACTATAGAGGACAATCTGGTGATGGCCAGAGGGAAGGGGGTTGGGAGGCTGGGAGAATGGGGTGAAGGGTTAAAGAAGTACAAATTAGTAGTCGATAGTTGGGCACGGAGATGGGGAGCATGGCAAAGGGAATGCAGTTAGCATTAATATGATTGCTAAGTGGAGGGCCAGAGGAGGGAGAGAGCAGATGGGGGCGGGGCATTTTATGAACATTATAGATGTCTAACCAATGTACTGTATATTTGAAACTAATTTAAAAATTTTTATTTTAAAAAATGATTTATGTAATATTCTTTTGGTGCCTTTAGGAGCACTTCAGGAGACAGGTTGTTATCCTCCTGGGTGACAGAAGCTGAGTAAAATGAGGAGCCCATGTAATGCTGATCAGGAAATTCCTCATGATTTGAAACTAATTTAAATAAATTTATTTTAAAAAATGATTTATGTAATATTCTTTTGGTGCCTTTAGGAGCACTTCAGGAGACAGGTTGTTATCCTCCTGGGTGACAGAAGCTGAGTAAAATGAGGAGCCCATGTAATGCTGATCAGGAAAAATTCCTCATGACTTCTGTTACTATGAAGAATGGTTTCCGACTGAACTCCAAATCCAAGGTCCTGAGGTAAATACCGAATTGTAGGCATTGCTTGACTACAGAGTTGCTTCTTCTCTTTGGAGCAATGCTGCTCTAGGGGAAGTGACATCAGAGCTTTATTTGTCTATTGAAGAATGAGGATTTTCAGAGTACTTTGAGATAGGCCAGGCTGTATTTTGAATGTATGGAACCATGTAGCTTTAGCACATTAACAGTGTCTTGAATAGATCAGTGCATTATGAGCTTTCATTCTGCTCACATTTTTCGGCTCCTATCACAAGTAATTTGATTTGAATATCTGAAGGATTTTAACACTTAAACTTACTGATTTATAAGCAGGTTGCTGCTGTTGAATTTCCAGTCAATCATGTGGAATATCAGATCTAATCCTTACCACTCCCACAAATTCACAATTCCCACTACTTTGGTCAATTAATCAATTAGTTGCATTTATTTTACATTTATTTTGAGATTTTTGTTAATATGTTCAGAATTCTGGTTCCTAAAATATTGTAGCTAATGCTTTTAAAGGACTTTAATCATGGAGAGTAAAAACAATTCTTTTGTTGAATAAATCTTTACTTTCTCTTTGTAAATATATTCTTGTGATATTTTTATTTAAATCTTCCTATAAAAAGTAGCATTTTAACTTTTTAAACTATAAATTCTTCATAATTTCTAAGGCTCATAATTTTAAATAAATATTCTAACGTATTTCTAGAAAGTTAATGCTTTTAATTCACAGATGGATAATATTTAAATAAGAAATTTGGGGGATCGCTATATTTAGTTCATCCATCATTAGAAACAATTCTATCAGGGAAACAAAAGAAAAAATAAACAAATGGGACTACATATTTAGTTCATCCATCATTAGAAATAATTCTATCAGAGAAAATTGAAAGAATGAATCATTTATTTTCAAGTCAATATTTGGTGAATAAAAAAAGTCTTCAGAAAAATATAGTTTAAGTATGTTATTGCAAATTTGAACCTGTAATATATTCTGGATAAATTTGAAAATAGCACATATACATAAAAAGATTAACAATTAATATCTAGAAAGAGTTCTATTTTCAAATATATGTTTCTCAGTGATAGAAAACTTCCAACTTTTATTACGACCTAAGGAATGAAAATTTAGATATGTTCAATATGACTTCATAGTGTACACTTAAACCCAAATAATTAGGCAAGTTTTATACCAGGCTTTTAAAACAGACTTTAGTAATAATTATTACATATCTAGAAAATTAAGTAGATTATTCCTATACAAAGGTAGAAAATCATCTGGATTAGAGAAAAATTCATCTCATTTTGCATATTTCTTAATTAAATGAGGATTGGAAACATAACTTTAAGGTTCTTTCTGACATTTAAGATGTCTTCATTATACTTCCCCTCACCACTCACACAAACCACCTATAAAAGTGCAACTTTTCTGGCTATGAGTTTGCAAAGTAAAGACATCCTTTTGGATTTATTCTGTGAACTTTATGTACCAAGAGGACTTTTTCTTGATATTGAGTCACAATGTTCTCCATGTTTATAGTCTATAATAGCTCAGTTATATTTTGTTGCTCAACTTAAAATTTATTTGGCAAACTTTCTTAGGTTTTTCATGACTCTATTCAAGTACAACCATCTCTCTGCAACCTTTCCTAACACCCTTTCATTTTAACCAAATACTACCAGCCTTTTATTGGTTTGTACTTACTGCATCTTCAACAAATTTTTATTTCAGTCATAAATCACTCTATTGCCCATGATTCTTTATAAATCTCTTTTCCCTTGATAAATATAAACTATACAAGGTCAATATCTTATTCATCTTTTTGTCTCCAAAGTCTAGTTAGTATAAAATCTGTTACCTCATATGTGTTTATAAATTATTTTGAAAAATGATCAAATTGTTGTATACATAATTCACAGATGGTTGCTGTAAATTTGCTTTATTTACCAGATTCTTTAAATCTGTGAGATTAAAATTAGAAACTGTTTTTTTAAAATTTATCTTCAGCATAAAATAATTTGATAGTATACTATTTGGATAGTGTGCAATTTATATTAAATGTCAACAAGGAAAGCTTCTCTACAACTAAACTTTTAAATTATTTTATTCTGTCATTAAATATTAATCATCTTTAAAAACTGCTATCAAATAATCTATACAAAATTCTCTTAAAATTTAAAATAACCTAGTAAAAGAAGAGTAAATAAAATCACTCACCAGGACTTAGATAATAATATTATCAGGGATGTATGCTTGGTGTCTGCTTCTATTTACTCTCATATTTAAGACATTTCTTCTCACTTTATATTGCACTTCTGAGGACTGGAAATAAAGCTGATTTTAGATTGCTTTTTTTTCTATATGTTTTTCCAAAAGTATATCACAAGAAACAAACCGAGTATTCTTCCAAATCCAATGTAATTTGTTTTGATGTCCACTATTATAATAATATGAAATATAAATCCCATATCATTCTACATGTTTTTGGTAGTTATTATATGTACCATTTATTTTGATATTTAAGAATGGTCACCTTTTCTTTTTTCTGTGTATGGAAACCATCTATTAGATCTGATTATATTCTAAGCCAATCTTACTGTTAGTTCGGTAGATTCCCCAAATTTCCTTATTGCAACTTTCAGAATTCTTTGTAGTCACTTCTTAGTTTGCAAAACATGAATACCTGGAAATACCCTCTTCCTGGTCAGTTTAGTCCTTTCATTTACCAGTTGGTCCCTTCCCCTACCCCCATCCCCCTCAATCCCAGATCAATTCTGCACTTCCCTTGTGCTTGCACCAACAAGACCTATGCCCCTTGTGTGCACAACAGCAAACCCTGTTTGCTTTATATTCTCACAATGCTTTGGAGAGAAGCTTCTACTGAACAGAACAAAAGAAAACAAAATAAAACAAAACAAATAACAAAACAGATCATCCAGCATACCCTACTGGTGAGGAGAAAGCAGAGAAAGTGTTCAAGAGACTGAGAAGCACTACTAGGAATTTGCAATTATTGGCGATGCTGGTGGAAGAAATGGTCATAATCAGGAAAATATGCTTTCTTTTACTGAAATATATACATTTTGGGGTCCGTAGAAAATGACTGCTACTTAAAGTCACAGGACTAAATGAGATTTTCGGGGAGCAAGAGTGGAAGGAGCTCTTCATTTCATCTATCCATTCATACATACATTTATTGATCTATTTATACATACAGAGGTACGCTTAGAAAAATATTCTGCCATGTAGTTAGATTTTGAATTTTCTGTTTTTTGTTGTTTGTGTACCTTCTCTGTTTTACTTGATGAAAATAGTGACGTCAATTATTAAAGAAAAGAGAGTGAGAAACATGGAACCATAATGATCATTAAAACCTGATGAATTAGTGTAATTAGAATAATGAGGTGATTTCATCTAACTGCTTTTAGCAACAAAAACGAAGACTTAAGTACTGCTTCACAAAACAAAAATGCTGAATGTCATCTGGACATCTGTATTTAGTGTTTGCTATTCAACATCTACAGAAAGAACAAGAAGAAATAGGAAATAGCAACAACCAACATATGGTGGGAATTAGAGGAATAAATTATCAGTTTGAGAATTGTAATTGTTAACAGTTAAATTTTAATCATATAGGAATAATGCCAAATAGTACATTGAGTAAGAGCTTTTCAAAATTTCTTGGACAAAACTTTTGTTTGTTTTTAAAACAACACATTTTAATTAAAAATCCAAATACACTATGCTGTATATTTAGAGGGAAAATGTTGATATCTAACTTTGTCAGATTTTGACAGATTTAGGTTGAGAAATTTGGAATTTCATGCTAAGATGAAAGAAATTCACAACACCAAGTTAATTAGACCTGGGTTTTTGTCACAGTTCTGTAAATACTTTAACTAGGGAACAGATCAAATAACATATTAAAAAAAATTATGTAACACACCAGCTTGAAATGTGTCACAGAAGATCTGTGAAATTAAAATGAAAAAATATACATGATAACATTTGAAAATAATTAGTCTTATAACAGTGACTGTTTGTTATATTATTATATAAATGAGTTCTATTTCTCTTGTTTTCATTCATTAAAAAATAAAAACTTTTCATTACCCATCTGTTTTCTTTCTCAGATCCTGTTTTTGTGTCTAATCAAGTACTCCATTTGTCATTAAGCCAGATAGCTCTAAATATCATCACATGTATGAAAAAAAAGATAGGTTTTCACTTTTTAAATTTTATTTCCTGCCTTTTTTTCTATTCTCTTTATCAATTTTTCATATAAAACCACTAGTGATAATGCAACTAATGAGTTCTCATTGTAAGGAATTTAGGTCTCCATATGAGGTATATGAGCTATTTAAACTCAAGTGGGTATCAAAGAATAGTTAAATATTCCAATTATGTGTCCTAGTTAAAGTTGCTTCTGCTGAATGCTACAGAAGTAACACTTCACAGTGAGAGAGAAAATATCATTTAATTAGAAGAACTAAACTGACCAAAGTATGCCAACAGAGACAGAGAATTTTATTTCTAAAACTGGGCTAAAATTACTATATTCAAGTGTATTTTTAGTTTTAATTTGGTATACATTCTACCTCATTCTGACTTAAATCATGATAGACTGCCTAAAGAGAATACATTTTTGTCTGCCCTATAGAAAGTTGAGTGATCTGTAGTATAGGGTGGTTTTAACTAAATAGAGTTTTAACAAAAATGATGATTTTAAAATTTACATTGTAACATTCCCCTAACATTATAAACCAAATTTAAATCCACTTTTATCTTTGAACCTTTGCAAAAATCATTAGATACTGGGACAAAGATTGCCATTTCTATTAAAAATAGTAACAGCTAATATTTATTGAGAGCAGCATACAAGTAATCAAACCAGGTACTTTCAACATATTATCTCGTTTAATTCTCAAAGCCATTTTTCAAGAAAATACTATTATTTTACTATTTAAAAGAGATAGTTACTTAGACTTAACTATAAATGGCAGAATAGCTGCTAAGATCCAGGACCATTGAAATGTTCTTAACCACTATGTGAGGACACTGAAAATCCAAGTGCTAATAGTAGGTAGCTGAGCCAGTTATAAAATCCCAATTTCTAATTGGTAATCAAACAAGTTTTTACCTCCACTTTATCAACCATATTTTTCTTGTTTTTATGTAATAGATTCTCCAGTATTTGTATAGCCTGTTCCCACCTGTCCTTGCATTTCAGAGGACCTATAATATATTTGTTCAGAATAAATATCACATTGCTGATTGCTTCTTGCCATATAAAATGCTTATCATCTTCATTCATTCTGTCATAAGCACGGGTCTACTCTGTTTTATTGCACTTCGCTTTATTGGACTTTGCAGATATCACATATTTTACAAATTGAAGTTTTGTGGCAACCCTGTGTTGCACAAGTTCATTTTTTCCAATAAAATTTGCTCACTTTGTGTCTCTGTGTCACATTTTGGTAATCCTTGTAGTATCTCCAACTTTTTTATTATTATTATATTTGTTATGGTGCTCTATGATCAGTCATCTTTGATGTGACTATTGTAATTGTTCTGAGGTGGCATAAACCACACCCATATAAGACAGTAAACTTAATAAATTTTATATGTCTTCTGACTGCTCCACAAAGTAACTGTTCCCACATCTCTCTTCTTCTCCTTGGGGGTCTCATTTCCTGAGACACCACAATCTTAAAATTAGTTAATAACCCTATATGCCCTGTAAGTGTTCAAGTGAAAGGAAGAATTGCACATCTCTCACTTAAAATCAAAAGCTACAAATTCTTAAGCTTACAAAGTCATGTCAAAAGCCCAGAAGGGCAAAAGCTAGGCCTCTTTCACCAAACAGCCAAGTTGTGAATGCAATGGAAAAGTTCTTGAAGGAAATTAAAAATGCTACTCCAGTGAACACATGAATAAGAAAGTGAAACAGCCTTATTGGTGATATGGAAAAATTTTATTCCCTTAAGTTTGGATAGAAGATCAAACCAGCCATGACATTCCCTGAAGCCAAAGCCCAATCCAGGGCAAGAACCTAACTCTGTTCAATTCTATGATAGCTGAGAGAGGTAAGGATGCTGCAGAAGTAAAGTTTGATTCTATCAGAGCTTGATTCTTGAGGTACCTAACTCTGTTCAATTCTATGATGGCTGAGAGAGGTAAGGATGCTGCAGAAGTAAAGTTTGATTCTATCAGAGCTTGATTCTTGAGGTTTAAGGAAAGGACCAGTCTTCATAACATAAAAGAGCAAGGTGAAGCAGCAAATGCTGATGTAGAAAGTGCAGCAAATTAACCAGAAGATCTAGTTAAGATCATTAACAAAAGTGGCTACCCTAAACAATAGATTTTCAAAGTAGACAAAGCAGCCTTATATTGGAAGAAGATGACATCTAGGATTTGCATAAAAACTTCTGGAAAAGATTTAACCATTCTAGATGTCATTAAGAACATTAATGATTCATGGAAAGGGATCAAAATATCAACAAACATTAACAAGAGTTTGAAAGAAGTTGATTACAACCTTTACAGATGACTTTGAGGGGTTCAAGTCTTCAGTGGAAGAAGGAACTACAGATGTGGTATACATAGCAAGAGGACTAGAATTAGAAGTAGAACATAAAGATGTGACTGAATTGCTTCAATCTCATCACAAAACTTTAACATATGAGGAGTTGCTTCTTACTGATGAGCAAAGAAAGTGGTTTCTTGAGATGGAATCTACTCCTGGTGAAGACTGTCGAAATGACAACAAAGGATTTAGAATATTACTTCTTAGTTCACAAAGAAGTGGCAGTGTTTGAGAGGACTGACTCCAATTTTGAAAAAAGTTCTAGTGTGGCTAAAATGCTGTCAAAATGCATTGTGTTCTGCAGAGAAATTCTTCATGAAAGGAAGAGTCAATTAATGCAGCAAACTTCATTGTTGTCTTATTTGAAGAAATTGTCACTACTCTGATAAATCAGCAGCCATTGAAATCTAGGCAAGACCCTCCACTAGCAGAAAAATTACAACTCACTGAAGACTCAGATGATAGACTTTTTTAGCAATAAAGTATTTTTAATTAAGGTATACACATTGTTTTTTTGGACATAATGCTATTGCACTTAATAGAGTACAGCAGGGGTCCCCAACCTCTGGGCCACAGACAGGTACCTGTCGATGGCTTGTTAGGAACAGGGCTACACAGCAGGAGGTGAGGGGTGGGTAAGCAAGCTAAGCTTTATTTGTTTTTGCAGCTGCTCCCCAGTGCTAGCCTAGCATCACTGCCTCAGCTCCACCTCAGATGATCAGGCATTAGAGTCTCATAGGAGCACTGGTCCCTGGTGCCAAAAAGATTGGTGACTGCTGGACTGCAGTATAATATAAACTTTTTTATGCACTGGGAAACCAAAATATTCATCTGATTTGTTTATTGAGATATTTGCTTTACTCTGGTGGTCTGAAATCAAACCCACAATATTTTTGAGGTATACCTGTAACTCTAAAGTAGTTTCATTGCTGAATATAGGTTTATCAAACAACTCTTGAGCCTTTGTTAATACCTCATAATCTCTAAGAAGTTACTCAGTATATTTACTCACACACCTTTTCACTTATCTATATCAACCAACAAGAGAACAAATATTTACCATTCTGCAAGTTTGAGAGACACATATTGGAAAAAAATATATATCTCTGAAATAGTTTTAAACACAATTGTTGATGTGATACCAGTAATAGAAAGGAATATAAATAGCAGTTGTGAGTCTTACCTGAACTATGTCTTTAGCATTAATGTAAAAAGGTTAGATTGTCTGGATTATATGCTAATTGTCCCACTATCCTGCATATCTTTCTGAAATTATCTAAATATTAGAATGTTTTGAATTTAAGATTTATGATTTTCATGTACAGCAAAAAAGATAAGGTCCTACTGCCCTATTCTAATAAAGCAGTGAGATTCAGGTGTAATTTTTAACATGTACTCAATTTTTTCTTATAGTATACACTGAGTCCTTTTTAGTTCGTTAAGCAAAAAGTAGAATTTAATTTTTTAAAAGTTATAAAGATAAACATCAGCAGATAATGCATTCAGAATTAAAAAGCATGACTTAATAATTTAATTACATAGAATTTAGATGTATTTTATCATTTACAGGGCTGAGGTATATGTTTCAAATATCAATGGGGAAATCAGTTGTTAAAAAAGAGAGAAGGTAGAGTATGGAGCCAGGATATTATATTGTAAAAAGTGCTGATGAAGAGTGAGATAATTCTTTGTATTACTTTTGTATCCTTGGACAAGTTTTAATTTTTATTCTGTAAATCTGAGATAATATTTATTATAATGATTGAGTGACACACTGTCAGTAAACTCATTGTAGAAGCTGACCATAGAAAGTACTTAAAACATTATAACTGAAATAATAGTATTATTTCAAAATGTCAAATACTCAAATGAATTTTTCTAGATATTATATGACCAAATTAAATGTAATATAAATTTTTATATAGATTGTTTATAACTATAAAATATTTATCAGAATAGTGAGTGTTTACCCATTTTAATTAAGTTCTCAAGAGAAATGATATTAAATAGTTTGTAATATTGTAAACATATAGAGTAGTTACTCACCATAAGTGAATGATATAATCAACATCTCAAAGCTTGAACAAACCTTAAAATTTTCCATAGTTTCTTTCTTTGGTTAATTGAAAGTTGAAAATAAAGATGAAGTATCTAGTGTACCCTTCTTCAGTCCCATGACCAAGGAGGCCTTAATGTTCTCAATAACATAACATTTTAGACAGGCATTTTCTTAGCCGTAGGCCCCTAATCTCACTTTTCTTAGAGCATTTACATTATTTATTTTTTTATTTATTAAAATTATGGGGGTAACATTGATTAATAAAATCAAATAGATTTCAAGTATATAATTCAATAATATATCATATGTATATTGCATTGTGTGTTCACCATCCAAAGTTAAATTTCCTTCCACTACCAAATATTTGACCCCTTTATCTCTGTTTACCTCTCCTCTTCCCCTCTTCCCTCTGGTAACCATTAATCCACTGTCTGTGTTCATAAGTCTCTATTTGTTTGTTACTTTTAGTTTTATATTCCGTATATGAGTGAAATCATATGGTTCTCAGCTTTGTCTGTCTGATTTATTTTGCTTAGCATGATAACCTCAAGATCCAACTATGTCGTCGCAAATAACAGTATTTCATCTTTTCTTGTGGCTGAGTTATATTCCATTGTTTCTATGTACCGTATCTTCTTTATCCAATCAGCTATTGAAGAATATTTAGGTTCTTTCCATGTCTTGGCCACTGTGAATAATGATGCTATGAACACTGAGGTGCATATGTTTTTGTGAATAAATATTTTCAAGTTTTGGGGATAAATACCCAGAAGAGAGATTGCTGGGTCACATAGTAATTCTATTCTTAGCTTTCTGAGAAATTTCCATACTGTTTTGCATAGTAGCCGGATCAATTTACATTTCCACCAGCAGTATATGAGGTTTCCTTTTTCCTGCAAATGCCTCCAACACATTATTACTTGTCCTGTTGAAGACAGACATTCTAACAGGTATGAGATAGTTTCTCATGGTTTTGATTTGCATGTCCCTAAAAGCTAGTGAAGTTGAGCATCTTTTCATATCTGTTGGCCATTTGTATGTCTTCTTGGAAGAAGTGTCTATCCACGTCCTCTGCCCATTTTTTAATTGCATTGTTTGTTTTTTTATTGTTCAGTTCTATGACTTCTTTACGTATTTTGGAAATGAAGCCCTTATTGGAGATGTTTGCAAATATATTCTCCCATTTAGATGGTTGCCTCTTTGCCCCGTTGATGGTTTCTTTTGCTGTGAAGAAGTTTTTAGTTTAATATAGTCCCATTCATTTATTTTTGTTTTTATTTCCCTTACTTTTGAGGTCAAATTTATAAAATCCTCTTTAAAACCAAGATGCATGAGTTTAGTACTTATGTTTTCGTCTATGCAATTTATTGTTTCAAGTCTTATATTCAGATCTTTGATCCATTTTGAGTTAATTTTGGTGTATGGTGATAGATAGCAGTCTAGTTTCATTCTTTTTCATGTGGCTTTCCAATTTTGCCAGCACTATTTATTGATAAGGTCTTCTTTCCTCCATTGTATGTTTTAGGCTCCTTTGTGGAAAATTATTTGCTTACATATACAGGAGTTCAATTCTGGACTCTCAATTCTATTCCATTGGTTTGTGTGTCTGTTTTTCCACCATTACCATGTTGTTTTGATTGATGTTGCTTTGTAGTATAAATTGATGTCAGGCAGAGTGATACCTCTAGCCTTGTTCTTTTTCCTCATGATTGCTTGGCTATTTGAGGTCTTTTGTGTTTCCATGCAAATCTGCTGATTTTTTGCTCTGTTTCTTTAAAGAATGTCACTGTGATTTCGATGGGAATGGCATTAAATCTGAATAATGCTTTAGATAATAAGGCCATTTTAACTATGTTGGCTTTTCCAATCCATGAATAGAGAATATTTTTCCAATTTTTTGTATCTTCTATTTCTTTTAATAATGTCTTATAGTTTTCAGTGTCTAGGTCCTTCACATGCATCTTTGGTTTCTTCCTAAGTATTTCATTCTGTTTTTGCAATTGCAAAAAGAATTCCTAGAGCATTTACTTTAGAAAACTTGTAATTGTAAATTTTTTCTCTGATTCTTTGAAATGTTTGTACATTTAAAAAAATCTTCTTGCCAGTTTTACAACCTAAGAATATTTTTCTCAAGAACCTGGAAACCATTCTTTGAAATGCAATTATCAGAGGAGATAGCACCCTTATCTCCTAGTTTCTGTAGGAGAATAAGAACCTGACTTTTATGTGTGCCTTGCTCCAAGTTGCAAAACTACCTCCTGTTATAAGTATAAAACCAATTAGCAAATCCAAATGGCCTAATGTCCTCCAATAGTTTCCCATTAGCTCACTCCACCCCTTAAAATCCTACCACTGCTTCAGTGCAGTTAAAATCAAACTTAGTTCCAGCCTTTCTCCCCTGTTGCAATAGTCTTAAAGTCTTCCTTACCTGATTAACGTTGTCAGTGCAATTTTTACTTTTATGTGCATTATCTTCCAGTCCTGATTTCATTGAGAAAATCTGGTAGCATTTGCACAAAATTGAGAAATGAAGAAAAAAGACCACAAATAGTTAAAATCAAAACAAGCAAAAACCTCATAAAGATATGCCAAATAAATGGATAGATTTCTCAAAGACACAATTTATAATCCTGTGTTTTAAAGTAGGGTAGCAAATTTACAGTTATCATTTCTAACATATTTCCCATAGTGTAAGATTTTTTTCAACATATTTACAATTTCTTCTTTGCCTAGTACCTAGTATATAATTAAAGACATAGTTAAAGTTTAGCACATATATGCTTTAATCTCTAAGCTTTTTTTTTTTTTTTGCTATATCTTTATCAATTTTAAGGTAGAACAAGGAAGGACCTAAAAATTCCAAATAATAGGCTCTCAGATTTGATTTTGAAAATACGAAATGAAAACAAAACTAGATCATGTTTTGACAAGTTGTCCTGCTGAGTCTTACTTATCACCTAGTATGTCTTCCTCTATAAATGAGCTTTATAAAAAAGACAAGATAGATTATCCATTTATTCAGCATCTTTAAATGACTTACTAAGACCTCTTCATTTACAATGAGAACAGCTGAGAAAGCTAATTAGCAAACTAAGAAAGACACAGCAGGAAACAGTAATCATTAGTCACACCTTTTCCATACCAAGTAGAACGCATTTAGAAAAGGAAGCTTTTGCTTTTTTATTATTCAACATGAAGTTAGGTGAAATTCTTGACACAAACTATTGGTGAACAAATGTCTTCTCTAATTAAAGACAAGGTAATTTCAATAAAAATTTTATGAAAGGGAAATAAAAGAGATGATTAGTGAAAGTATTGATAAATTAAAAAGAAAAAGTCAGTGCTTTTTTTTTCAGTCTCTGTCTTGACTATCTTTTGAATAAACGAAATAATGTTAGCATGAATGGCTTTTTTAATGGATAAAAAACTATTTATTTTGCCTGTCATTGTGGCATAAAATTTACATTCATTATCGGCCATTTACTAGATACTATGATTTTTTTAATCCTGTAAGGTGCTTCCAGGATTAATCCTAAAATATAAGATTAATTTCTTTATAATTTTAACAGTAGATTTTAAATTTTAGATGTAACTCATGAATGGTCGATGTAAGAAAAAAAGAAAATCTCACAATTTTTACAAATGAACAGAGATCTCCACCAGGCAGCTAAACAAGAAATAAGAACGAGAACCTGCTCCCCGCAACAACAAAAAAAATTGTTAACGTTCTTTCTTGGTATATAAATTCTACTTCTCTTTATGTTAGCTACAAAGCCAATTTAGAAGATATAATCAAATCCTGATGGTCTATCCTGTCTATAATATCACTCTCAATGTCATTTTATTAATTCTGTGAAAGAAAGCAGCCAAATTGCCAAAGTTTGGCATTTTTTTCTTTCTAAACTAACATCGACTATAATAATCATCCCTATGTTAGTAAGTGCTCACGTTTCATTAATTTAAAGGTTCAATCTAGAATCGTATTTATACAATTAATAGACATTTTAATGGTACACCTAGCTTTGAAAAACATTGATTAAAGTTTTGAGAGATCTATTCATAATATAATGTGCTTCAAAATTGCCTTAAATGTGCGTGCATTTAAAAGAATCACTCTTTTCAGTGTGTTTCCAGTCCACAAAATAGCTCTCCTTCTCTCAAAAATGCACCTTGATCCTCAAAAATGCACACACCCAAAAATGTAATTTCAGCCTACTGACATGGGCATTAGTAACTAAAAAGGGGTAAGCACACAAACCAAGATGTGTTTCCCCATTTGTCCTGGCAGTTGTTCAAGTTATAGTCATTTATGTATAAGTTGACCATAAAAATCTATGCAGAGTCCTAGTTAATATCTGTTGCCCCAATTGCCTAACTAATGCAAAATTTCATAAAATTTCATATAGAAAGATGTTATTGTTATTAAAATAATTTAAACAGATATTATTATTGATAAATTATTAATCTTCAATCATTGCGGTTAAGAAAGTAATTTAAATAACCTGAGATAGGTCTGGTTGAACTTCACTTTAAATTTCCAATCTATATAAAAATAGTTCCAAGGTAACAACACTTTTCTTTGAGCAAAGAGTGGTCACTGAAGTATGCTGAGATATGAGTAGGGATAACTATTTGATATTGCTGCCTCTGCCAGCCATTTGCTGTACCAATCAATTGTGCCATTGCCTTTATTGGAAATTGTAAGACAGGAAGCTACTCATTGCTACCTGGCAGTATCAATGAGAAATGTAAAAAATTGTGTTGTATTCTTATGAAATATCAAATGAGCAGGTTCAACTACTATTTTATTTATCTCGATGTGTAATTGTTTTTAATTTTTGTGATAAAATCTTTTGCCTGTGATGAGCTCAAGAAATGAAACTCATGCTTAATGGAAAAGTGCTGGATTTCTCTTTTTCACTATTTAGATTTTTTATTTAGATCAAATGGTTGTTGTTCCAAATTAATTTTACTCATTTTTAATTTTGGGTTTGCTCATGCACTTATGAAAAATGAAGCAATAGTTATTAAATTTTTGTTCAACAGGGAAAAATTTTGCAGGTACTTAAATAATACCATTCTCATATTAGAGTTGTATGAATCTGGGTTCTCCAGAGAAACAGAATGGAGAGAGAAGAAGAGCGAGAGGGAGAAAGAGGTAGGGAGGAGGGGGTAGAGGAGATGGGGGAGATTTACTATAAGGAATTGATTAGAGAGACTGAGAAAATCCAAGATCTACAGTCTGCAAGCAGGAGTCCCAGGAGATCCGATTGTAGAAGTTCCAGTCTGAGTCTGAGTCTGAAGTCAGAAGACAAATGTCCCAGCTTGACAGTCAAGCTGGGAGAAAGAATTTTTTCTAACTCAGCCTTTTATTCCACTTAAGCATTTCAAAGGATTTGATGAGGCCCACTGACATTGGGGAGGGCAATGTGCTTTCACGGATTATTTTCTAATTATTAAATTATGCTAGACTTTAATTTTGTTCTTTAAACGTGATGCACATTTTAAGATTTAAAAGAAATTTTTATATATTTGTAATCAAAAAACAAAAATGATTTGGCATAAAGTGGAATTATTTATGGACAGAATGTAAACTCATGAAATATTATTTTTATTTTACATTTTTCATAGTTTGAATTTTATTTAGCTTTGATCTTGGTTGGGATAATATAAGGGCACAATGTAAATCAATTCAATAGTCTTTGGTACCATAATTTGATTATATAAAATGTTTAGAAAACACTGAACAAAATGATGAATTCTGATGTAATATCATCATCTCACTAAAAATTCATCCAACATTTTTTACTCAATCTCAAAAGCTGACGAGTTTAACCAGATACCAAATGTTCCTTTTAGCATTTGAGTGTTCATTAGTTAGCTATTGCTGCAACAAACTACACAAAACCTAATAGCTTAAAACAACAAACATTTATTATATAGCAGTTTCTGAGGGTTAAGAATCCAGAGATAGTATCTAAACTGGTTGTTTCTTGTTTGGGTGTTTCAGGAGGATCATTTAAACTTTAGGCAGATGTCGTGGTCTCTGAAACTTGACTGGGGCTGGAGGATTTGATTCCAAGTACACACAGGTGGTTAAACGGCTAGAAGCTTCAGTTTTTTTGACCCATTAGCCCTTCCGTGAGGCTGCTCATGATATGATATAATAGACAGATTGGTTTCTCAAAGATGCCCATGGAATCTATTATTATATTAATTTACACATTGAAAGGGATTTTGCAGAAGTGGTTAAGAAAGTGTTATGAAAATTAAACAATGCTTACCTTCTAATGATAGCACAAGTAAAATACTCAAAATTATAAATAAAATACTATGTATATCATTAGTTGCTTAACAGTTCATTATAAACTATAACTGCTATAGGAGTTGACAAAGAGGGTATCAATAAGCTATTTTTGAGTGTATACGTAAAGATAGAACTAAGAAATGAAAAAATTGTGAGGACTACATTTGCATAATAAGGCTAGAGAATGATTATGAGCAAACTTGAAAGCCTAGCAGTAGAACCAAGCATTTTTTAAACATTTATATTTAGATCATATATTCAAGTAATTAACACCAGCTTATGGTGGAATGATTCTGAAAACTGTTGGAAAAAACAAGCTGATTAATACTCAATATCTATTTTTAATTCAACAGAAATGAATGACTGCTGTGCTAGAAATGTTAAAAGCAGCAGTAAAGAAGACATACCGCCTTTGTTCCCGAAGGATTTAAAGTATAGTTAGAAGTGTAGACGAAAAATTAGATTTGCAATTCTGTAAATTAAGTGCTATATTAGATCTATTCACAATCTCCAATTGTTATTGAGGATTATAAATAGGAAATAATCTAGATTGGAGGGTGAAAGACCATAGGAAGTTATGAAAGTTGGGGTACCTGGATTGAGTCCTAATGAGTGAGTAGAAATTGATCTACTAAAAAGGTGTGTGTGTAGTGGGGGATGGGAACAAATTAATGGTGTATTATTGGCTTAAAACAACACAAAATTATTATCTTAAAGTTTTGAAGGCCAGAAGTATAACAAAGGTTTTATTGGGTTAAATCAAGGAGTCTGTAGGATTGTGTTCCTTTCTTGATGCTCTAAGAAAGAATAGATTTCCTTTTTGTCTGGGTTATTAGCATAATTCAGTCCCTTGTAGATAAAAGACCAAAATACCATTTTCTTGCTAGCTATCAGTGAGTGTTGTTCCCAGCTTCTGAAGTCTCGCATATCCCTTCTTCCATCTTCAAAGCACAAGTATTAGTTTTCTATTGATACTGGAATAAGTTATCATAAACTTGGTGGCTTAAAGCAATGCAAATGTATTGTCTAAAATCAAAAGTTTTGGCAGGGTTGCATTCCTTTTAGAGGCTTAATAGGAGAATCTATTTCCCTGTCTTGGTCAGCTTCTAGAGGCTGCCTGGATTCCTTGGCTTCTAGTTTCTTTTTCCATCTTCAAAGTACATCACTCCAATGTCTGGTTCCACTGTCTTATCTCTATTTTGTCACATTGATCCTCTTGTCTCCCTCTTGCAAGAATCCTTGATATTACTTTGGGCTCATCTGAATAATCCAGGATATTCTCCCCATGGCAAGGTGCTTAATTTAATCATAACTGTCAAATACTTTTTTCGGTCAGTTAAGTAACAAATTCATAAGTTCCAGGGATCAAAAAGAAGTCATATTTAAAAGCAGCCATTATTTAACCTATCACCACCGGCAATAATAGGTCAAGTGCCTCTTTCATTACAACTTTCTCTTTTACTCTTCTGTCTTTTAAGGGTTTCTAATTAGATTGAACTTACATAGACAACCCAAGATAAATTCAAAGTCCTTCCCCTAAACTATGATGAAATGCAGGACAGGCCACCCCTAAATATGCCACTTTGGCATATTGATTATTTTGAATTACAGTTACTTGAGTAGCCAGTGCAAGAAGGACACTCTCACCCTCTTCTCTGTCCTCCTAAAAGCAAAAAAATAAATCTCCCATGTGAAAGTTCCCTTCCCTGCACCAGGAAGTAAAGACACATCCTTATCACCAAAGATAGGGAATTCAGGGCCCATAAAGCTGTGTAAACAAACTCTGCATTGTTTCTCCCCTAATTACTACCCAACCTAACTTCCTTTGTCTTGTCTGTTTTTCATAAATGTATTGTTTATCTAAAGGATATAAAAGCTGCCTGTTTCAGTAATTTCTTTGAATCTCATATCTCTATACTCCCATTAGTACAAAATTAAAATCTGAATTTTTCCTGTTAATTTCTATTATGTCACTTTAATTATTAGACCAGACAGAAGAACCTGGAAAGTTAGAAGAAACTTTATTTTCCCCAACAATTACATCTTTTAGGTACCATTTGCCATTCCTGGAATTAAAACATAGATATCTTTAGGGGTTATTATTCTGCCTAGCACAGAGAGCTATTAAGCTTTCCAAAAAGAAATCATGGTAAATAGAAAAATTAAAACACATACTACTAAGTAGTCCCAGAGCATTGAAATGAAGAGCATGAGGTGAAGAGAATATATAAGAAATTATATAAAATGTTAGTAATGTTAAAGAATTTGCTTTTTTTCCCCTTAGAGAATGGGAAGCCACTGAAGAGTATAAACAAAAATAGAGAAAATTCACCTCAATTTAATTTTACACAACTTCAACAAAAAACAATATCTTCCCCTCTTAGTATATCTATCACACATTAATTCAACAGCAGCTTGAAAATAAACTATGACATTTTATTGTTTGTCCTGTAAACATTTTGTTATGTATCTTTAATAAAGTAAGACTTGTAAAACTATAATTATAAACAAAATGAGTAATTCTTTAATATTGTCTAATGCTCAGTGTGAGTTCAATTTTCCCTAATTATTACAAAACTTATTTTTTCTGTTCTAAATATTTTCACTGCCCTAAAAATCCTCTGTGTTCTGACTATTCATCTCTTGCATCCATCTTTCTGCAGCCCATGGTTATGACTGATCTTTTTACTGTATCCATCATTTTGCCTTTTCCAGAATGTCATGTAGTTGGAATTATACAGTGTGTAGCCTTTTTAGATTGATTTCTTCCACTTAGTAATATGATTTAAGGTTCTTCTGTGTCTTTTCATGGCTTAATAGCTCATTTCTTTTTAATGCTGAAAAATTTCCCTTGCCTTGGTACACCACAGTTTATTTACCCATTTCCCTACTGCAGGACATTGTGATTGTTTTTAAGGTTTTGCAATTATGAATAAAGCTGCTATAAACATCTGTGTGTAGGATTCTGTGTAGACATACATTTTCAATTCCTTTGAGTAAATTCCAAGGAGCAGGATTGTATGGTAACAGTACACTTTGTTTTTCAGAAGCTTTCAGTCATCCAAAGTGGCTGTACTATTTTGCATTTCCACCAGTAACGCATGACAGTTCCTGTTGCTCCACATCTGTGTCAGCATTTGGTATTGGTGTTCTGGATTTTGGCCATTCTATTAGGTATGTAGTAGTATCTCATTATTGTTTTAATTTGCATTTCCTTGATAATATATGGCGTGGAGCACCTTTTCATATGCATATTTTTCATCTACCTGTTTTCTTTTGTGAGGTATATCTTTTAGTTCATTTTTTGATCAAGTTGTTTATTTTCTTATTTAAAAAGTTTATTGTACATCTTAGATAAAAGTCGTGTATAAGATAGATGTGTATTTGGCAAATTTTTTTGTCCAGTCTGTGGCTTCTCTTCTTATTCTCAACACGTCCTTTTGCAGAACAGAAGATTTCAATTTTAATGATATACAGCTTATTAACTATTTCTTTCATGGTTCATGCCTCTGGTGTTGTATCTAAAAAAGTCAACACCATACTCAAGGTCACCTAGTTTTTCTCTTATGTTATTTTCTAGGAGTTTTATAGTTCGCATTTCACATTTTGGTACATGATCCATTTTGAGTTAATTTTTGAAGGTGTAAGTTCTGTGTCAAGTACCATTTTTTATGTGTGTATGATCAGTTGTTTCAGCACCATTTGTTGAAAAGACTTTTTTGTTTTATTCAATTGTCTTTTCTTCTTTTGTCACAGATCTAATGACTATTTTTATGAGCATCTATTTCTTGGCCCTCTATTCTGTTTTACTGACTTATTATTTGTCTATGCTTTCATCAATACCACAATGTCTTACTGTAGCTTTATATTAAGTTTTCAACTCAACTAGTGTCTGTCAACTTTGCTCTTCTTCCATATTCTGTTTGCTATTATGACCTTTTGCCTCACCATATATGCTTTACAATCAGTTTGTCAATACCCACAAAAATAACTAGCTGAGGTTTTGTTTAGGGCTGCATTGATTATATAGTTCACACTGAAAAAAACTGACATCTTAACAATATTGAGTCTTCCTATGCATGAACATGGAATATTTCTCCATTTATTTTGTTCTTTGATTTTGTTCATCATAATTTTATAGTTTTCATCATATAGATTTTATACATATTTAATTAAATTTATACCTAAGTTTTTCATTTGGGGGAATGCTAATGTAAATGACATTGTTTTAATTTCAAACTCTATTTGTTCATTGCTAGTATATAGGAAAGTTATTGACTTTTGATATAACCTTGTGCCCTATAATCATGCTATAATTGCTTATTAGTTAAAGCAATTTTTGGAATAATAGTTTTGTATACACCAGTTTTTTCCACTCTAGATATCTTTTCTACATTCTCCAGTTAGCTGATCATATTTCGTAGAATTTTAATGTGTTATTATTATGTATTACATATATTTCTATAAATTTGTATTTAGATTTAGAGGGTTTATAAGATTAACATTTTCTCCTACCCTTGCTTTCTTTCTCCCTTCTTTTCTCTCCCCCTTCCCGCCCTCCTTCCCTCTTTCATTTTTTAAAAATCTTTTATTTCCATTTTTTTGGTGAGCATACTGCATAGATGTTGCCGGGTACTCATTATCACATCCCATTATGAGGCACATAAACTCTGACCATTTTGATTTAAATCATGTTATGATTGATTGAAGTGTTGTCGATCTGGTTCATCCATTACAAAGTTTTCTGTCAACATTTATTCACTGGTTTTAGCAGCCTTTGATGGATTGCAAAATGCTTGATTTTCTAATTCTGACATGGCTTTTATATTTACTAGCTATGATTCTTCTAGAAAAGAGCAAATAACTTTCCTTTATACACTATTTGGTTTCTCTGAAATATAGTCTCTACATGACAGATATAAATGATTTATTCTTGCACTTTACCTGTATGTATTAAGAACTGAGTTTGTGATCTAATTAATTCCAAAAGTCATCAATGAGCTTTTTTAAAATATATTTTTATACCATTATTACAAACTCACAGATTTTCATTTATTTGTCATGTTATATCCACTGTAGTCATTATCATTTTAACAGATTTTTTGAAGTACAATTGTGATACAAAGACTTGAACATCTTTAACATGTACAATTTGATGGGTTTGAATATATGAAATATGCAAATATTCATGATACAATTACCACAATCAAGGTAATGAATATATCCAATATCTCCCAGAGTTTCTTTGTACTCTGCTGTTTTTTTTCTTTTGTTCATTGTTTTTATGGTAGGAACACTTAACATGAGATTTACCCTCTTAATAAATTTTGAAGTATACAATACCATATTGACAATTTCATTTACAATCGATGAATATATTTTAGAGATACTTATCACATTTGAGACAACACTAGTTGTCTCATTTTTTTTTTTTTTTCTGGTAGGAGTCTTTTCAAATTGCTTCCCTGTACGTGAAATTATGACATCATTAGTGCTTCTGGCCTCCAAACTGGTCAAAATGTTCCTGCCACATCTTGCTCAGAACCAAACCTCAGCTCATTCTCCAAAGAGTATTAGCTCCTTTTAGTGAGAATGGTATTTACAACTACACTCATATGCCAGGTTTGCTCATTGCTACTAGGTTGTTATTGATGTCTTTTCTGTCTACTGAGAAAAGAACTATGCACTTTTTAGAAAGAAAAAAAGTCAGTCACACTTTTATGCTGATATTTTTCAGTTCAATGTTTAAGATTAGAGATTTTTGAATATTATTTTGGTTCAATATTTATCTCTTTACATTATGCTGAAAATCTTTATATATGAACACAAAAATATATGATAGAAATATTGATATTGCATCCTACTATTACTAACAATATAATTTATGAATGCAACAATATAGTTTTAAATTTCATGGTTATCATTGTTATTATCAGTATTTGCAAATATATGTGGACAAGGAAAATGCTGTTTCAGTCACTTGACAGTGTTTCTCTGCATGACTTTACCATTAACTTGATATACGGTTAAACTCAATTTTTTTATTTTTAAAAAAATTTTACTGATTTTTTAATGTTAAATTTGAACTTTAATTATGTAAAATATTTACATTATATGTACTGTGATCTGGCCTTCACCTCTATTCCATAAGCCTCATTCTCTCCTTTTGACATAGATAGCCATTATTATTCAATTTTTTGTTGTTATTATCTTTTTAAAAAATATAAAACAATAGTACATATACTACTCATTTTCCTACACATTTCCTGCTGTCAAATAACAAAACTAATACAATTTATTAATGAGTTTGATGTTCTTTATTAAAGGGAATCCATGACTTGGGAGAGTACAAGGCCACGTAAGCAGTAGAGCACCCTTCCCTTGGGATTTTGGGCAAGGGCGAATTTTACAGAATATTAGAAGAGGTAACCTGGAAATGGCTTGATTGGCTAGAAGGACAGGTATTTCCTTATGAGGCTAGAAGGTCATATTTTTTAGGGTAAAGAAAGTTAAAGCTGAGTTAGAAGATTGTGATTAGTGTATATTAGGATTCCTTGACAGGTGTTTTTCATAAGTGCAGGCTGATTTAGATTTGTGACATGGGATGGATCACCGGGGTGGCTTCCATTTAATGGATCCTAATATATAAATTACCTATCGCTATAAAGTGGAACAGAATTTACCTCCCCAAAATGTTTTACTTTGACACGAGTATTATTTTGAACTAAAGGCAATAAAAACTCAGCAGATTTAGGAAAGCTCTTTACGTCCCCCTCAGCTGCCTAAATTTACATTGGAAATGGGCACTGTACCAGAAAGAGAGCTGTTGCTAAAGATACCTTTTTACCTAAGAAACTCATCTGCATAACAGAGCAACCTTGGTTTTCCAAACATCTCTCCTGTGAATGGTCTTACTCCTCTTGGTACCCCTTAACTCCTTACCCCTTTCCTTAGCTCAAGATGTTATATACACCTCTTACCTTGTTGCCTTTTGGGACTCATGTTTTTATGAGCTCCTATGTGTTTGAAATTAAATTCGTTTTTCACTCGTTAACTGTCTTATGTCAATTTTATTATTAGACCAGCCAAAAGAACGTAGAAAGATAAAAGAAAAAATTTTCCATCCCTTCACCTAAAAATTATAGAATTGTGTTTTCTCTTCTGTTTTTTTTTTTCTTACTTAAGAATATATACAGAATAGTAATGTAGAGATGATTTCTTTTTATAGCTGCAAACTGCCTCATTATATGGATGCACCATAGTTTTTCAACTGGTACTCTACTGAAGGACATGTGAGGTGCATTATACTTTTGCCTCTTATTAACATGCTGTAATGAATTACTTGGTGCCGAAATCATTTTGCGTTTTTGCCAATGTATCTCTGGGATAGACATCAGTTTGTTACTGACAAGAAAATTCTGAGGTGTTCTAAATTTAATTACAGCAGGCAAGAGGGTGGAAGAAAGAGAAAAAAAGCAGTTAATCACAGTTAAAAACTGCAGAATGAAACCAACAAAAGACTGCTTACACTTCTCAGTGTATGTTAGAATTATTAAATTAAATTTCAAATGGCTATTCTCAAGATATCTAGAAAGAGAAAATAATCAGGAGCCTCTACTTCTTTTTTACATTTAAGCTTTACAGATTGAGCTGTGAATTTTAATGCAGTCTCTGCTTCGCCTATCCCAGAACTAGTCATACTTCAGCTCTCCCCATCCCTTTTGTCTATAGCTAATGTAAATTTTATAGAATGACTTATATCTTTCTCCCTGCTGCTTGATGTATAAAAAAATGCTTGCAAAACTCCAGGACTATGAACATGTTGTCTTGACTACCTAGCCATGCTGCTGATGATTTAGACTCTATGACCTAAAACTGGTTATCTTTTTTGTTAGCAATAGCCTCATAAACTCTTTCTTTTAAAAAGACTTTCAGCCATGGTAGTTAAAAATATTTTATTTAAAATTATTTATGTTTTTGTTTTGCTTATTTTTTGTCATGTGAAAGGATTTTTCTTTAATGTAGTCAAATTTATTAAACTTTTCTCTTATATTTTTATGAATTAAAGTAATAATGAATAATTTTCTTCCTTTCCTGACTATAAAGAATTTACTTGCATTTTATCTCACTGCTTGCAATTTTTCCATTTAGATTTTCTAATAATCTGTTTAGAATTTATTCTGTTTTACAGTGTAAAAATGAATTCATTTTTATACTCTTCCAAGTAACTATCCATTTGTTCCTATGCCACTTATTATAGTCCTCCTTTTCTCCATTATTTCAGATGCCACCTAGGGCTGTCTAAGCAATGATGTGTGCTGTTTTTCCATTAAGGAAATAGTTTACTTAGAAAGATCATTTGCTTTGACTACTGCTCTCACCACTACAAACTAAGGAAACTCATGGCACTAATTGGCCAAGAGAGAGATTGTTAACCTTATGTTCTTGCCTTATTGAACTTTTGTGGACTCTGGCTTCTGTGATGCTCCTCCCTCTGCTGGAAGAGGTCAGAAGATATTACACAGAAGGGCAAGAAAATTAATGAAAAATTGGAGATGAAAGGAACTGATGAGTAAATTATTTCTTTTCTCTTCTCCCAGATGAACTATTCCCAAGCGCAGTATTTCATTTGGTTTCTCTAAACAAATACCGTGAAACTGAATCAGTTTGATACTGGTAATTCAGTGAACAACATCTTCAAATAAGGTCTGGAATCTTTGCTGCCACACTTTTCTTTTTCTTTACTGGTTTTCTTAAGTTTACATTAGCGAATAAATCTTTTTATTTGCCTCAGGCTCTATTTACTAGGGAAATTGAATTGAAAATTATTTGTCTATTTATAAACAATTATAAACAATTTGTCTATTTATAGCAATTATAAACAATTTTAATTATAAAAGCTCTATATTAATATTAAATATTGACCAAAATTGCCTAATGTTCTTTTCAGTTTGACATAAGCTTTTTTCTTACTGTAGGCTTCCGATCTCCCTTTCCTTAGGGCCTTTACTTTAGAAAATTATTTCTAATTACAAATTCTGTCTCTGCCCCTTTGAGATCAAAATGTTTTATAAAGCTTCTTGCCAGTTTTACTACACAGGAATGTCTGTTTCAAAGACCTGGGAACCCTTTGAAATGTAATCATCAAGGAAAGTAGATGCCCTGTCTCCTAGTTTCTGTTGGAGAGTTGGACCTTATTCCAAGTTGCAGAACTACCCTTTATGGTGAAGATACAAGAAAGTTTAATTGTCCTTGGGTAAAGCCAATTGGAAAACACAGATGGCTATGATTCCCTTACCAAAATTCTAGCCCTTTGAATCAGTAGACTTCAACTGACTGAGTTCTGGCCTCTTTCCTCTAATTTAATATCCCTGAATAAATTTTCTGCCCATTTAATTTTGACCCATGCAATTTTTGCTTTATCCAAAAAGGATATGACCATTCATATATTTTTGAAGAATTTTCTTAGATAATGTATATGTATATTCTTCCTTATGTTTTAATCAGCTTATCTCACTCCAGAAAAATAAAACGATTCTTTTATTAAGATTACTCTAAATTTATAAGTCAACTGGGGGAGCATTATTTATTACATTAGGTCTTCAAAACCACAGTTCTTTTGCATGTTTCTTGTTAAATTTTTGCATAATAATTTTGCACGAGTAATATTTTTATAAATAGAAGCTGAGAATTTTGTTATGCTACATTATCTTGCTATTTTACTGAAGTAGTACTTTGTCAATAATCATTTTAGCTTTTACAGATGTAACTATAATATCTTTTTTAAATCTGATTTTTCTATGTATAAATGTTTTTTTCTTTTTTGAAGCACACTGTTTTTGATTTTACTGTTACACTGAAATTTGTTTGTATTAACCCAGGGGTAAAGGATATATAATTAGCTAATGGACAAAATTAGTCTCAAACAATTGAAAGGAGGACAAAATTTCACCTAAAATGTCTCAGATACAGTGCTAGTGTTTCAATAAACATGATGCTATATAGTCAATAAATCAATAGTAAAAGGTTTTTTCTTACTATTGATATTTTATCCTCAATTTGTATATGAGAAAATTAAACTCAAGTAGATATTCTAAAATATTTATGGCCATACATCCAATGAAGGCAATTGAAATGTACACCTATCCATTTCATTTCAAATCCCATTTTATTTCTTCCACAGTGAATTATGTTGCTTTTGTAGATGTCTGACTTAGATACCAGAAGATATGTATTTTGAAATCACTCTGGCATTTCGGTCACAAGAAATCTGTAAATCTAGAGGTCATTCAAATATGGAAAATACTAACTTCAGGCATATTGCTTAGCAACCAGTTATAACTATAAATGGAAAGAGAGGATATGTACTTTGCCTCATAGGCAATAGGCCTCCATGCTTTAGTTTAATTTTAATAATAATGTTTATAAATCATCAACTTGTTAAACCCAATTTTTATCCAAAAGCTTCAAGTTCATTGCTCATCGTATCAGTAAGGACTAATTTGTTGCAAATGACTGGAAGCCCAACTTCCTGTGGCTTAAGGAAAATAAAAATTTATTAGTTAATATATCTATCTTAATTGATTTGGGTTGCTATAGTAAATTATCATAGCTTGAGTGGTCTAAAGATTCAGAATAAGTCACCCTAAATGTGTCTCTGCAGTACGGGGATTTTTTTGAGCTAAAGACAATCAAGACCCTGCAGGCTCATGAGAAACTTTTACTTCTCCTTGCCTATAATAAGAGTTAACACCAGAAATAACGTTTTATGATCTCTCTATATGGCAGGGCAAACTTCTAATTCCCATTCATCTGTTCCTCTTATCATTCTATAATGACCTTCCTAACCTCTGAAGAACCAAGATGCCTTACCTCATCCTTAGCTTAGAATGTCATATATACCTCTTTTTCTCTTTCTGTCAGGTATGACTCTCTCATATATGTGGGGTTCTCATATGTATATATGTAATTATACTTGGTTATTTTCTCTTGCAATCTGTCTCATGTAGATTTAATTCTTACACTAGCCAGAAAAAAGCTTTGAAGGGTAGAGGAAAGTTTTCCTCCTGATAGTGGCTTAAGCAACAAACATTTATTTTTCACAGTCCTGAAAGATGGCTATCTGAGGTCAGGTTGCCAGCATAGTCGAGTTCTTGTTGAGTGCCCTCATCCTGATTTACAGAGGGTTGACTTCTTGCTATGTTCTCCCGTAGCAAAAAAGACCACTAGCTAGCTCTGTGGTTTCTTCTTATAAGGATCCCATTCATGGGAACTCCACTCTCATGATCTAATTACGTACCAAAGGACCCATCTCCACATGTCATCACATTGGAATTAAAGTTTCAACATATGGATTAGAAGAAGGGGGGCACAAATATTCAGTCCATTGCAAAACCTGAATAGTTTAGCAATGAGTCTAACATTAGTCATGGCTTGATTCAAAGGCTTCAGAAATGTCACTAGGACTTATTTTATTTCCTTTTATTTATTTTCTATATCTCTTATATTTACTTTCTTCGAGTTGGCTTTAGTAAAAAAAAAAAATCTCTTCCCCCTTAAGGAAGCAAGACGTCTACAGCAACCCTTAACTTCATATTTCTTATATTCAAATCTAGTTGGGAATATCTCTAATTCTAGTATTCAAAGTAAATGTTCCATGTTTTATCACTGCTTCTGCTTAGGGCATTTGTCTATCGCAGAACTATTCACTAAAATCATGGCAACATAATAATCTAATTGACTTTGGCATAGATGACACAAACTCAGTTAAAGATAAAATTTTACCAAATTGAAGTACACATGCTGATATTGAACAAGGAGGTGGATATCTACAGGATTGGTTGGAGTTGCTAAAAGGCAGCGAGCGAGTTTTAAGGAAGAAAACAAAAGCTATTCACAAGGTCTATTTTGCTTCCCTGAATCTCAAGACTCTCTCACCATGATAAAGTCCTTTTTAATCAAACAGAGTACACAATAGGACACCCAAGTGCTGATTGACTCATACTTACCCATCCAATCCCATCTGTGACCAGTAGTATTCTCTGATAAAATGCCTTAGTAGGATTGTCTTTAATGGACGTAACACAGAATATAAAACTAAATTATCTGCATGAAGAATGAAATCTTTGACATTTGTCTCATGTCCTGAAACCACAAAGCTTATATGAAAATATAATTTCATTCAGATTTCAATATGGAGGACAACTTCCAATTGTTTGCAGCAGAATCAAAGATGATTTATTCAGTTCCTACACAGTGGTATTGGAAAAAGTTGGGGAGAATCATCTTCATCCATTGCAGATGACAGTTAAAGAGAGAAATGTAGTTTAAAAAAAGGCGGGGTCAAAGATATGTTTATAGGCTCTATTAGAATGTCAAAATAATGAAATATGGTTTAGTATTAGTGAGGTGCATTGTGTTTAAAAAAATGAAATTATTTTCTGCCATAGTAGATAATTTTCTCAGGAAAAAAAATGTTTATGGTTGATATCTACAGTACAAAAAACCTCAAGAACCTAATACAAACTCTTCAAGGGCACATGGTATACTAGCACCATCTTCAAAACAGTAATTATTATAACTATGTATTGAAATCAAGAAATATATTACAAAGGGGTCAAGGCAGTAACTTGGCAAAATACATGAGGAACATAACTCAGAAAGTTTAAATGAGCTATACTGATGACTTTCCCTAGAGTGAGTTTTGAGTCAGCTTCACATTGGCAGATTTTCTTCCTTAATGAAGTTTTTCAAAAAGTTTGAGTTAACATAGTACTTTTTTTTTTTTTTTTAAATGACAATCTGGGTCCTGAAGCTCTTTGATATAGGGACAGGGAAGAACAAGGGAGTTCTCTTGTAGTCATCATCATCATCATTAAAGTAATGGCTAACATATATCAAATAACTTATTGAAAGCCAGACTATACCAAATGCTTTGTAAACATTCAGAGCATCCCTAAAAGTTAGGTATTGTTGTTGTACCCATATCTCAGATGAATAAATTTAGAGTCAATTAACATATTAATCTGACTCCAGGTGACAATTAAAAACATTCACTTATGGTTTTTCAACTGGTAGATAAAACCAGTGGAGGGAATTAAAAACACTTTAGATTATATATATACATTTATTTTCATAAATCACTCATTGTGATTTCTAGAATAGGATTCAAACCTGACTTTTTGAAAGATTGATGTAATTGATGACCTTACACATGATAATTATTTGAAAACTGTCTTTGAAGCAGAAAATCTGTGGTAAAGTTTACTTATCGAATTCTGGTTTTTATTGTGCCAGAATAATTAATTGCATTAGCTTAATCCATTGTCTATTTGTTTTAAACGAGGTAATGTCCACCCTACTCCTACCACCAAGGCCAAGTTTTGCTTTTTGAGGCATTCTTTCTCAAAATTATCTAAACTGAACTACTGCTTTTTTAACATTGATTTTATTTTTAGTTTGAAGACAAGTCTGTCACAACTTTAATGCAAATTAGAATTCATTATTGACACATGTAAAAATATCATAAAAACAATTTTAAGATATTCCCACAAAATCTCATTTTTCAAAGGAAAGAAATCTTTTCCAATCATCGGAAAAGGGAGGAATATGCAAAGAGGTTCTCATATTTACCACAGTTGCTTTAATTGAGCTCCTTTGTAATATGAAATTTACATCATGTACTAGTTTTATTGCTTTTGAAATGCAGGTATTTTGATTGAAATTTTGATTAGGCTTATTGTGATTTATAAACATTTTCTCACCGGCTGCCAAATTTAATTTATATCTACCTGGCTTTCAAACGGAAAAGTAAAGTGACAGAGATGAATAGAAAATAGTAGTTTAAAACTAGTGTTTTATGCTAAATTTGAATGAGATTCATTACATGTGATTTCCACAATCACAATAATGAGAATGTTAAGTTACACAAGTTTGCAGTAAAAATGACTGCTGTGCTAATCATCAGTAAAATATTTTCTCTGAGTTAATGCCTATTCCTCTTTAAATTGACTTCAAACTAGTTCTTCTGAAAGACTCGAATGGTAAATAAGGTGGTTAACATTTCCTAAAATCTCTGAGTTTTTATATATTCCAGCTTCACTTACAAAATCTAACATGGTTATTTTCAGTACAGTTCATAATATTTATTTAGTATCTCACAAAATTCCTAATATTTATGATAATAAATTTCCAGTTCTTAAATATATATTTTACATTAGACTATTCAAGACTTCTAATCACACCTGATTAACCTTTTTGGGAGGATGGTGGTAATCAACCTTTACTTTCAAAGCTGTGGTTGTAGATTCTTAAGTAGAATGTAGTATGAAGAGACTTAAATATATTCAAGCAAAATTTTTTTAAGCTGTATCTGAAAGGGAGATGAATTAAGAGAGTAAGGAAACACTGAAATCAAATTCTCTCTTCTTGTGTTAGTCAATTCAGTGAGGTTTTATCCTGAAAATTATATGCCACTTTCTTCATTAACCTTCTCACAAAGTATCTAAATGATAAAGAAGGAAATAAAATAGTTATTTGAGCAAAATGAAGTCCAATGAAGTTAGAGTGGTGGTTCTTCCCTATATTCAATCAATAAATGTTTATTGAACATGTATTGGATGTTAAACACTAGTCTAGGAATTTGGAGCAATCTGTAAATTAAGTAAGAAAATTACCAGCCCTTATGGAGCTTACTTTTTCTAATGGGAAACAGAATTTAAGAGCAACAAAAATAACAACAGCAACAAAAAAATTATAGTCTTTTAGATCTTATCTGTAAGATATATTTTATAAGTAAGATGTTTTCAATAGTGAATTTTAATAAAGAATTATTAAGATGTAGTACATATACATATTTACCTCAAATATTTTTATTTTTATATTTTATAATATTAACAGTTTTACCTAGGTATATTTTTTAGGAAAAAAACAATATTATTAGATCAGTTGTGAGAAGTAATTCTTTAATCTGTAATTTGTTTCATTGTGTTCCCATCACAAAATAGATTAAAATTTTACATCATACTATAAAATATTACTTCCAGAATATCTTTTATTTATTCAACTGTTTTTTAAATTAAATGCTTATTGAATATTGAAGGTTACTTGATAAAAACACAAGTCCTATCATATTTTAATACATACTAGCAGAAAAAATAGTGTTTACATAGACAATAATCGTGCCAGCAAAATAGAAAAGTTATACCAGAATAAACACCTCCATAGATTAAATTCTTATGGAAATTCAAAAGACAGAAAGAGTTCTTCTGGCTATGATATCTGACAATGCTTCATGAATAAGTAGAATTTAGATGTGGCGGAAGAATGGAGGTGCAGAGTTCATTAAAGAAAAGATGCCCAGAGCTTATTTTTAGTGGAAACTCTGATGGATAAAGAGAGTAAGATATAATAATGAAGCTAGATCAGGGAGGCCAAAGGCTAGACGGTGCTCTGCTGAGTCCAGGCCGTATTTGAAAGCCAATGTATAGCCATGGAGAGACATATGCATTGCAACTAGATATCATATAACACAGAGAAGTATTGTAGGTTTACTTCTTAAAACAGATTTATAGCTTTTATATCCTCTAAGTTTACTCCCCAGACTAGCTAAGAAACAACTCCTCTATGAAGTCAAAATGGTTGTGGTATAATTAATTGCAAGAGTTACGATGCAATGAGAAGAACCCTGACCTTAGAAAAAAGCTGGTACCATTCCTTTTCTTCAATTTATTACCCAAAGGTATGTTAAATTCCCAGTGCCCCAGTTTCTTTAGCTATAAAAGAAGTAGTGACAATCTCTTCTAAGATAGGTCAGGGGTCTGAAGTCTAAGGAATCACTAAAAATGTACTGGTAAAACAGGAATCAAATCATTCTCCGATTGTCACGAATGTTAGCATTCTAAACATAGCAAAGAATTTCTAGCAAGTAATCTTAACTCATACTACTAATTCAAATTCATAAGACTTGCCTGAGAGTATGAATAAATAATCACTTATGTAAACCAGATAAAGTGATAAGTGTTTAAATGTGAGATCTATAATCTTTTATTTTTCCTGTTTTTTTCTTTCTTTCTGCTGTATTGATATTTAGGTGACTCTCCACTTCATTTACAAAGTGTTAACTATTGAACACTTATAAATTCTGAAACTACTTCCACTCCCAATTCATGCAATCTTTAGTAAATACTCGTTGAGACTGTATAAATCTTCAAAAGCCTACTTCTCTTAAAACCCCCTTTCAATATTTCCTAAGCCTCTTGTAAGAGGAGGAACTAGGCTCATCTTTTATTTTGTATTTTGATGTGACAGACTAACCCTGTAGAAATAAGATGGCAGCGACTCCCTCTGAATTTCTCCTAGTCTCTTTCCTTTAGTTCATGTATAAAAAATAAATAAAAATATCTCCTGGGATATTACAATTTAATATCCTGGTTTTTTGTGACTTGTTTTGACTGTTTTGTTTATATGTCTCAAGTCTTTCTCAGCTTCTTAGCCTATAGAGAGCCACCACAAAATGTGTCACATTGAATGACATCGGGGACTAAGAGTATAACAGTAACTCTCACAAAAGTCAGTTCATTACATTTATAATGCTGTAAGACAGAACTTGAATGATCACTATGACACTGTCCTTATGCTCGTGACCAGGTAAGGCAAAAGCAGTAAATTCCTATGTCCAAGTCAGAAATTAGCACTAGAAAATGTGGGAGTAAAAGAGTGGGGTCCCCGGGGGCTCTGTGAGAAAGCTCTTAACTCAACTTTAGAATTCTTTGGAAGACAAGCAGTCAGATAAAACTGAAGAAATGCCGTAGATTAAAAAATAAAGACAAACTGATATCTGATTTTTATTTTTACTTCTTACTATTACAATCTCATTTTTCCCCCACAAATTTCACAGTCCTTCTGGGAAATGGCTTTTATAACCAGAGATTTTTTTTTTTTTTCAAGAAGGGATAACCAAGCCAGAGCTAAAACTTTAATGCCCTGACAATTGTACCTGACAAATATCCTACTTCTGAAATTTTATTAAGAGCCTTAATTTCACACATCCCCTACAGATACTGGTGTGCCAAGATTTCCATGCAAAATTCTGTCACGGTTTCATGGAATGAATAACTTTTGGCGGAAAACCCCTGTGAGGATTCTGGAGGTCTGACACAGAGGGGTTGAGCTTCGGTACAGACATTATATCCACTGGCTTCCTTCAAATCACTGCAAGGGATCATTTGACAGAAGCTGTACTACACCTGGTCAGTCATTCACCCTATTAATATTAATATCATCTTTTTAGATGTTAAGCTAGTGAATACAGTATAAATATTGAATAAAAGAGAATACTGAATAAAATATTTCTTACGAAAGAGAATTGTAATTTTGCATTGGATTTAGGCTGAAATGCTAAATATGAACAAAGAAAAAGAGAAAAATGACTATTAAAGTCATCATCATTGAATTAGGAGAAAACCAAGTGCTTTGATAAATTTACCTCTCGATGTTGATTCTCAAGTAATTTGCAGAAGATGCGCAACTTTCATGAGGAGTATAGCAAAAAGCTTTCTTTCTTTCCGTCTTCCTTCCTTCCTCCCTTCCTTCCTTCCTCCCTCCCTTCCTTCCTTCCTTCCTTCCTTCCTTCTTTTCTTCATTTTTTCTCTTTCTTTCTCTCTTTTTCTTTCTATCTTTCTTTCTTTCTTTCTTTCTTTCTTTCTTTCTTTTCTTTCTTTGTTTCTTTCATGACTACATGAATAAATAATGTTATAATTGTTATATAAGAACATGTTAAAATAGATTTATTGGAATCATGAATGAATGTTGAACACTCAAAAATGTAGTAGGGATAGAGCAATTCTAAAGCTAGTAAAAGGTATTCGAGGTGCCTATTCACATCAGTTACTTTACATATTCTGCCCAGAGAAAATTTAGGGAGTGCCTCTCCTTTCTTAGAACTGACACCAGTGAAAAAAAGGCTGCTACTGGGAAGCGACACTGCAGAGTCAGATAAAACCGCCACCAGCTATTAATCTTGGCCTTTTTATGCTTATATCTCAGACATGTCTTCCTGTCCCACTGTCATTTTTATGTTATTTTTATTCATTTATAAATAAAAAATAAAAAAACTAAAAATTATTTAAATTCCACATTCAAAACATAACCAATATTAACCTATTGGTATATTATTATTACGTATATTTTAGCAAACTTTGTATTTTGCACTAATGATAAATATACATAATTTTAAATAATTTAAAATTCAAAAATATTTTTTGTAATTATTTTTTGTAAATGTCATGGCTAAAAATTACTTAATCCAGTGGATTTGGTATAAATTTATTCAGTAATCATACACTTGAATGCCTTCAGTTACCGGGAAGTTAACAGAGAACACTAGAGAGGGAAGCGGCTTTTATTAAAATCACTGCATAAGCACTTTGAGCAGTAAGTATGCTTACAGGGACCCTATTTGAAATTCTTGAACTTTCTGATCTTCCCTAATTTCTAATCATTTAGACTATTTCACTTTTTCGATGAAGTAATCATGCAATTTATACCCATACACAATAAACTATTTTCCAAAGTTTAGATATTCATTAGAATACATAGATCATAGATTTATTAGGTCAGCAAGTATAAAAATATTTAAGGCTTTTGAGTTATCAAAATGTTTTCCACAAAGGGTTGTATCAATTCTATTGTATCAGCAATTTACAAATATCCGTTTCACCATATTCTTGCCAGTATTAACATTTTAAAATAATCGTCATCATGTAAATTATATTTTAATTTCATTCACTATTAATTATAACTCGTTCATATTTACAGAATTTTGTGTTTCTAGATTTGTGAATTTTCTGTTCACATTTTTTTATCTTCATGTACTTTTTTTTGTTTCAATATTTTAGTGTCATTTCCTTGAAGAGAACTACATTATCTCCATGATAAAGGATACATAATAAAAAAATAATAAAATGTCCATACCCAAAAATGTGCTCCAAAATGTCTAGTGATTTTGAAAGGCTAGAATTTCTTTCATAAATAAAAACTTGTAATATTTACCATAAAGTAGAATTATAACTTCAAAGCAAATGATAATTTTCAAAAAGAGTAAAATACACTAATAGAGATCAGAGCTGTACTGTACTCCTTCTGGATATAGCAAATATTAAAAATATTATGGGCCTACTATATGGATATGGCACCATTCAATAAATTAAGGGATGTCTGTTACAAGTCCCAAATATATTAAATAATGAGAAAAAAGTGAGGTGGCCAATAATACTAATTCATAATAATTTTGTAGTACTTGACAATTTGATCATTATTTAACAAAATTGTAAAGTGTTCAAGTCAGGCATCAAGATACCCATAAGTTGTTTTTCCTTTCTTCAAGAAGCTCAGAGTAAGTTCTGGGGAAAAGCAGAGCTACAGACAAATTATTGCGTGCAGCTGCTAGTTTGCATACTGAAATGATAGCAGAGGCAAGGGGGAATATGTGATTTTGGTAAAGAAATTGCAGATGGTGAAGAAATATAAGAAATAATTAAAAGTGACCTTTTCTGAATAAAATATTAAAAGGAAAATCACCACAAATGCTATTTGTTATTAAAGAAATACATAGTAATTTTTTAATAATATTTGTCTCAGGGTTTCAGTAAAAAAAAAAAGGAAGGAAAATGAGATTTTCTTAGGCTAATATCAGGAGAAAATAACCAATCTAGAACAAATGGTGAGTAAAATAAATAAATAATGAATTGACTACTTAAATAAACAAATGACTCTACAAAAGTTATAACAAAATTCTATTAAATATATTTAATAATATATATTGAGTAGAATTGTGTTCGTAGTCTTCTGTATATTTATTTGTATATTTAGGAACTTGAGAGGACAAACAAGGTGACATGGAACATGTCAATTTAAAGGAATTACAAAAATTCACTAAGAGATTGTGCTAAGATTATACTAAAATCTGTAAATAGCTTAAGGAAGCACTTTATCTATAACTCTTTTATGTTGCCCACAGTTTTATATTGTAATGACCTGTCAATACTGTCAATATGTCAGTCTCCTCCACTGCACTGTGAACTTGAGAGCAGGATCTTAATCCTGACTTAATTTGCCTGTACTTTCCTAGTAATAGACACTCAAACAGATGCGTGGATGGCAAGAAAGCAGGTAGACAGGAAAGATTAATTTTAGGGTGTGAATAGAATAGATCAGATATATGCAAAAATGCAAATCTTTTAGAATTTTCTGCTATAATTTATTTACTTTTGCACCCCCACTTGGCTGTGGCATTTCATCATTTCTCTGTTGCTTTTTCTCCATGATTTTACAATACCAAAGTCATCTGCAATTTTTGCTTTAATTAGAAACCTTCAGCTAAGATTAGCCAGATTATTTACTGCAAGGCTCTTCTACATGTCTTTTTTTATTCTACCTTTGATTCCCTACAGCCATTTATCTGCATAAATATCATCGTGCCATTTCTCTTCTTAAAAGACTCCAACAACTTCCTATTTGGAGTAAAAGCCAGAAACTTAACATGTGCTGCACTCATTTTCTATCTTTTCCCGTGACCTCTTCTGCCACTTCCCACCTTCCTTTGTTCTAGCCCAGTCTCCTCACTATTCATGGAATCTGATCCAACATCAAGACATTTTCCTTTGTTCTTCTC
>NW_006438113.1:17254571-17265384 GCF_000325575.1 Pteropus alecto | reverse complement strand
CTCTATGTAGTAGCAGCCCTCTTACCACTAGCTTACTATATCCACTATATCCTATTTTATTTTTCTCCATAGTACTTAAATTAACTTTTATCATCTTCTGATAAACTTTGAAATTTTTTTATTTGTTTATCATTGGTCTCCCTTCTGGAATGTAAGCTCCATAAAAGCAATCATTTTATTTAACTGCTCTGTCCTCACTATCTGGAAGAGTACCCATCACATGGTGAGCACAGAAAAATTTGAGTGAATGAATGAATGAATAAAAAAAAAGCTTATTTCTTATATTGAGAATCATTCACAAATTTCCAAGTAGCTTTGCTTGGATGCCTTCTTTCACCCTAGTATACATGCTTTTCCAAAAACACTTTCTCCTCTATAATCTCAAGTCTCTTTAACATCTTGTCTTAGTGCATTCATGCTGCTTTAATAAAAATACCACAAACTGGGGGGCTTAATTAACAAACATTTATTTCTCACAGTCTGGAGCCTCAGAAGTCCAAGATCAAGGCGCCAGCAGATTCAGTGTCTGGTGAAGACTTGCTTTATGGTTTACAGACTGCTGTCTTCTCACCATGTCCTCACATGGCAGAAAGGGTGAGAGAGCTCTCTGGGGTCTCTCTTATATGGGCACTAATTCCAATCGTGAGATCTCTACCTTTGTGATCTAATCACTTCCTAAAGTCCTCACCTCCAAATACCATTACATTGGGGGATTAGGATTTCAAAATATAAATTTTGAGAGGACATAAACATTCAGTCCATAACATATCTTTCCATTGCAAAAGCTGAAAAAACCCCTTTTTGTTTCATTAACATTGATATGGATCAGTAATTGTATCACATGTGAGAAAATATCAACAGCTTCACAACTACCACTGCCAACAACAGCTAACACTTGTAGAGTGCTATATATACATCAAGCACTATTCCATCTGCTCTACGTATATTAACTCATTTTGTCTTCACAAAAATTTATTAATTAAGTATTATTATTAGCCCTATATTACAGATGAAAAAGCAGAAACATACACGATACAGGGCACATTTCTTAAGATCACAGAACTATTAAGCGGTGGAGAAGGGTTTTAGACACAGGCAGCGTACATTTGAGTATCTGAGCACCTAGCAATATGTTATAGTACCGCAAGATATAGTCCCCTTAAAACTTAGTCCATTGGGATTTTGTAATCTTTGTTCTCAGTTATGAGATGATAATTTCAGGAAAGCATACATTGGCAGCTGAAGAGAAAGAATGAAAAATTTTCTTGCTAGTAGCAAGAAAAAATATTTTATTATTTTTATCACTATGTGATAGAAGGAAAAATGAATCAAAAGTTGTTATACGAATTATCTTTGAGGCCAAAGCCCCAGATTGAACTTTGGCTTTGTTTGGACTTTGAGTGTATCAAAGCCCAAATTCTTGACACACTTAAAATAATTATGTTGAATAAAATTATGCCGAATAAACTGTTGTTATACACACAATTATTGATATCTACTAAACAGTTATGTTGAGTAAAAGAAGCCACAGAGGTAAACAAGTATTTGATTCACTTTATATAAATTAAATACATATAAAATTTTGGAAAAGAAAAATTAATTTAAAGTGACAGAAAGCAAATCAGTGGTTGCTTGGCAACAGAAGGACTGGAGAATAGGGAGGGGATGTGGGAAAATAATTCCAATGGAACATAAGAAAATGTTTTGGGTAATGTATATATTAATTATCTTGGGTGGATACATATATAAAATTTATAAAGTGCTATGCTTTAAATATGTGAAATTTACTGTCTATAAACTATACATCAATAAATCTGTCAAAAAAATTAAAATTATTTTCAGTGACCTTCAGGTTTCCTCTCCCAACATTAAAATACGCCTATCCTGAATATTATTCCATAGAGATCTTCATCTAAACTAGGGAAAGGACAAACTGATATTATCTTAGCCAAGGGATTTAATTAGCATCACATTTTCAAGCTTTATTTAGGTAAACGGTAATTTTACATTAAAATAGATTGACGTTTTCTGTTGTACTCTCATTAACATACATAATTTGTGAATATTTAATCGATTCATACTGCATTGACCAATTGGAAAATTAGAAAATCATTGTGGTCATAACATTCGAACATCAAAAATATTAAATTGTGTATATTATAAACATTCATTACCACATTTTACAAATGATATGTTTTTTTAATAGAACAACTAATTCTAACATTGTGTGTTATGCACAGCAATTGATTTTGGAACTTTCCTGATATTTGAACGTTATAAGACATTCTGGGCTACCAGTCCCATTTAGAATCCTTAAAATACTACTATCTCACTGACTTGAAAAAAATCAAGCATTTTTTTCAGCATTTATTGGCCTTCCATTACCATTCAAGATTTGCTTTGTTTAAGAAAGACCTGGAATTTTATCACTAAAGGGTAAATCAAAAAACTCACTTATCTCTTATATCTGTGTGTGTATGTGTGTGTATGTTGTATGTGAATAGCTCAATTAAAAACATTTTTTAACAAGCAGGCTCATATGGTGTGAGGTAAAGGATGATGAGAATGGATATAATGCTGGGTGAGTCTGCATCGCTTCATTCCAAAGGATGTATTACATTAGAATAATAGTGAAAGTCAATGGACAGGTAACTAGGAGAAAGTGATTCTCATCCTTTACTTAACTTCCAGTTTAATAGTGGTTCATAGACTTCTTTTAATATCAAGTAAGTTAAAGAAATAATCTTAAACTAAAAAATTAAAAAAATACTGAAAATAATGTATATACAAGTATATTTGTAATACATAAATGGAACACTAAAAGCTCCCTACAAGCCTACCTCATTAATTCTTTCTGGTTATTACCTCTTTCACAGAGGGTAAACACTCTTCTGACTTAACACCAAAATTTAGTTTTAATTGTTTTGGAACTTACATATAAAGGATGTCATTTAGTCTGCACACTTTTGCATATGGCTTTCTTCTCTCAAACTTATGCTTGTAAAATTCATCCATCTTGTGAAGTATAGGAACCATTCATTTGTTCTTATTTCTTTATAGAAATGGTTGTATAAATATATTCCAATGTATTTATTCATTTGACTGTAGATGAACATCTAGATTATTTCCTGTTATGAGCATGCCATTGTAAGTTTTTGTACATGTCTTTAGGTACACATTTATATGAATTTGTTGATGTATATGTCTAAGATTGAAATTGCTATCTCATAGTCACATGTTCCACTATAGTTGATACTATCATACAATTTTCCAAAACTATTTATACCACTTCCTCTATAATCTGTAGAGTATGAAAGCTGCAAATGTTCATATCATAGCCAAATTAACACTGTCAGTCTTTAAATTTTGCAACTATGGTGAATATGCAGTGGTGTCAATGTGGTTTTAGTTTACATTTCCCTGCTTGGACTTGATGCATTAACCATTTTAAATATCTTAGAATTAGACTTTGTTCTCTCAAATTTTTTTTCTTATTTGGTGTAATTGGTATGTATTTTCCTTTCTTGTAATATCATAGCCAAATTAACACTGTCAGTCTTTAAATTTTGCAACTATGGTGAATATGCAGTGGTGTCAATGTGGTTTTAGTTTACATTTCCCTGCTTGGACTTGATGTATTAACCATTTTAAATATCTTAGAATTAGACTTTGTTCTTTCAAATTTTTTTTCTTATTTGGTATAATTGGTTTGTATTTTCCTTTCTTGTAATGCACTTGTTGACTTTTTGCTATTGAAGTTTTTTTCATCTTACAGGGTTAATTAATAAATTCTATTTTAAAATTATTTTTGAAAGAACTTATGTAAGATAGGTACTATTTTTTCTTAAATATTTGTAATAATTTAAGACACTTAGGCAGTTTTCTTTAATAGGTTTTTTTACAACATTTTTGGTTTTTTTAAAATAGATATAGGGTTATTTGAATTTTTACCTGCTTCTCATGTTAGTATTTTACTTGTATTTTTCTAGGAATTTATCTAGATCATCAAATTTTAATCTTAATGTTATAAAGTTATTTCTAATATCCTCCTGTGATGTTAATACTCAGTATAGATTCTTTGGTAATAATTTCTTTTAACTATTGCTATTGGTAATTTCTGCCTCTTAATTTCTCATTTTTTTGTATATTGTTGAATTTCATGAATTTTGTCGTCTTTTCACAGAAATAGCATTTTTATGTTGCATTTCCCTCTTTCATTTTTTTATCTATTCTCCTTTTTTGCACTTAATTTCCTTTGTTTTTAATTTCATGAAATAGATTAACAGGTGGATTATTTGATTTTTCTAATATATAAATTTAAGGTTATAAATTTTCTCTAATCACTGTTTTAGTTCCATCCCCAAAGAATTGGTATATCAATTTTATTAAGTAAATCAGATATTCATTTTCATCCAGTTTTAACTTCTTTTGTGATCATTTCTCTATTGCAAAACTTTTTAAAAATGTATTGCTTAATTTTAAAATCTTGAAAGATTTTTTATCTTCTTTGTTATTTCTTTCTTTTCAATACAATTATGTTTACAGAACATATTCATATTTTGATATCCAAGGAAATTTCTTATCAAGTGTGTTGTTGTAGATGTTATCAATGTATTTTGGTTTTGCTATTTAGTTGCTCTAGCTGTTTTAATTTTAAGATTTGCATAGACTAAAAAATACACTTCTACCACTGCTTTTTTTAAAAACAAAATTTGTTATTTCTATAATGCCATGATATGTCTTAAACATAGAAAAAATAGTATAGAGTTTTAATTTTTTAGAGTATATTTTTTTCTTTTCATGTTTTATATATATATATTTGCTGTATTTCTCAAGACCTAATCTTTAGGTTACAGAAGCTATGAAGCTTACTTGTTTCCACTTTTTGCAAACCACCATCAAGCTAGTTTATTTGCCTTTTGGATTGTGCATCTCTCCATAAACTGAATTCAAGTGTGAAATATGGTTTATTAATCAAGAAATTTTACCTAAAGATTAACTCCATGATTCAGTAATGATGAGTTAGAAATAAAAATGACAATTCATATGTGTACATATGTGTTAATAATAGGAATAATATTGATAATATATAATTAGTCTAGAATAATGTGTCAGCATTTTACTTTAGCTTATAAAGAAAAAACTCAAAGAACTATAGTTGTTTATTAATTTGATTTATTAATATTTTTGATGATGCAAATTTTATATTAGTTGTATGAAATTTTCTGATGTGGTTCTCATACTTGGAAAGAATGTATCTTAAGAAAAAAACAGTCCAATTTATGTTTTTAATGTTTCAGGTTTTTAAATTTAATATTTATTTTTGATATTGTAAAATTAATTGGCTGTATAATTAAAGCTGCAAATAATTACAAGCATGAGCAAATTAAAAAAGAAATAAAGATTTAATATTTTAGTTCTTAAAAATGAAGACTATCTTTTTATGACTCTTTTTAGAGCTATTTTTGATTCACATCAAAGTCAAGAAGATGGCACAGAGATTTTCCACATACTTCCTACCGCTGGAGTCTATTTTTAAATTCTCTAAAATTAAAATTGTTTTCATCTCATTTTATTTGAAACTTACCACAATTTGAGCTCTTTCTTTCTGAATCAATTTAAAACAAAATACTACAAAACTTATTTTTTTGTCCTTTCATGAACACAGCAATGAATCATTATTATATCTCTTTCAGATTTAATCTGAGCATGAAACTATTTGAAATATTCTCATTCAGTATTTAGATAAGTAAAAAGTGTCAAATATTCTTTATCCAATATATAATGATCATGAGGTAAAATATAACAGCCTTTTCCTATGAATAGAGAAAACAATGGCTTGATACATCATCAGTTGCAGAAATGCGTCTGTTAAAACCATAGCTTCTATAGGATTCCCCATGGTGATATGATGCCCCAAATGGCAATTATGGCTTGCATAGTTTAGGGAAATTTATATGGTCTTTGCAAGGTCCCCCAATATAGCGGCTATAGCCTAAATATGTCACAAGTACAGAACAAAAGAGAAAATTGATTCTTTCAGAAATGCTTAGTTTCTCTGTATCTTTTAAAGCAAAACAGCATATCTGATGAAAAATGACTTTATACTACATATTGTTTATGGAAATATATATAATAAAATATAAAATTATATGCAGGATATACACAAATTCATAATAGTACCTATCTAAAGGAAAGAAAATGTAACTAGTAAAAGTAAAGAATAATTTTATCTTAACCTGTAATGTTTGGCTTCCCAACTAAAGTTAAAGATTTAAAACATATAGGACAAAATATACCCACCTGGAATATAAAATACAGCATAGAGAATGTAGTCAATATTTTAATAACTGTGTATAGGGCCAGGTGGGTATTGGACTGATTGGAGAGATCATTTTGTAAATTATGTGGATGTCCGACCACTGTGCTATACACCTGAAACTAACAAAAATAATGTTGGATGTCAACTGTAAAAAAAAAAACCCACATAGGACAAAAAGTTAATATTTTAATTATTTTGGATGGCGTATACAGTTACCATATTATTTTTGTACTTCTCTTTATTTTCTTATGCTAATCCTTAAATATAAGCGAACACAATTTAAGAGTATTGCATGTTCAATTGAAAAAGGGAAACATTTCAAAATTTACAAAAAATAAAGAAGATAAAAATTACTCAATGTTCTATTTTTTTAACTTTAAGTGATTAATATTCTAGGCATTTATCTGTGCATATAGACAGGTCAACTATGCAGGTGGGTAAATTATACCTGGTTTAATTGTACCAACAGAGAGAGATCAACTGGTAGGTAAATTTATAAAATGTGCTCATATTTTACATGGAATTTAAAAATTGTTTTCAATTTATTTCAAAGTAAAGCAACATAAAAGGAATTTCTTGAATTTAAAGTGATTCCAACAGTGATATCGGTCCTTAAAATACTTTTAAGTTTAAGGATGAAAACAATAATCAAATACATTAATAAGGGTGTCATTATTAATGCGTCAATTTTAGGCAATATCAATTAACTGTGCAGTGAAACATGAAATAAATAGAAAACTTTTCAACTGTTCTGCATTTATTCTTTGAAACTTTGGTTATTAAATGTAAAATTTTGGAACCATATATAATTTTTCTCAGAATTATTTAGCCCTTATAGCACTCTGTTGTCCACTAGCATTAACTAATATTGTGAAAATTTTTCAGGTCATCTTGATTTTTCTCCTATATTAGAATTTTATTCTTTTATGATTTCTTTTTGAATGATAAAGAAAACTTTCTATAGCCATATATTCAATAAGTTAAATGAGGTATACCTCAATGTTGATTTTCAAAAATTATATTTCTTAAAATATATTTCTCTTAGAGTGCGTATAAGGCCCTTCCTTTATTTAGTAAAGGTAATGATGGTGATAATGATAATGATAATAATGATGATGATGATGATGATGATGATTTTATGAATATTCTTCCTGATCAAAATGTTGGGTTCTCTATGTAAGGGATACCAATTTTCTTTATGCTATTTTGTGTTGTCTAAATTTCTGACAGTTGACCCTTAAACAACATGATTTGAACTGCACAGGCCCACTTATATCAGTATTTTTTTCAATAAACATCAATAGCCCTTGTTATCTGCCAGGTTTTATGCAGATTTCGTTCAAGGATTCAGCAAACCTGGTATCTAAAACTTATTTTTACATTCCTAACCACCGTTTACCAACATAGATTCCCAACTGCGGATCGAAAATATTTAGATTAGAGGTTTGTTGAATATGCGATCTAAAGGGACAGCCGTAGAGTCAAAAGTTATATGCAGATTTCGGACTGCATGAGATGGCCAGTGTTTGTGCCCCTGACCAGAGTTGTTCAAGGGTCAACCGTAGTTGAAATAATTGAAAGACGAATCTTCCAATGTCTCTAAGGAAGTGCATTCATATAACAGAGTATCCTTTAAATCCATCCCCGGAGAATAAAATCAAACAGTTTCTGTAGCCCTTTGAAACTGGAATGATGGAAAGGGCATTAGTCAAGTCAATAGCTTCACACTAAGTTCTAGGACTTATGTTGTTCCAAGGGAGATACATTTTGCAAAATATGACTGTCTTACTTAGTCAGATATGGGGAGCAGCCATATAGATTTTTAACACTGGCTTAATAATATTATAGTGTTTACAATATATATTTTTAAATGACACTCTATGTGAAATTGTCCATCGGTTTACATGCTGAGTCCCTTATTCCTGGATTATAAACTTTGGTTTATCTACCAGGTAACTGAGTTATATCCTAGAACAAGCTTATAAAGAACTGTTTCACGGGTAGCATTTTTTTTCTGAGCTATTATACATTTGGAATTATGTTTGTTGCCTTCACCCATGAAAAACACATGATTTGATCATTCTTATTACATATGTTATCTTCTTCAAAATGCTATACTATTTAAGATACAGAGGAACAGTTTAACACTAATTCCTGTACCTACACAGTTAATTATTTTGTTTAATTTTTTAAGCTTGATTTTTTTTAAGTCATTAAGTTACATCCTGATGTTGGTTTATCATTATCACTTCTATCAGTCTTTTCTCATCTACATTCTTAAACATTTGATTTTTAGGTCAGCTATACTTGGTCTTTACTTATTATTCCTTTTTTTTTTTTTAATAGGGATTCCTTTGTTTTTAGTTCTTCATAGGTGGTAAATTGACTCTCTTCTCTGTCATCAAGCCCATTATTTTACTTTTTCAAACTTCTACATATTTTGTACTGTTCCTCTTAATTCTTGAAGAATGTCTCAATTTTGTCCTTTATATTATTTATTTGAGTTCTGAAGTTCTGAATCAGTGCTTTACTATTTCCAAAGTGAATTTAATAATTGGACATTTACTCTAACATCATACTTAATGTATTTTTGCCAACTCTCTTTTTTTTCTGTTTTTATTGTGGCTGCTGTCGTTGATTCCCTGTCTCCTTTTGACTCTCTGGGGAGAACATCCATATCTACAACAGCAGCAGTGTCTAGATCAGAGGTCTGCAAACTTATACCATAAAGAGCCAGATAGCAGGTATTTTATTTTAGACTTTATAGACCATGTGGTATCTGTTACAACTACTCAGCTCTACTATTGCAGTGCAAAAGCATTAGTAGAGGAACATGGGGAATATGGTAAATGGTATTGTGGTGACTGTGTATGGTGCCAGGTGAGTGCTAGACCAGTTGGGGGATAAGTAAATTGTATGGATGTCTGGCCACTATGCTGTATACCTGAAATTAATATAAAATAATATTGGATGTCAACTCTAATTGAAAAATAAGAATTAAAAAAAAATGCAGCCATAGATAATATGTAAACAAATGAATGTAGCTGTGTTCTAATAGAACTTTATTTACGAAAAATGATGCTGTTAGGAGACAATTCTCTAATAATTTTGATTTCTGCATCTCTTCTAAGAAAACAGCTTTCTAATATACAGAGTCCAAGAATGTTTCAGTATAATAAAGTTCCCCTCCTCTCTGGGAGGAGTTTTGCCTACATATCTACATAATAAACATAGTGAAACTTTCTTGCTTCCTCCTGGAGACATTTAACTACATTCCAGAGTAAAATGATAATATCTGCCTCTGAGACAAGGATTGGGAAGATTTTCTAGCAGCTTTCTTATAAGATTTCTTATAGGAGAATCCTAGGTTCACTGTTCTTTGGCTGTGACACTGACTTATGTGTACAGCACCTACCTGGGAAGGCATTACATCATCACCCATGGAACAGGGTGAGGGGCAGAGAGAATTTAATGAATGTTTTGAATAACAAATTGTCAATATCAACTTAGGCTTTCATTTCCTTTCAAATTGGTCACTTAACTTGACAATGGTGGGCCAATTTTGGCCCAGAGACCATGGCTTGCTGATTCCTTCTCTAAAAGATTATGATTCTTTACAATACACACAAGGATTGTGTGCTCACATTTTCAGTCCCGAGTGTCTCATTCTGGGGATTTTTTCCCATGCAGTAAACAAATTAGTATACTAGGAATAAAAACTTGGATACATAGTTACGTGATTTAATACTTGACACTGAATCAGTTTTGATGGTTGAGAAGAGAACAAATCAGTATGTATTATGATCTCTATTCTTACTCAAGTTAACCCTTTTATATAGTTGACAATGGTGAAGGAGTTGGGCAAAGTTCTTTATTACTTCATAAGACAGTATGATAATGATGAGATGGTATTTACTAAATGTTTTAATTAGATTGGTTGCTTTTCCTGTTATTTTAATTACTTTTAAAATTTATTTTAATTATAGTTGATATACAATATTATATTAGTTTCAGGTGCACAACATAGTGATTCAACATTTAAATATCTTACAAAGTGATCATCAGGGTAAGTTTAAAATGTCCAGTAATCCTGTCACCATACATAGTTATTACAATATTATTGAATATTATTATAATATTATATATTCCCCTTCACCTTTTTCACCTAGCCTCCCCGACTCTCCTCCCCTCTGGCAAACATCAATTTGATCTTTCTTTTAATGAGTCTGCTTTCGTTTTGTGTCACCAAACCAGGCAGAGATAATTAGGATGAATTGAAATCTTTTACTTTCTCCCTATTTGGCTCTTCCTATTTGGTCCTTTTTTTCTATTTAGCTCTATAGAGCTCATGGAAATGTTTTCCCACTTTTGATAAAAGTTTGGTAAAGATTTCTATAATGCTGTTGTAATGCCAAGCTTATTCGATTTCCCTTCACAATTATGTTAATGTGGAAAAGTAATGTAATTCATCTCACACCATAAAAATTCAAT
>NW_006438113.1:17250209-17254275 GCF_000325575.1 Pteropus alecto | reverse complement strand
ATGGCATGTCACATCGGTGGGTACTTAAATGGCAACAAAAGGCACCTGAATCTCTAACATGAATTTCCAAAAGATTAAAGCATGTTTGGAGCTCTTTGCAGGGAAGAGATAATAAAATTTGATGAATTCAACTAACAGAACAAAAACTGCTAACTAAAAAGCTTTTTCCCTTTTTCAGGAGAAATAATAAGTGAATTAACCAAATCCAAGAGTGTAGTTATACTTACAGCCTTCAAAAAATCCAACTCATTTTATGCATATAGTTTGTCAATGAAAAGTAAACATATACTAATTAGGTGAGATTGAACTGTGACATTTGGGAGGCTTGGAATCTCAATGAAGAGTTTATCAGCTAAACCTAATGACACTCTGTTCATTTTAATAGAAGCCTGAAAGAACTGTTAGGCAAATTTTCCCTTTCTTTGGCAAATTGAAAGCCAACTATCCATGTTGGTATGTTCTAATCCAGATATATCAGCAATAAGATATGCATGAACAAGAACTTGTGTACTGTGTACTGCGTGTGTTTGACTATGGGTAATCTATATATATTTGATTAAGTATAGTTTAATTTGCTTGTTTCCTACTATACTCAGAAATAAATGCTAGACGTGATTCTTAACATGTTAGTCTCTTGTAAGGGAACACACTCTCTACATGGACATCTGGATACATATGTGTGCCCATACATGTATAAAAGGTTCCATATACCTGTGTCATAAAAAACTCAAAAGTTTACATGCATGTTTAAATATATATGCATACACTGCTGGTGGGACTGCAAACTGGTATAGCCAATATGGAAAACAGTATGGAGGTCCCTCAAAAAACTAAGAATTGATCTACCATATGATCCAGCAACCCCTCTACTGGGTATTTACCCCAAAGACTTGAAAACTCATATCTGACAAGATATTTGCACACGGATGTTCATAGCAGTATTATTCGCAGTGGGCATAAGAAGAGATGAAATGCTGCCATTAGCGACACCATGGATGAACCTCGAGATAATCATGCTAAGTGAAATAAGCCAGGCAGAAAAAGTTGAAAACAACATGATATCACTTATATGTAGGATATAAACCTAAAAGCAACAAATGAACCAGACAAACAAACAGAGACTCATGGACATGGACAATAGACTAGTGGTTAACAGAGAGTGGGGGGGGCGGTAGATGGTGTAAAAGGGGTCAAATATGTGATGAATAAAAGAAATCTAACGATGGGAAGTGAACACACAATGTAAATATATATATGCCTTACTGTTAAAATGTATAGCTAAAACATCAGATTTCATTAACCAATGTCGCCATAAAAAATAAATTAATTTAAAAAAATTTTAAAAATATATACGCATTTATATACAACTACATGAATTTAAATAAATACATATGTATGCATGCATACATGTGGTCTTAAATTTATATATGTATCTATATAATGTCAACTTTTTGTGTATTTTATGTAATTTACAGTAGATTAAATTGTACTTATAAAATTATTTGTCCAAGTTCTATCAGGTACTATTGAATGGGAGGCAATGTTTCCAGTGCATCAGTCTTTTCAGAGTTATGTGTTAATCTGTATCAAAAAGTCCTGATATGTTTACTTAAGGAACAGGCCTGATAGTACTAGATTTTATCATAAGAGATGATCGTGGGTATATTATGTTCACCTTTTTCTTTGAGTGAATATATCCTACTTAGCTTATTCTCTTGCAACAACTTTAGGAATATATTTTGAACAGGCTAAATGCCCATCAATTCTGCTCTAGTTTCACTCTTGGTATTGTTAGTTTCAAACTTGTTTATAAGTACAGTAGGTCTGGTTTATTTATTGGAAGACATAGGAGAGGAAATATTCATTCTTGGTAGGTGGTCTATAACTTTCCGAGAATCTCTTTTCATTGGTATCGGTGTCAGAAAGAGGCCCATTTCTCCTGAGACTCTAGCTTGTCATTAGCTTGTGAACAAAGCAAAGCCACAAATATTCATGACTTTTCTCTGTGCATCAACTGTGGAGATACTCAAGAAATTTACAAAACCTATCAATGTTTAAAAACATGGATTCTGAGTTCTGATGCCACTTTTGACTTTATCTTACTTATCTTTATCTTCATTCTGCCCCGATTTATTACCTTCTTTTGGAAAGTTGGCTTACTCTTGCTGGAATATGATGTGTAGATTAACTATATAACTACATAAATTAAGCATAGGTGGGTTATTAGCAAGTTGTTGGAACAATTTTGACCAAAGTATTAGTATCTTTTATTTTTTATTTTATGGTGAGTGCTAAAAACTGTTAACTTTTATGTTCATACACTTTTGTATTCTCATGAGTGTTGGCCATTTTTATTCCTTTACTCTGATTTTAAATTTGATTATAGGCAAATAAATCATTCTCCAACTCATTTGTATTATAGACTATGAAATCAACTCACAGCTATTATGACCATCTTTATATTGTTGTCATTATCTTAGTAATAAAAACTCATACTATCATTACAATAACTACATGCTATTTCATATTCTCATCATGAATAAGGAGTTATTACTCTGCTGAAGCAGCTAGCTATATTCTTTGATCAAAAGTGCTAGAAATTGTTAGCTTCTATCCCTTTTCAGGAAGAAATTTTCTCAGCAATCTTTCCAATAATTTAGCAGCTTCAACAAATAGTTAAAAAATAACTACTTAATTCTATAAAGTCATAGCACTTTCAAAAAGGAAAATTAGTTCCCTCTATAAATCAGTAGTCCATGATTAAGATGACCTTACACATACAAGTTGCCAGAACAGTCTCAATTTATACTTGTTGTCTAGACATTCAGTCTGGTTAAATTCATGTCTTGAATTTATTTTTTAATAAAATATTTTTAATAATAGTTCCATTAAATTAAGGCCAGGATGAATTTGACCTCCATTTGTACTTTTAGCTTCTGCCATGTTCTTGTTTAATAGCCTTTGAAAGGCACGTGCAGTAAACAGATTTCCTATGTTAAATGTGGTGAAATCTGAAAGATGATCAGCAATAGTCTGATGCTTTCTACAAGGGCTTTGCTGATAAAATAAAATGTGCTGAGACTCTGGGACCCCAATGGCTAGGGACAGCTCTTTCTATACTCCGTGGTTACCAATATATGATGATGTTGCCCTTGCTGATGACTCAGGATACCAGCTATTGAGCTTTTATGACCTATGCTGTGACCTGGAGGATGTACTATCCTCCAGGCTGATAATTGGTGAGAATGTGAGAAATTTAGGTTAGGTTCAGAGAAATCAACATGGGAACTAGATACTGAGCAGTCTGGCTTTGAGCTATGGAGAACAATATTTAATGGAGATTTTATCATATTGTAATGCTTTTTTCATTTAGCAATAAAACTGTCTATATCAAGGAGCTAAATATTGAAAGTGATCTTTAATTTAAAATTAGATAGTGAATTGATATTTCTCAAAAAGTTGTTAAACACATAACTTGAACAAAATGTTTGTTGACATTTATCATCTACCATGGAGACAATATTGATTTCACTAACACATGAAAAGCAGAAAACACAAATCTACTCAAGAAACCTCTGCATCTATTTCACAGGTAAGTAGATTTTTAAAGAAGTCTGAAACTGCAGATTACATTTTAACATTTGTAGAATATGAGTATGTTTTGTTCCAAGAAGCATGAACTTTTTATGATTTGAAAATTATTTACATGATTTTTTGCTTGTTTAATTCCAAAATGTTTTTGGTACACATACAAAAAGTGATGTGCTAGTTCTTCAAGTATTAACCTCATCAATGGATGTGTATTGGTGTCATCAGAAACTTTAAAAAATATGCCAAGGTAGGTATTTCTATAAAAATATAGAAATTAATAGGGGGAAAATACCTATAAAAAGATTTTACCTATGAGCTTAAGTATTTATAGATTTTAATATAAAGACATAGAATTTAAAATATCAATGATTTAACAGAATTTTCTCTAAACTTACCATATACCTCAGCATTGATATTTTCTTATCTAAAAATTTGGTTCACAGAGAAAAATCCATTGAGGTTATAAACAATTTTA
>NW_006438113.1:17243811-17249595 GCF_000325575.1 Pteropus alecto | reverse complement strand
TAGCCCTTAAAATACAAGTTTGAAGAAAATTGCTGGCAATTATATGAAAAACTTAAAATAAATTCATATTAAAAAAATATATTCTTTATAAAATAAAATAAAACTAGTGGCATAAATTTTAGAATGATATGGCCTAAAAATCAATTATTGTGTGTGAATGTTATTTTTAATATTCAGATATTTAATAGTTCAAAGATATTTGCTGTAATATACAGAGATAAAAGAATTTTGAAATAAAGTATTTATAGACCTAAGAATAAAATTAAAGCATTTTTTCAGCTAATAAATATTTTAAAGTACATAATTTTTTTAGCACTCTCTTTTACTCTCAAAAATATCTGTTTAGTTGATAAATTATATAGTATTCTATTCATTACATATTATATTAGAAAATGACTGTATTGATATCCTAGTTAAAAACTCATGTTACAGATGAGAATGTATGGTGGAAAAGATTATATAACAGATTGACTGTCTCTCATAATGTTAAGAGAGCCAGTACAAAACATTTTCTCTCTTCATTTAAAGTTCAGTGTTTGATTGTTTGTTTGTTTGTTTGTTTTAATTATACAGCCTGGGTTATAGATCATTTGTTTTCAACCCAAGTAAAGCAATATCATTCTCATTTCACAAAAGAGGGTATGAAAGAATGATTATTTATGAAAGTTTTTCAGTAAAATCAAATTGAATATTGATTATTATTACGTTGGGCTGGCAGAAAACTAAATCTCAATCATTATTGGAGTTGACTCTTTATTCATATTTTTGAGTCTTTTCAAAGCATTTCATTTCATTTATGAAAGCATCTCATTGTTTCACATTGTTTCATATAGGTTACTATTGAAATGCTCATGAGTCAAGTCCATATGATTTTTTTTGAAGTTCAGGTGGTTCTGTGGCTTTCAAAGTATCCAAAGAATGAGAATATTTTCAAATTACTCTATGCTTCTAACTACATTCTTGAATGTTTTAAAAGACTAAGTCATAGGTCCCACATCTCGAAGAATCCCTTTTGAGACTTGGAGAAAATTCTCTCCCTTTCTCTATTCCTGTCTATATCTTTTCAAAGGCCCTCATCTTACTCTCCTTCCCTTGTATAACACCAAGCATCATTCCTTCAGCTCGGATATTCATAATGACAGGAAGAGAGGTAGTCTTCAGTTATCTGTGGTAGCTTTACAATTTACCTAGGGACTATGAAACATATGGTCTAGGAACCTTATTAACTTAATTAGTAGGAGTAAAGGAGAAGCAGTGATGTCAATAAATTTTCCTACCACAGTTGTATATGGTTTCTCTACCATTTTACTCAAGGCTAACGTGGTTCTCTTTATCAACTGCTCATTGAAGAGAATATACTTTTCTTCCAATTAGGATCACATCACAGAATTGTTAGGTAGGGAGGAAGGTTTAGAGGAAATAACAGCTTCTGCGTCTATTAGTTGTGTGAGCTTTGGTAAAATACTTAAATGAGTCTTAGGTCTCAACGTGTAGGACAATAATAATTTCGGAAATAAAATGACATTTTGTGAAAAACCTGTTGGCATTCAGCATTTTCTGTCTGCTCTATTTTTCCTCCATCTGCCTCAAATTTGAAGTAGTTGCTACCAATAGATACAGGATAATAGTTTAGGACAAAATATATTTGTAATTTATTATTATTGTTGTTGCTTTATTATTTTTTTGCACCAAATATCTCTGATGTTAAACCTCCCAGTTAAAAATAACAACAACAATAAAATGATGAAAACTGGGACCTCGTTTAGTTAACAAAAAGTTAAAACTAAAAGTCTCACTCTCTTGGTGCTAATGCCCCAGGTATTGCTTAAGCCAAGTTTAAAACATGAGAATATTATCTTTTAAGTTACAATAAATTTATTTCATTTTGATAGAAAGTAAGTTTATACAGGCTTAGACCAAAATTTCTCTGAAATAAAATGGGAACATATCTGTATACTTCACCTTTCTCAGTAAATCATCAGAACTGTGTTTTGGTCATCTTGTAAAATTTATATGTTGCAATTCCCTTTTTTTTTTTAAGACTACAAGGTCAAGGATGTTTGTTTACAATGGGCCTTCCTAGATCTATATGACCAATCTAAGGGTAAAGAGAAATCTTCTCACTATTTTAATTAGTCTCTTTCCAGATTTTCCAATAACTTACATTTTTTTTTGCATCCATTTCTACCGTAAAAACAGTCCTACCTCATTCAATTTTATGTTCTCAAGGTAGAGGCTCACTCCTACATTTATAGTTTCATTTGGAGTGTCGACCCATTCCTTCTGAAATGTCTGCACTCAATTAACTCATTGGTGATATTTCCATAACATCGTTACCCAGAAATGCTAAGGCAGAGAAATAAAATAGAACAAATGCTATGTGCATTATCACCAGAGAGCAGGGAAGAGAACTGATAGTAGATAGTAACCCTCGATGGGGCAATTGAACTGTCTGTGGTGGATGCTTTGGAACTTATTATTTTCCTAACCACAGAAAGGTAGTATTAACTCTGGGCCTTGAGTGCTTGAATGGTTGTGTTGTTATCCTGATAGTAAGTCCAATGCTGTTAATGATTGGACCTTTTATTATAGGCCTCCCTTTAAAACACACACAGAGGGCTGTGACAAAGACTTAATTTGAGATGACTCAGAGGGTGATCTTTCTTTTTCTAAAAAATATTTCAGTAGCAGCTGTGTTTACTGGCAGTAGTTCTACCCAAATTCTGACCTAGCTTGATCCTGGAGGCTCTTTTCTGAAAAACAGTTTCAGAGATAGCTTTCTTATTAGCAATGAACTTTATTAAGGTCTACTAGGATATTTCCAAAAACTAGCAAAACTTTATTGTTTTGCATCACTTTACTTTTTAATTTTTATTCATTTAATCACAAGGGGGAGATTATCTATATTGCAATAAGTAAAAATTGAATAAATGAATGTGTGGTTATAGCTAAGATTGATGTTTAGTTTATATATACCTTGATGATTGTGTTGATTTTGAAAATGTGAAAGTACTTCATATTTTTTTTCAAATTCTCAAATGTTCTGAGTGCCCTCCATTCTATCCACTGCTCCAGCTACCTTCGAAATTTCTCTACAATCCCTGGACCTGCACACAGGGGACCTATAGGATCCTGCTCCAACTATATCTACTGTTGTATTAGCCCTTTCTCATTATTGTCCCATGCCTGTGAGTCAAGTTATCATAGCTCTTAAGTACCTGTTTTCATTTATATCCATGCTCCACATACAAGAAAAAAAGGTACTTTCCATGATAGTGATGGTAACACCTCAGATAGCAATTTCTTAATCTCATTTTACACGCTCCACAGACTATGGCTATATGGCATTAGACAGCTTTTCTTCACAGTCATCCTCTCATTATCATTAATACAAACTGCAGCCTACTTAGGACTTGCCTCAACAGAGCCAGGAAGACTGGAAATGAAGCCATAGACAGTAATGAGGGACAAATTTTGAGTTATCATGAGCTGAGGAACACTCAAGTGTGATACCTTTTTTAATAAGGAGTTAAATTTTATTGCCATTTAATATGACAATTTATTTGAATCAACCAAATAACCATACATATTAGGCATTACAACATAATTTTTAAAAATGAAAGATAATACTTATGCAGTGTTCAATCTATGTTGCATACAATTATAAACATAAATTTAACCATATTAATATTAGAATTATTACTATCCTCTTGTACTGATGAGAAACTAATACCCTAAGGCATTATTTAAAATTTAAGTAAGCAGTATTGTTTTAATTACCTCTTGTCCACCCCGCTGGAGAGGAAGGAATTCCCACCCTAGGATTATGGCAGTGATTAAACATATAATACTTGATATTGGACAGATGGGATTGGTAGAAGTTTAATAGCAACATATACTTATCCAGAAGACAAAGATACCACATAGCATCTGGGGCCAGACAGGATTGCAAACAGGAACAGAGTGAACAACCAGAGCTCTGGGAGGAAAGCTTTGCCATATCAAGAGTGTGAGGTGTCCACTAGTTCATGCAAAAGTATGTGATTGAATAGTATGTATAATTCTTCTGGTTGACTGGGAACTAAAACTGTTATTCGGGGAAAAATGGGATCTGTGCTGTTTTGCTAGAGGGACTTATAATAAAAGTGGAGTAGGGAGCTTGTTGTTAGACTATCAGGGCCCTCTAGGTTTCACCAGATGTTGAAGAAGCAAATATTAAGCCTTAATTCTAGGCTTTACACTAAGAATATCATGGTTCGTATTTTAGGCAGCCCAATAAATTTTTGTGGTGTAATGTGATGATGTCAGAGATAGAGATGCTGAATTTATAAAGTTGCCAACAATGTGTCAGGGATAAAAAAGTTTAATGCAGTTGCTGTTAGTTCTGCTGAAGCTGAGAATGGACAGAGTAGGGCAATGTCAGCAGGATGGCAAAATGGGAGGTTCCATTCCTCACTTTCCCAGAGAAACAGTAATTTAGCAACCAACCAGACATGAAAACACCTTCATAAGAACTCGGAATCCAGAGGATAGGTTACAGTACCCTGTTGGAGCACAGAATAGCGAGATACATTGAAAAGGATTTAAGATGAACAGTTTCGCTTTACCTGCATCACCCTACCTAATTATTTATTTCTAATAAATATTCTCTTTTTAAAAATCCAATTTAAAATATCATTTTTTTTGCAAATGCTTTCTATCAAACTTGAAACATTTTATATTATCATCAATACTATTGTAAATTCAGATAAAATGTCCAACATTAAAAATAAAATTATTTGCCAATGTGATAATAATGCAAATTCAAATTTTGATGGAGCCTTATGTTGAGTTAAAAACAATGTTTTAGGAAATTAAAAAACTTAGGACATAGACTTGTGTTTGGATTTGATTGAAGTGCATGCATAATTTAAAATTGATTATAATTGTCACAAAATTCTACCAATCCAAGTAGAAATTTAAGTTGTCAAAATACATAACTTTTTATGAATATATAGAGTAACTGGACTACAAAATATTTGTGACAAAGTTGATATTGAATAGAAAAAAAATGCTTCAGTATGACAGTAAACACTTTTTTTCACTGCTGCCTGTTATTAATTGTATTTTAGAAAAGTATGAGCCTTTGAAATACTTTTGTAAATCAAATAAATTATGTGCAATTACACTGAACTTTTTGCAAATGGGTTCTTAATATTTGTTTAAATGTTTAAATATTTTATTCTCAATCTTTGGAAATATTTAAACAAATTTTTCGACTAATGGAGAACCAAAACCCTCAGGTTTTGAAGCTTTTACAAGTTGCAGTTTAAGAAAAAAATGCTTGAAACCAAGAAGGCATTGACATTTATCTCCATAAAAGCAAGAGAAGAATGTTAGAAATTAAACACAATGATGCACATATTATAATTTTAAAATTCTATACTTGTTTTTGGAATATTTTAACCAATAAAAGAAAATTTTGATGAACTTCAATTTTTAATTGCATAAATTTATATTCTATAGTAGAGTGGAAATAAGTTTCAGACATATATAATTCAGTCAAATATTCAAAAATTATAGTCTATGGCTATGCTACCCTGAACACGCTCCAACCCATCTGATCTCGGAAACTAGGCAGGGTCGGCCTGGTTAGTACTTGAATGAGAGACCCCCTAGGAAGACGAGGTGCTGTAGGTGTAAAAAAAAAAAAAAAAAAGTACTTTACTTCCATAGTTAAGTCAGTTCCTGATACATAACAACTGCTCAAAAATGGGACAAAATTATTAATTTTTACCAATAAAG
>NW_006438113.1:17216436-17239010 GCF_000325575.1 Pteropus alecto | reverse complement strand
AAAAAGTGAGTGTGCAACTTCCTTAGTCTTTCAAGGCACCATCTGAGAGGTCTGTTTTTATTGTTTGTCTGCCACTTCACTGAGGAAATTGGTATAGCTAGATTGTTTGGAGGCAGCTAAAAACAAACAAACAAAAAGGGGTAATGGCTTTCAACAAGCAACATGGAGATCTGAACTGCTGTCCCATGGCCCTTGATAGAAAATTTTCCCATGGATCCCGCCACCTCACAGACCCCACCAAGCAGCCCACCCAGAATTTCTGACTGAACTTCCCTTGCCAAAGTCAGTCTGTAAAGACTGGAAGAGATGGTTGCTTCTTCATACTTCTTCAGTGCATGGATACTAACACAAGTTTACAAGGCTCGGAAAGAATCAAGGAAATAAAACACTACCAAACTAACAAAATAAAGCTTTAATAATTTATCCTAAAGAAATGGAGATCTACAATAGCCAAGATATGTAATCAAGCTAAGTATAAAAATGATATATATAATTTAGCCCTAAAAAAAAAAAAAGAAAGTCTTGTCTTTTATGACAACATGGTTCATGGTTGAACCTGAAGGGCCTTTTGTTAAATGAAATAAACCAGGCACAGAAAGACAAATACTGCATAATCTCACTTATATGTATAATCTAAAAAAGTTGAACTCATAGAAGCAGAGAGTGGAATGATGGGATTGAGATGGGGTTTGGGAGGAAATGGGGAGATAATGGTCAAAGAGTACAAAATTGCAGTTATGTAGGATAGATAAGTCTTAGGGATCTAACGTACAGCATAATGACTATAGTTTATAATACTGTACTGAATGCTGGAAATATGCTAAGAGTAGATTTTAGGTGCTTTTATAAAAAATGGTAACTATGTGAGAAAACGATAATTAGCTTGGTTTTGATGGGAGGCCAGCAGACTATTTATTCATGTTCCTCTTTAACTGGATTTGCATCATGATTACTGGCTTAGCAATGGACATGCTGTTGCTGATGATCCCCCTGATCATGTCAGTGCTTTATGTCCAGGCCCAGCTGAACAGAGACATGATTGTATCATTTTGGTTTGGTACACGATTTAAGGCCTGTTATTTACCTTGGGTTATTCTTGGATTCAATTATATCATGGGAGGCTCGGTAATCAATGAGCTGATTGTAAATCTGGTCGGACATCTTTATTTCTTCCTAATGTTCAGATACCCGATGGACTTGGGAGGAAGAAATTTTCTATCCACACCTCACAATCATTTTACCATGTACAATTGATTCTTGAACAACGATACATATAAACTTGTAAGTCATGCAATATATGTAGAGATTTTAAGAAGTTTTAGGCCAACAACAAAATTAGAGAACAGAGTCTCCACAATTGACCTCATCTGACAACAACTGTGAATTCAGGTGGTTCCCAAAAGCACCCTAAGTTTTGATAATTCATCAGAAAGACTCATAGAATTAATTGAAAGCTGTTATACTCACTGCTAAAATTTATTACAGACAATGGGCACTGATTAAAATGAGCCAATATAAGAGATGAGACCTGTTGTCCTCTCAATCTGGAGTTGGGACACATTACTCTCCCAGTTTTCATGTGTAAAAATACACATGGATTACTGAGAACCAGAGAATCTCAGCCAAGCTTCAGCGTCCAGAGTTTTTATTGAGGTTCTATCATGTAGGCAGAATTGATTGATTGTCCACATGGCTAATTTCAGTCTCCAGGTTTATTCATGCTGTGTGAACCAAAGCCTTCACCCAAAGTAAAATTAAGACTATCCAGTGTCCTTAAGTAAATTAAGACATGCCTATCATGTATAATATTTAGGGTCCTGGAGACTAGAAGTTGAGGGCAAAGGCTAGAATTCTCTTTAGATAAGGCCATTATACAAATAACATATAATTTTAAATATCTGAATTATATTAATTCACTAGTTATTAATATCTTGAATACCACTTCTCTTTATCTCCATGTAAAAAAAAGATTATAGGTTTTAATTTTATCCTTTGTAGTATTTTTTAAGTTTTATCATATGATATATATCATTTATAAATAAAATTAAAATAGATATATATAAAATATTGTCAGAACGTTTTATTCTTCCATTAAAGCAAAATGAATCGGAAATAATCTAAATCCTCTACCTGTTTACAATAGTTATTCCTTTGATAGAATTTTTCGTGTGACAGGTAGGATACATATTGATAAAAATATAGCTTATTTTATTAAAAATTATTTATTATTAAGTCTATAGTGTTAGAAATTGAATTTCCTCTTAGTGTAGAAATTTAATTATAATATTACAGTATTTACTTATTTATTTTCTTTTTTGTTTTGCTTTGTTTTGGCTATTGCTTAAAAATTGTTTTCAAGTTGATGAGAAGGCATCTTCTGTTTGCATGATTCAGAATTCTGGAATATTCTTTTATTAAACTCATAAATCTTAAAGTATTTCTACATTTTATCTAAATTACATTTTTAGTTTTATAAAATAAATTCACAGATTTGCTGATCTTAGATTTCTTCTTTTTTATGTAGCACCCTTAACATGACACAAATTTTAAAGGTCGAAGTTGAAATATTCAGCCATAAATCTGTTTTCCTCCTTTTCATTTCTGAGAATAAAATAGTGGATAGTTTTGTGTGATCTTTGCCATCAATTAAAAGGGTTAAATTAAAAAATCTTGAACGCTATGGCATTGATCATTTTCTCCAGGTTAATTTTTTCTAAAATCAGTTTATTTTGTCACTAGCTAAGTTTCTTACTTATAAAAAAAATTCTCATAACTAAGTGAGAAAAAATTGCTTCTCAGATAAAGCTAAGAAAGTTAAATTATTATGATATCTTTCATTTAAGTTTTCTAATTTCATTAACATATAAACTACTTAAAGTCAGATATAAATTCATATTCATTGGCTCCATTATGTGTCAAGACTCTTGTGCAGTCCTACCACAGAAGCAGCATTTTATAAGGTTGAGAGCTGGGTTTTCTTCTCTTTGTGCTTCCTCGGGTAGAACTATATCTCTTACAAAATATCCTTGCATATTTCCTCATTTCCTGAGGACTTAAATACTATTTTCTTCTGATTTTTATTAACAGAGGCTTATTAAGCAATTGAGACTTGATGGATTCTAATGAGGGCAGGGATGTTACTACTGTCCTTATTAATGTTTTGTAACTGATTTGAACTGAAGAGCAATGTGCACTTCCTAAATTAATGATTTTAATCTAGTGAGAAATGATCGTTCTGAGGTCAGTCAGTAAAGTAGTCAGCAATTCATTAAAATGCTTATTATTAGGGCAGGCGAGTTTGCAGGAGGCAGAAGAGAAGAGAAACGTCATTAGTGGCTTGCTGCCAAGTGATAGGCCTCCAGTTCAATTGTTTACTCTTTTTAATATGAAAAAAGAAATTTAAAGGTAACAAGAAATTTTATTGGATTTATCTTGAAATCTCTGACAAAATTTGAGAAGTTAATCCATACTGAGTTGATGAGTATTTTCTAAGGAAAAAGTAATTTATTCACAGCAAGTTGATGATCATTTTAGTTTAACTTACAGATATAGTTCTTTACCAAGTCCCTATTTCACTCCTCAGCAAAAAATGGCATTTGATCAGTTTGTGATTTTGTACTGCCTACACTGAAATACATTCACCTGGCTGCAAAATCCATTTTATAATTGGCTGTATGTTCACCAGAGCTTCTGACATGCACAAGTAACCACTAATTGTTTGGTCTCTGTCTGGATCGCTTGGTCTCTGGTTCCCTTCAGGCACTAAGAATACAAGGTCTCTGTCTATTACCCTCGTATTTACACTGACAATTCTACCTCTGGCAAACAGAGAGCATGAAAATGTAAGCATGACTGTCTACATTTAAAAGCGTTTATAAAACTTCATTAAGTCCTGCAAAAGCGTAGGCAGACATCCAAATCATACAGAATAAAATCAATTATGCAAAATTAAGTGTTTTTCTTCTGCTATTGTGTGACACGAACAAATTCCAGAGCAGATATTCTAGCACCTGGCAACCGGAAGAACACAAAGACACCAGGAAGAGTGTAAACTTCTCAACTTGACCCATTTTAATGACTGTCTCAGGGTTTTTCTTTTAAAGTGAAGATAATACCTGCACTATATGACATAAAACAGTTAACTCACTTTAAACTTTCATGATGACCACGAAATCAAGAAGCACAAGAAAAGGCTCACAATAAGAACAAAATTGAGACTGTTTTATTTTTTACATTAGCTTATATTGAATTATTTTGTTGTTCCAAACTGAATCTGAAAATTTTTTGAAACAATTTATCTGTTCATTAGGGGTGGAGATATTGCTTTCAAACACAGGAGTGGAGGGAGCTACTCTAATTATAGCAAATACATCTTGGAGGTTAAATATTTAATAAAATCAGTCTCTATAATTCTGAAGCATCCATGGGAACAAAGGGACTAAGGGCATGAATAGATTTTCGTGGCATGTAATTTCAAGTTCATTATTGAGTTATGAAATGCCAGATTCCATGACATTCTGGAAATAGACTTACTTAACAGTTATTATTGGTTTAGGTAAAGCTTAAAATAGGTCTTTTGTCCTGAGCCCGTAATCACTAACAACCAGAGATGGATTCATCCAAGTACATACTGAGAAGCACTGCTAACTGGAATAAAACAATTTTCTAGTTGTCATCAACAAAATGAAAAATTTACTTGCAAATAATATGAGTAGCAGCATTGAATTACTTAATTATCAACCAAAATTTGTGGCATTTTTCTTAAATTATCCCAAAATTCTACTTTGAGAAACAAATACTAAGAACATAAATAGAAAAGATATGCATAAAGTATGCCCATCCGAGTAGTGTTTACAATACAAAAAAAAGAAAAGGAAACAATTCAAATGCACATATCAGTGAATTGTAGAAATTATGGTATCCTCCTATATGAATAATACTAATTATTCCCATTATTGAGTGTTTACCATGTATCAGGCATGATTCTCAGCACTTTATGTGAATTAACTCCTTTAATTCTCTAGTTTTACATTAGTTCCATCATTTGAGCCTCAGAATTATTATTATCCTTATTTTACAGATGAGGAAAGTTGAAGGTGCAGAAGTTAATTAACTTGCCCAATGTCACACCAATGAAAGGAAGTAAAAAGTATGTTATGAACTTGGACTTGTATAATTAACCATTACTCTCAAAACTATTACCTTTAAAAATATGGGGGTATTTCTACAACTATTAGCATGAAGAAATAGTCATAATATTTTCCAGTCTGAAAGAAAAGCAGTTTTCAGAATATTTTTGTAGGTAGCACATATATACAGTACATAAAATTATGTGTTTAATTTTTGTTATTATTATATAAAAATTAATTTCAAATAAGCATGCTTGTTCTGAAACCAATAGTAGTTTGCTATATTATAAACTATTATATGTAATTTTGTATACATGCACTCCACCAATGTACACACATTCACAAACAGAAGTGATATAATGTCATAGATATTTTGAGCGATTGTAAAAATTTAGTGGTTTCATATTTTCTATATGTATCTGTAGTCTTTATTTACTAGAAGGTAAAACAATGCACATTGCCAGGCTGAAAAGGCTCACTTTCCATCTTCTACATTCTTTGTAACTATTTGGATAATATGCATCCACAGTAGAAGGAGGTGCACTTAGATATTGTAAAATCATAGTAAAAATTTAAAGTTGACTACCTAGAACTTTTTGAATTGAAACCTATCTTATTTAGTCCTTCACAGTCCTGAGTATTTTATAATCAGAATCTTGATTTAATAAGTACATAGAGAATGGATTAATTTCTCAGACTCTATATAACAAAGTTTACAAGTTCATAAAAATAAATCAGAAATCCAATTAATTATCCAGTTTAACTAACAAAAAATATTCAAAGAGAAATCATATGTATGTCTATATGCATATGCCAATATAGGTGTATGCACATATATTAATAAATTGGCATACATATACATTATCGATATTTATGTATGAAACATATTTATAATCACTTTCTTATATATATATATATATATGAGTGTGTATACATATACCCATACACATATTTTATTTTGAACAAAATGACTATATGTGAAATCAAATTATACTTAGTTGGCTTATTAGTGAGTTTTAGAGTAAAAAGTTTAGTTTTTTTGTGTGGCATGGGGTGCTTGATTAGACTATGAAGAAATTACAGTCATCATGTACTTATAAATACATGCTTTTAAAAATTTTGCTCTTCCCATGCTAATAAAATATAAGAAATAAAAGCAAGTAGGAAGAAATGTCATAATGCTTTCTATAGATATCATGATAATTTTATAAACTACCTTGAACTATTTCTCCATAAAAAAAATAAAGCAAAGAATAATCAAGGGCAAAGATCAGGATCACTGTACAGGGAGGTCTTACTTGATCTGTCTCTCTTGAGAAGATACTCAGGCAAGTAGCAGTCACAGAGAATAGCATGGCAGAGCTCAATGGGTATATACTGAGACTGAATAAAGGAAGCTCAGAGTCATTTGGAACCATCTGTTTCTTCCAAGATAGTGGCCTCCATTGCATTTAAATAAAGTCTTCATTTTATTTTCCAAAATTAGAGCATCCTGGATCTCATTTCATTGAATCCAAGCTGTGAGCACCTCAGCTGGGCTATATTGGTCAGCTGTTGAGTGCTGCCCTGCAGTAGCAGTAAATGTAACAGCAGCAACTGTCTCACAGGCTGCTCTTCTGGTTATCTATTGCTACATGGCAAACTACTCCAAAACTTAGTGTTTTATTATGCTCATGAATTCTGAGGGTCAAGAATTTAGACAGATTCCAGCAGGGATGGATGACTTGTGTCCCAGACACAAGTTTTTCCCACAATAATTGGATTATATCTCTCATTCTGTATGCTCTTCTGCAAGGTGACTTTGCTACATTCTCAGCAAGATATGGAGGTTAATTCTCATCACATACATCTGAGATACTTTAGGGACTCAAAGGTGGAAATGATGTGTATCTTTCGAAGCTAGATCAGTAAAGGCCATACCACTTCTATCTGGTTTTCATGGAGTATTTGTTGTCTGAACATTCTCTCTAGGAAGGCTTCCTCTCAGGACCTGTTTGCTATGCTATGGGAAGACCAAACTACATGAAGAGGCCACATGTCACGATTCTGCTTGATAGTCAGAGTTCAAGCCCTATTTTTTCTTTTTCTGTCTTATACTCTGGTTAAAGGCAAATTTAGTTATTGGAGAAAAGCTGTTTGGGCACAGCACCATTTGTCACCTTGGATGAAGTTTAGTAATGTAATTCAAACAAGGAAAGAGAGAAATGCTCTTTTTATGAAATGAAGTCAAGGTTACTCTTTTGTCAGCTGTGAGATCAGCATTATGCTAATAGGAGGGATTACTCACCTAGATCATTAAGGAAGGTGTTAGAAAAGAGAATTAGTCCTCAGAGAATGAGGTCTGTTTTAAAATTGTAGTTACTATAAAATAAGCCTAACCGTACACCAAAGAAGAGACCTTGACCTTCCCACTATGCTTGGCCTTGATCCTTACTCCTCTGTGAACAAAGGTCATTTTCCTGTCTCCAGGAGAGCCAACACACTGGAGGGAGGCATCAGCTTTCATAGCATCAAAACTGAAGGTAGAAGCAGATTCAAGAGGTTGAAACATTTGTAACCAATAGGAGGGGCCTGAAGGAAACAGATGTGATTTTTTTCAACAGGAGGTATTAGCAGAACCTAGTAAATGTGAGTGGGTGCTAGTGATGGAGCATGGAACAAAGAGGGAAGGCTATAGTAGGAAGGAGCCATGGGAAGGGAACAAGGACTGCTCTGGGAAAGAAGACAATATATACAAGTGAACACTATTTAGGCCTAAACAATGGGGTGGTGTTTCTAGGAAAGTGGATAAAGGGCACAGGGCTAATTCCTCAATCCGCAACATCCCCACCAATCCCTGCTTCCAACTTTCTACAGCATTGGGAATATTAGTTTTGCAAACAAACAATAAATGTAACAGCTTTACATTCTTCAGGTTTTTTTTTTTTAGGGAAAGTTAAAGCAGCATCTGAAGTTGGTATGGAACAAATTCCTCCCCAACAGACCTCAAGACTTCACTAGTACCTCTTTACTGACTAGTACAGAAAATCAATCAGTTGACAATGTACCTATAGAAACAGTTAGATTACTGTTGTGACTACCCTAGTCCCCGAGTGTAACTACAACCAAATATGTTATCTATGTTAGAAATTTATCATGGTATCATGACAGTATCAAAGGCTAAGAATGTTGTTATAACTACCTAGCTTTGCAGACAAAAAAAGTGTAGGCATTTAAAACTGGGTAGAAGTGGATTGATAAAATGTTTTTAATTAACCTTCTTTTCCCCCTCTTTCTTATTACTAATGAAATGAATGGGAGCTATTCTGTCTCTAAGTTGACTCTGTATCTCTGATTTTTTTATCTATATGTCGATTTTATAATCTGATATGCATTTTATGTCCAAATTCCATATCTGTTATTGGTTTGTCAGAGTGGGGGTAGTAGAATGTTAAATTCACATTTCCAAATTAACTTTGTGTGCAGGGAGGGAAAGAATTACGTATTTGTGAGGCAGTAAGAATATGGAAAAAGTCAACTAATCAAGTAAGTAATAGAGGAAAGTCAGGTATTTAATCTGCAATCTTACATAAGAAACAAATAACAAGGCAAGGAGTTGATCAGAATTCTGAGAGCAAGACAAAAAGGAAGAGGACTCAGAGACAGAGAAATAGTATAGGATTCTAATCAAATATAAAGAAACGAGTAGAAAGGATAGAGTCATAGCAGGTCTAAGGTCCCAGGGACAAAGAAACCAACATTGTTTATGGGAGACCTGAATTGACCTCCATGAATACCTGAGAACACCTCCTGAAAGCAGCAAGTGAATGAAGCTGCCAAGTGCCAGGAGTATCTAATTTTTCATCAACTCCATTGCTATTTCCATCTACTCTGTAACAAGAAAAACTAAGGCTCACAATGGGTATTTAAAAATAAATTGTGATGAATAGGATTTTATCTGTAATGCACACTCAAACAACAAATGAATACAAGTAATCCATATGACTTGGAGAACTGCAAATGCCTTCCGAATCTCAGAACCAAATTTCTCTGAAATCTTAGGCTTGTGGGACAGCATTAATTTACATGTCCTCTGTAACATATTAAAATATATACCATTATGTTTTAAAAACATATTTAAGGTTTTATTCAGTCATAAATACGAGTATGGGATTTCACTAAGAAACATCAAAAATGAATATTTGATTTACTTTCTATGCCCTGATGATTTCTGAAAGGTTATCTATCTTAACAATGTATTTTCATGTTTTTTTTTTTTTTTAATAACATCTATGGGTGAAAGTAGAGCTGAACTTTAAAGCTACAAGAAATAGTGATGTCTTTTTATGATTCCAATAACTTCTTTGGTGTAATAAAGCCATTATTAATCATATTAAGCATTCTTTTCTTTATAATATAGAGTTTTTAATTCTTCATACATTATAAATTAATTTCATAAGTCCCATGTTAAATTATTTTTATTATTCACACTATTACTTCTTGTTATAAATAATTCATGTTTTTACTCTTTTTCATTTAGAACATTCCTCCATTTTATCTAAATGTTTGATTATAATGTTAAAGTTTAATATTTAATTTTTATATACTATCTTAAAGTGATAAGTACATTTTATTTCTGTAGTGATTGAAAATGTAAACTCCTATGTCTAGGTTAAACTCAATGTTGTATAAATTACCAGCTACGAGACTTCAGGCAAGTAAGTTATCCACTCTGATTCATAATTTCTTAATCTGTAAAATGAGAATACTAATCACAAAAACTCTCAGGGTTATTTGTATAATATTAAATAAAATTTAATAATCCATGTAAAACTCTTAGCATAGTGCATGACAAACTACAGGCACTCATTAAATATACTTTTAATTATTAATAATTGATTTTTGATGGAGTGAACAAGGTTGTGGTAGGGGAGAGGTGGATGTACAAAGTTTGGAGTTGTTAAAAAGAACGTGGAAGGAGAAAGTAGAAAGCTTGGGTAAAAGAATAGTAACATTAACACAGATAAGAGAGAGTGAAGGAAAATATATGCCAGCCTAAATACCTAATCCATGGGGCAGCATGAAGCCCTTTGATAATAATATGAGGATCTAAGTAGATGATGATGAAAGTATAATAAACCAATGGCAAAGGGGATAGTCAAGTAAGTAGTTAAGAAGAAAGAAATAGAGACTTAAAAGATATAGATGATGAGAGAAAACAGGCAATTGAGAATCATTTTAAGAGATCCAGTTTCAGTGAATGGTTAGGTAGCGATGATGTCAGAAAGAATGGTGACATAAAGTAATAAAGATATTTGGAGTCAGTAAGAATGGGCTTAAAAAGTTACTCTACAATTTAGAAGACTGTGTTTCCTTGGGCAAGCTCCTTAACCTTTCAGAATTTCCATAGGCATGTCAGAGAGTGGATAACATTAATGAGAAAAGCTATAGGATAAACAACACATTGCCACAAACAGCAGTTGATGAAAATTTTCATGTACTTTTTTATTAACGGAGGGAAAGAATACATGATAATAAAAAAAGAAGAAATAACATTTTTGGAGGAAAAAAAGAGTAGTTCAATTCTGTTTATTTTAAATTTGAATAATTTGTCTAGAAGCTATACAGACAACAGGCTTGTATTGGAAAATTTATGACATGAAATTTAGAAAGAGATTGGTTCTGAAGTTATATTTGTTTGGGACTCATAGAAGCTGAAAATGGATAGCTTCATAGGTTTGCATTCATTCAAAATCAGCTTGAAATACAATGCAATATCAAGGATCTTAAAGTAAGATCAAATTGTTACCTTGGAACTAGATAATTAAACCAATATATAAATTATCCGATAAGGGCAATGCAAGAATTACCCTGAAAAGATTTCAAGTCTCCCAGGTCTTTCTAAAGAAAGAAGTGGTGGGTTGGTGAACAACTGGAAATACAGAAAAAAAGAGAGTAGTACTAAAAGGCTCTCATCTAATTATTAACCAGAAAAGATATATCTTGGTCCAAATATTTTACTTGTGTCTGACAGGTGCATCTTTATTGCATAGGTAAATGTTGCAGACTATCCTTAGCTGGTGGTATTAAACATTAAAATGAAAACTAATCTTTTTATTCTGGTTTTTGGCTTACTAGTCAGTCTTCCTATTAAATTTTCATCTCCCATCCAGATATCAACACAGAGAGAATGCATGAGTTAGAGAACTCCAGCATCCATCCACCTCTTTGGAATTTGTAATTCTCAATGTAAATTAGGATACTCATATTCTAGCCTTTGTACTTTAGTCCCTGTGAGCAAAGTTAATACATCTGCCCTTCAGCAAAGATAGATCCTCTCTGGGGTGATGACAAAGATAGATCCTCTCTGGGGTGATGCAGTTTCTTAGCCTGTAAACTGCATGACCTGAGATTGAACTATGGTAAAGACACCTAGGAACTGCTACTCTGTGGAGTTTTTTTGGAGAGCCAATAAGTCTTATCTAGGCATCTTATCTAGGCAGAACTTGATCCACATATTTTATGATTAATCCTATATGGGGTTCTTATGATATTTTTGAGATTTTTTTAAATCCTGATGAAATGTGTTAATGTCCCATGCATATGTCTATGTAGCTTAGTTCAAGCATTTGGTGTTTGTACCTGTAATTATATTAATGGTAGCATCATTTACTTCATAATGGAAGAAAACCATTATTTATTGTTATTGATATTGTAAGATAATTGACAAATATTTGACAACCTAAACATGAACACAAACCAGCTGACCAAATATAACCTAAGTAAGTTTGTGCAGTATACGAGCAATCATAGATGTGAATTTAGAATAGAATGCAGTGAAAATATCATGTAGCACTTAAACATATTATAATCGTGACCACACCACTAATTTATGTATTTTCATTATAGTTTTACTCTTGCTTACACTTTTGTATTCTTGGCAAAAATTTGGAAATTCAACAAGAAAAAAGAGAAGTGTCAAATGCTTTGATAATTGAATGAATAAATTTGAAAATTCAATATATTCACAAATAATGTTTCCTTTAAGAAATAGAGTGAGAACCACTATGGTAAATTCACCTAGGAACTTAGAGAGATCTCTCAATTTCCCTGTAGAAGGAGAAGAACTTGAAATCCTGCTATTTAATAAAAGATGGGGGAGACAGAAAGGTGTAGAAGTAAAGAGAGGGAGTTTAAGAACAAGAATGTGCTCAAAAGAGACTAAATAAGATGAAAATTTAAATACTAAATTGCAAAAGGTTGTATGTCACTGCTGATGTTAATTATGATGATGTTTCTGTAAATGTATTTTAGAAAGTGAGACTAATTAACAAACATTGGAAAAAAGCATGATCTTTGCTCTCAAGGAGCTTCACCCATTGAGGAAAAATCCTCTCCTCTTTATAACACTTAATCAAAGCTGGTGTGTCATTAGTCATGTATAATCAAAGAATTAGTGCCTTTAGAAATAGGAAAAACATGTGCCCCATTTATTTACAGAAGGTAAAAACAGAATAGAATGAAAACAACTTGGAAAAAAATAGGATAATATATTTGGGAACCCTTACCTTATGGGGACAAAAATTGTTTCTATTGCCATGGGGAAAGATTAAAATAAAAAATTTGGCCAAGTTTTTATGTTTTGCTAAGAGTAAGTTGGACTGACAAAAGTCCACTGCTCTCCCAGAGCTAGCAAAATGATTCAGTGTTCATTAAAAAATGCTTTTTACTATATGAATATAATATGAGCCAGATGAAGATAGTTCTAAAATATAAGAAAGCTGTTAGCAGTTGTGTCAAAAATGAAATACTGCTTTTATACCAGAAATTGATCTTAAATCAGTGCATGACTCTTTCACAATGACCAGAAATTTTTCTGTACGGGAAAGCCAATTCAATGGCGTTTATATCCTAGATTTCAATAATTATTTTAAGCTTATTACATTTTGTCTCTCTCACCACATTTACACAATTTCATTATTATTATTTGATTACCTATTCGGAGACAACCTTTGATAAGTAGCATCTGATAACAAATCAAGGGGGTTAGTTTTTATATCACTGTGTGGTTCTGCACATATAGATTTGCTTAGACATATTCATTTTTTCTGTATAGTTAATATACAAATACTTTATGTTTATTTTTAGAGTGGAATATCTTATAGATTACCTTAATAGCAAAGACTTTTAAGACCCAGTTGCTTAAGTTGGTGGCTACATATACTAAAATACTGCATAGTTTTACTTATTTAGTTTTGATGTAGATTTAGAATAAATAAGACCACCAACACAACCTTTAATCATCCAGAAGATATTTAGATAATAATGATTTAGGTAGTGTATTAGTTACAGTCTCCAGAACAGAACCAATAGAATGATAAATATATGGAAAGAGATTTATTATAAGGAATTAGCTCATGTGATTATGGAGGCTGGCAAATCCCAAGATATGCAGAGTGAGTTGACAAGTTAAAGACCCAGGAGAACCAATGATACAGTTCTAACCCAAATGTTGGAAGGCTCAAAATTCTGAAAAAGCTAATGTTTTCATTCTAGACCTGAGGCAGAAAAAAAAACTGATGTCCTAGTTGAAGGAAGTCATGTAGGAGTAGTTTGTTTCTTATTCATGACAAAGTCATCCTTTTTTGTTCTATTTAGACCTTCAACTGATTAGAGGAAGCCTGACACTTTAAGACTGCTTTAGAGGAAGCCGAACACTTTAAGACTGCTTTACTCAGACTACCAATTCAAACGTTAGTCTCATGTTTAAACATCCTCATAGACACACCCAGAAAAATATTTGACCAAATATCTGGGCACCTAATGACCCAGTTAAGTTAACACATAAAATTGACCATTACAGATAGTCTCCTCATTATTTCTGAAGTAGCGTATATCATTTTAGAAATGAATAAGACTGAATAATTTTTATTTAATCTCTGATTGATATAAGATTCCCAAACCATGTGCTGCTTCTGACTTTCGATAATTAAATGACATCCTGCTAAAAAGTCATCATAATGACATCATAATTTCAAATTATTATCATGAAAATGACAGCAATATTTTTTAATTATCATTGTTTATGAAATATTTACACATACCAAAGAAATAGATTTGTTTTATGTATTTATTCCAGAAGGAAGACATAAGATTCTACAGATGGAATTTATTAAGGTGATGATTCTAACTCAGCGTAAGCATCTACCACCTAAAAACTAGATGTAAAAAAAAAAATGGGATACATTGATCAAGAAATGAAGAATTCTGGTTATGGTGCCTAAATGTACACTGGGGACCACACATCAATGTCTATTTATGGAACAGATTCCAGGGCCAGGTAGAATGGTTTAGAGCATCACTTTGCAGTCCTCTAACAACTGTAAGACTGAATTTTTGAAAGAGATTCCTAGTATCTGTTTTCAACGCAGTAAAAACACACCCAAAATTGTGAACAAGATTGCCAATCAAATATTAAGTAAAGTGCTTTTAAGATGACAAAACTGGAAATTGGTGTACCATTACAACAGCAATAGTGGTGATGCCAGTTCCCTGAGTGCCCTCATGTGGCAGTGTCCCTATGAAACATTTTATATTTTCCTCCTCAATTAAACTTTTTGACATTTCTTTGATGTGTGGATTACTAACCCCATTTTGAAATGTGTAAACCAAAGTTCACAGAAATTATGTAAATTATCCAGTCACAAATTAACAAAGGCAAAACTTATTAGTGATGCAGTATTATCTTATATGAAATTAGACAAACCTCTTACCAATTATAGGAGAAAAACATTTTATAATCAGTTAATTTTAGAGTTATAAAGGACATCAGGCATTATTTGTGCATATCCTAATAGAATATCTATCAATAAGCTTAGAATTTCATTAACCTCTCTGAAATCTTTTGAACAATATTGTTTTATGTATTTGAGGTCAATTACCTATATAAGATTGAAGACCACTGAATTTTGTTAAAATATATTCATTTAACAGGAGGTAATGGAGATATAAATAGTTAAATGATTTAACAATATTTAAAAACAGTGCTTGATATAGGAGAAATGGCTGAAACTAGAATTGGGGTAGGATAAATACAAGATGAACCTGCAGTATTTTATATTACCAGAAAGTAAGACATAGAAGTATTAAAAGAGCCATAGAAGCCAATCTGAAAGGGATATAGAAAACAATCTGAAAGAGTTCCCAATGACCAAACTAGAACAATCTAGAATAAGTAACATAGTATTGATTTATAGTCCAAAGTATAAAACAAGTATTTATAGGTCCATGCTGATAAAATGAATAATTCAATCAATTAATCAATTAACAGGGGAGACCATACAAATCTTCCTTAAAGAAGAATTTTGGATAATATACAGAAAACTTCTTCCTCCTCAGGTGGAAAATCAGTCTTTTCTCCTTGAGGATAGGCTAATCTTAATTTCTCACTTTGAAAGAATGGAGGAAGGGAACATAGTGACTTTGGAATAGGGAAACCTGGCAACACTGGCTTAATCGAGTAATCAAAGTTAACATTACCAGTAATAACTTATAGTAACATCATGTACCTCCTAATATAATGTGATGGAAAAGGCACATCATTTCTGTGGCAATTTTTCCTCTAAATCTATAACTCCAGTATAATAAGAATAAAAATATTATGCAAACATAAATTGAGAACATTCTGTAAAATACCTAGTCAGTTAGTCAGTACTCTGCAAACTTGTAAGGTTGTAAAAAAGAAAGAAAGAAAGAAAAAAAAGACTGAGAAACTGTTATAGGTCCAAGTTGACTAGAATACTAAATGCAATATGGCATTCTGTATTGAACATTGAAAGAAGAAAAAAGACATTAGTGGAAAAAAATTGGAGAAATTTATTTAAAGTTAGAATTGTTAATGAGCTCATCTTAATTTTTAATTTTGATAAGTATGCCGAAATTATGTAAGATATTAAAATAAGGTGATATTGAGTGACGGGTATATGAGAATTATCTTCACTATTTCTGCCACTTTTACGTTAATCTGAAAATTTGCTAAAGAGAGAACAAAAAATGTAGAGCCAGAAATTTAAGCCATATCTACTGTCTTGTACTCTTATATTCCACCTGCCAAACAAAATTTAATTTATTAAACTATGTAACATGAATAAATATATTAAAAATATATGACTATTTTCAGCTTGTCTCTGAGTTCATAAAGCAACCTCAGAAATGCTGTTCTTATTGGCAGGAATGATTATGGGTGTAATAAAACACATTTTTTTAGTTATCACCTAAATCTCCTGACATTTTTCAAACCGAATTTAAAGCTTTTCAAAAACACTACCGAATAATAGTAAAAAGATACCTGCAGAAAATATCTTTGATAAATTCTATTTAGGTGCTTCTTTTTCCCTTTTATATCACAGATATTTTATGATGATTGCTTACTTATATGTCATGAAAAAATATTGTTTACATTACCTAAATAATAATGCCATGTTATAAATAAATGATGTTTACTTCTTAAATTCTCATTTGTAGATATTGAAATTGGTATACCCTGAGAATATGATCTGGTAGTAATTGAGAGCATGAATAAGAGAATATTTGGCTTTCAGTTGGAGCCCATAGATAAGACCTGGCTACTCTGATTAAGTCAGCACTAATATTTTTGAAGCACACAGACTTGGTAAAATGAGATGCAGTTCCATTAAACATTGAAAGAGAAATAAATTGAACAGTACACATTATAAGAAAACCATAAAATTAGAATAAAAGAGTTAGAAAACATGATTAATATTGTGTATTAATTCAAACTCCAACAACATTTCTCGATACCATGAAATTTTGAAGTTATCCATCATATTGTTTTTACTTATTTAAAACTTTTCCGATAAGGGCTGAAACAATATGGAGGCGGGGTGAGAACACAGGGAGGCCAAGGAGAGCTGACGGCCACCTGATTCAGGAGAGCACACTAGCAGACTTTCACACTGCCACCCCAGGGCCCGCTTTACAAGGCTCTCAATGCTGTTGTGCCTTCATTCATTCAGTGCGCATTTCAGCGCTTTCGCATCAGCTCAAAGGCCCCGGGGCTTCCAATTGTGAAGGACGGTCAGTCACATATTAGGACAGTTAGGAGGCAGCAGAAGTCCCAAGGGTGACCTGGGAGGGTACCCCTTAACTGCAATCAACTCCCTTCAGCTCTCACCTCACACAGAAACCGATAGGAATAAAAACAAGCAGCTTCTTAGAAACGCCTTCGAAACACCCTTCAAGTTAATCCTAGTCTCTTTCTCCAAACTGGTGCCTCTAAAAGACTCGAATAAAAAATTTTGGAATCGACACTGATTTCAGACATTAGAAGATAATCTTAATTCACTTTTTTAAATTGGGCACAGATTTCAGAAGAAAGCTGTTTCTTTCTCTCTCCCACTCGACCCTTAATGCCAGTTTCAAGGTCCCGATAATGGATGATAACTGGGTCAAATGCAGAAGAAAGGGATGTATTCTCGAGCTAGGAGAGGTTCTGGAATGGGACTCTATGACTGATTCCCGTGTCTGCCACTGGCATTTTATATGAAAGCTGGACCTGGCCTTGCAGGGATCTCACTGAATGAGAAATTTTTAGTCCACTCCATGCTGGGAATAGACGACTCTCCACTGAGGTTAAGGCTAACCAGACTATGCAGAACTTTCTTATCTCTAACATTCTCTGGAACTGGGTTGAATGAATTGCACCAGTTATCATTGCTGCTGGAACAGCATATTTGGTTCTCTAGCTTACAAAAGATTTTATGTTAAAGATCCTCACAATAAATCTGTGGTTAACCTTCACATTCAGAAAGACAAGCCCAAGGTGATACATGCTTTTGACATGGAGAATTTGGGACCTAAAGCTGTGTACTGCTGTTATTGAAGGTCCAAATATTTCCCATTCTGTGATGGAGCTCACACAAACACAGTGAAGAAACTGGAGACAACGTGGGACTTCTAATTATTGGGTGGCGGGGGGAGGGGGAGACCTTAAATGGACAGTTTTAATGCTGAAAACCAACTTGTCATGATGTTACCTGATTATTTAATTAGAATGACTACCAGCTCTGTCTAATTCACCTTTTCTGGGTTCTAGATGTGGCATATTGCAAACTGTAGCTTCCATATTCATGGCATTTGCCTTACTTGTTGAACCATCATGATGCACATTTGTTTAAACAAAAAACAAAAACAAAAAAAAATAAGAAAAAGTGAAACCAATCTCATGGCCTGTGGGTTATTTTGGTCTTATAAGAATCCATTTCTTTACAGTCACTATAATTACATTAGAATACAGTTGTATGTTGAAGTTAATGTATTAAATTATTCTCAAGATCATATATATGCAGATTATACTTATAACTTTCAAAAAATTATCACTTTTTATTAGTAAAACTAGAAGTAAATTGGATGTGATTAAACCACATTAATCTCTTAATACAATGTAGGAAAAACCTGTTATGACCTTGATTTCCTTTTTGACAGTGGCGATGACACTGAGAACGTATGGCTTCTGTGTTTTCCCTGTTTTCGATCCAAATGAAATTTGAATGTTATTCTGCTTATTTATAAAGAGGTGGTAACTTCTTTATGTTAAAAAAAAAGAGCTGAAACAATTTAAGATATAGTGTTTCTACCCAACGTTTTTCATGCAAGGAAAGGACAGGAAAAGCTTATTATCTTTGTGGGTAAAAATATATTTTCTTTTTTCCCTGAATTTAGGATGGGCCTTGAGAAGTTAGGTCATATAAACCTGTTCAGAGAGTAATATTTTTTGGTACCCATAATTATCTTTTGCTATAAGATTTATAGCTGTTCTTTCAACCTGCATTCAGCAATAGTCTCACATCATTTCTCAGATAGAGAAAGAAGCCATTAGATAAGGATATTATCTATATCTGTAATCTGGAAATGTAAAGAACTGATGTAATATTTCATATTAATTAAAGAAAATAGGGATAGTAATTGCCCTTGCACATTACTAAAAATAAAAGATATTGAATGTTTTTCCATGGAAAAAGAAAAAAAAACTTTTAATTTTTATATTAGAGCTTTGTTAGTCTGGGATACTTGACATTTAGGCATTTCTATTGGTTTCTTTTATTTTATTCTTTCATACTGTCTCTGCCATCCTATAAAACTAGTTCAGCCTTACCTTTTTTTCTAACATTCTAAACTTCATAACCTATAGTTTTCCATAAATATTTTAAAAGCCATCCTTGTCATTTGCATAGCTGGTTTATATATCTAACAATTAACGGGCATCTTAGATTATGAAAAGAGATCTTCTGGCCTATCTTTAAATTTCTAGGCAAAATAGTGCCTAAATTATTTAGGACAGATGGTTGTTTTCTTATTTCTCAGATAATCTTTATTTTCACATCTTGGATTATTTAGCATATACTGTGAACTGCCAAGAATAGTCATCTTTCATGACCAAAAGACTTTCTAGTATGACATAATTAAAAATTTAAGAACCATTCTGGACAGTATCAATAGCATTTGAAAAGAGCTTTTTTCTATTACTCCCTGCTGTTGCCATTGCAATTTTAAATGAAACTTTTTAGAGAAAAGTTATCCTCAATTTAACTTTACTTTTTTAGTCATGAGAAAACTATTTATGTAGTCCAAGTTATCCATAGTCCCAGTTACTATACACAAAGTTATCCATAGTTCAAGTTACTATAATAGCCAATCTAATTAGAGCATGAGAAATGATATAATAATCACAAAAATGGAAAACGAAGAATCTTGGTTTCTACTATATAATTTGATCATATAAAAATCCATAAAAAACTAAGAAATCAACTTTTTATGGGCATAGGTATTCTACTTCTTGTTGATTTTTAAAATAAATGTTCAGAATTTAGCATTTCCATTTGTCCCTTAATAACTAGTTAAATGGTTCTCATTTCAAAGTGTTTTAAATGTCAATAGTGATTTTAAAACATAATTGATGTTTTCAATTAGGAAGTCACATTAAGACCAGTTATATTTTATCTACATATAAAATGGATAAACATTTCTGTCAACGTTTATTAATGGATATTTCTGAGTGCCTTCTAAATATAAAGCAGCATTTGGGTGTTCCACTGATGAACACAAAACATATGCTCGAAGACTTTACAATATAATAAAGAGCATTCATGAAATATGCCTAACTATAAGTGAGTAGTAGTACAAAATAAACAATATTAAAAAAATTTTGTAAAGGCTTAAAGAAAGTAGTGCATGTGGTTGTGTGTGGGAAATAGATTAAATAAAGACATTCTTTAGAATTGGATCTTGTAAGGTAAATATAAATTTTATAAATAATGGTTAATAGAAGAATCCTTTAGGCAAACAGAAAAACAAGCCTAAAGACACATACGACAGTTTTTAAGTTGTTATACGTGAGGAACTTAAGGTAAGTAAGTCAGTTAGAAACTTATTATGGTTCTATAAGTTAGAAATAATCATTCTTGAGAAAGATAAGTTCAGCTCGAAACGGGTAGGAGGATACAGATGATACAGATATTACAAAAGGAAACTATTTCTAACTTCAGGGAAAAATATAGAAAAGGAAAGACATTTTATTCAAATTTTATCAGAATAGGACTGAAAATCACTTTCCTTTCAATATATACTTATGACTTCCAAATCTGTAACCTTAATCTAGACATTTTTCTTGGTCTTGGAAACAATTTCACCTGAATATTTCACATATACTTCAAACTAAATATGATCAAAGCTTAACCATACCACCTTTTTTCTATACCTCAATTTTACTTCTCTGTCTACTTTTTGTGGTTAAAAGCTCTGCTATCTATTCAGTTTTTGAAGCTAAAATCCTGGATAAAATGTTTTACTAATCCACGTTTCCTCCCTTGACATCTAATCATTCTCCAATTTCTAGAGCAATTTAGAACAGCTTGCTAAGTCTCTTTGAGCTCTGTGCCCACTACTTCATTCGTTCTATAACTAACTTAGTTCGGGTCTCATCACTCCTCACCTGAACTGAAGCAGCAACCTTCTGACTGGTCTCCCTACTCCAAGACTCACATTTCTCCAGTCAGTTCTCCTCACTGCCTCTGGAAAGTTTGGAAATGCAAATTATATTAAGTATCTCGCTTATTAAATTTCCACTGATATCTCCTCATTGCCTTCAAAATAAAGTAAAAACTTTGAGCATGTTACTTAAGATTCTTTCTGTTGTGATCTTATTTCTCTCCACTTGCCTATATGCACAGTGTACTTTATCCATACAAAACAAACTAAGGCACAAAATGCCAAACATTTGGCAGAGAGCATATCAGTGGTTGCTAAAAAAGCAGGTTTAGGGAGCAGAATGATTTTAAAAAGTGCATAAGAAAACTTTTTGAGGTAACAGCTATGTAAATCTATAATTTATCAGTGGTCACACGACTATACATTTGTAAAACTCACCTAATTGTTTACTTAATGTTGCTGAATTTTATTGTACTTAGTTATACCTCCAGAAACACAATACAATATCAATAGAACGTATAACTAAAACTAAAAAATGAGTATGAGGAAAGTAATCTATATTAAAATAATATGCATTACTCTATGTAAATACTCAGGCATCTCTATCAGAAGACATAAATCCCTCTACAAATATTCAAAATTACCCCTGAGGGGCAGTATCACCCCCCTGAGATCGATTGGAATAAATCATTTAATACTTTGCAGCATGGATGAATTTGAGGAAAATAAGCCTGTTTTGAATGTCAGTGAGAAGGCAGAGAGGAAAATGATAATGGCCTGAACTATATTAAAATTTTTGGAGGTGGAGAAAATACCTTACTCAGAACATAAAGCTCATAATCATAACATCTTTGATATCAAATTGTTACTGAAGAGTGGGGTCCTCTCCTGGCACGTTGTCTAGGTTCTTGATGTCTCGAACAAAGAATTGAGCAAGACACTGAAATACAGTAGAAAATTTTTATTAGAAGGGAAAGTACACTTCCAGAAGTGGAAATGGGCCTGAGCAAGAGAAACATGGCTCAAAAGGCTGGGTAACAAAGCCTTTGAATTTTTTCTTTTTACTATGGCTGGTTACTTTTCTTAGAGGAGTGGGCTTCCTTGATTGACAACTAAGACTGACAGGACTCAGTGATTCATCATTTTGCTTTCTGCGCATGTTTGTTCCCAGAATTCAGTCTGTTATAATGCTATTAATGAACTTCCGAGCATATGCATCATATTAGGATGATGGTATAATGAGACTCACGTGAGTTGGAGGTCGTTGGGGTCTTTATTGCGCAAGTGCAAGTGACTGGCTTAAACTGGTGCCTAAATCTCTGCCTACTGGTTTCTTTGTGTGAGTTAAAAAAAATTGCCTTCTGGCTTGCTTAATTGTGGGCAGATTAGGGCAGACTCCTTCTAAGATAGGATGACCTCAGTGTCTTTGCAGGCAGACTGGAAGCCCCCTAACTAACTTTC
>NW_006438113.1:17178960-17216323 GCF_000325575.1 Pteropus alecto | reverse complement strand
AAAATAAAATACAAACTCGTTATTTAAATCATACATCTATTAATTTCTATTATTGATTTGCCTATTAAATGAGTAAAGGGAAACAGGCTTGGTTAATACGCTTCTTAAAGATTAAAAAGAAAGACCTTTGGCCTAAAGTCCCCTCTCCCCTCAGACACTAAGGGCCCTGCCTGGCTTAACACCATTTCTGCTTAGCAATGGGCTAATGACCCTGATCATTAGCCAGAGGGTCTGAGTCGCCAGGGCAGTTATCAGGATTTGAGGGGGAGGGTCTTTTTTCCAAAGAAAGATAGGGAAGAAAATTTAACTAGGTTTACTAAAAAGATTAACTCTGCAAGAGATGTCCCATTTCATTTCCTACTAAAAGATTAAGAATTTTAAAAGCAATGTCCCATCTCAAAGTATACATTACAAAATCAGTTCTAAGTCACCAACCATACATAAAATGCAGGCAGTTATTAATGCACCGAAGGCTCTATAATTGGTTCTTAACTCGTTAATGATATATTACTTAATTAATTACTTTTTAAAGTTCATATTAAATGAATGTATACATAGATACATATGTGTGTGCACATATATATACACATACATATATAAATCACCAAAAGGCATAAATTAATGCGCTATGTATTTATCATCAAATATAGAGTCCTCTTCTCCAACACAGATAACTTAAATATTTTTATTAAAATGATAAACTTTTTTAGATAAAAAATACTTTCCTTTATTGTCAGTTTTATATATTTTCTTTATATTTACAACAGTAAAGAGTCTATGATCTCAAGGAAGCTATATTTTACAAATTCATGTTAGTAGCATACATTTACCAAAACATAGAAATGTTTTGGGAAATTTAGATGACAATAAGAGTTAAAACCAGATATTTACATTTTAAATCATTTAAAAATTACTATTGTTCACTAAACTGTAAAGTTAGTATAAAAGTTTAGTAAATGGTGTTTATATAAACTATATTTACAAATATCATCACTAATTCCAATAAATGTCTAACATTTGAATTCACTTTAGAAGTATGACGAATAGATTGAAGAACCTATCATAGCATTAAAGAGAAACCCAGAGGTTCAAAATGGCATCTCTCAAGCTAAAACCTAGATTTAATACCTGACCAAACAGCTGTTTCAACTTCTTCCTGAAATATAATTCAAATCAACTACTTTGGAATTTCTGGTCAACACCAATTAGGTAATTTGTCACCTGGGCCCTCTCCATTTCCCATAGAAAGAGACAATCTGCATGATAAAAACCCTTGTTGTTCCCCCCCCCCCTCCACTTTCAAAAAAATAAGGTATCCTGGTCTAAAAATTACTTTTTTTTACTTTCTTTAATCACTCTCTTGTCCATTTTTCTTCTTATAAAAATCTTCCATTTTGTATAACCTTGTGGAGTATGCTTTTAGTTGCTAGACGGGATGCTGCTAGATTCATGAATTGCTCAATAATGCCAATTAGATCTTCAAATTTACTGAGTTGAATTTTGCTCTTTAACAAGAGATAATATTTCAGTTAACATTCTTGGTTGATAGTTTGCAAAGATGGCTGCAATCCTACAAATACCTCTGCAATGTGTGCAATGTGATTAATTCTTTTTCTATCTAGAAATAGAGTCTATTTCCTTAACCTTGACTCTAGGTTGACTGTTTAGCTTTAGAAAGTAAAGTGCAGGGGAAGTTGTGCTGTGGGATTAGAGGCTAGAACTAAAGAGGACTTGCAGCTTCTAATTTTTCCCTCTTGAAATCATGAGCCCAACATACTATAAAGAAGCTCTATCTATACTCTTGAAGAATGAGGGGGCATGTGGAGAAAAATCGAGGCGTTTAGCAGACAGCAAGCTCTTAAAGCCAGAAGTGTGAGTGACACCTCTTTAACCTTCCAGTCCAGACCACCCTCTAACTGAATGCAGCCACACAAGGGAGTCCAGGAAAAATCACTGAGGAATTGCTGGGCATCCACAGAATTATGAAAAATAATGAGCTGTTGTTGTTTAAGCGGATTTAGAACAGTTTATTACTTTGAAGTAAATGACTGGAACATTCTAAATCAGGATTAGAGTATTGCCATTACAAAAACCTAAAACATATGGTATTGACTTTGGGATTGAGCTGAAATGCAGACAAGAGAGTAGCAAGAAGATTCTTACTGGAGGCTGGAAGAGCAGAGAGAAAGCTGCTATTGCAGGCAATAGAAAAGGAGAACCATGTCAGGTAGATGCAGAAAAATGATAAAAAATGTCACCAGTGGTAACTAAAATTATAAAATGTATGTTAGGAGCTTATATATTTGATTAAAGAGAATTGCAGGTAGACCATTGATAGTGTCAACTGTTTGGGGGTTTGTTTTCCTTTTAAAGCTGCATATTATAAGATAAGGGAAAAGAGTGATGAAGTAATAAAGAAAATGTTCTGTTTACAGTTAGAATTTTAAAAGAAATATGGAAGTTCTGAGTCCAGAGTAGAATTGTGAGAAATAAGAAATTTGTTGTTTTAACCAGTATGTTTTGGAGTGTTACATAGAAAAAGAAAATTGCCACAGCATCTATCACTGGATGTAAGAACAGAAGACAAAATGCATTTATCCTTAAATAAAATCATTAACCTAAGTTTTTTGAAAATTCGAATAAAATGTTGTGTTATTTGCATTAGCTGGAACAATATGAACTTACATATAATCAACCATTTTGTCCCACAAAATGGCAATTTCATATGATTCAACCTCAAAACTTTTCTTCCTTTTTTAGCAATCTATATCATGCTACTACTCTTCCTTCTTTTCTTCCTTTCATTCACTTAACAAATATTTAGTGAGTACCTTTAATGAAAAGTACTGTGATAATATAAAAATGCATTAAGCTCAAAGTTTCTCAAGATATTTACAATAGAGTAAAATATAATAATTCTGTGATGATATCTCTTAAATCTATAACATATTTTATAGTATACAAAGCATTTAATTTTTTTCCAATGGTATTTTCACATTGTCACTATGAAGTAGATGGGGAAAACAAAGCATGGTTCATAGCACCTCTGACCTAAGTTAAATTAGAACATGTAGATAAATGAATAATTTACTGAGTTCTGTTTCCTCACCTAAAATTTACATTTTCCTCATACAAAAATAAAAATAGTATTTTCCTTTCAAGCTTTCTGAGGATTAATAAAAATAATGCATATGAAAAACAACTTAGAGCCTAGTTAATATTAAGTCTTCAAAATGTTAGATAGACTAAAATTTCTGCCAATTATTATTGTTACTGTTAATATACTAGTATTATCATTTCACTCTTATCACTATTTCACTGACAAGGAAATAAGAATCCAGTGAGTTTAATTGAAAGTCATACAGTAGCAAATCCAGATTCAAAAACCAAATCTTTTGACAATCAATTAGTCTTTTCCTCTATCATGAGAAACACCCTGGCCTTTTGACAACTGTAGTTAAATTTTATACTTAGGCGTATTATATCTAAAAGTGATTCTTTAAATTTGCCTGTATGTTTCAGAATCTCTACTATTTGCCTACTTCATTTTAAAATACATTTAGCTCAAGAAAAACCTGAAGATGAGTTCTTCGATGGACTTTTAAGTGAAAATTGCATTTTTCCTTGATAGGAAAAATTATTAATTCAGGTTTTATAGTTTTGTTTTTATTTTTTGAGCACTATTTGAAGATAAGAGATGAATAATGAGTTTAGACATAGCATTTCTTTTTATAATCATTTTATATGAGAATAGTTGTCTTAAAGTATTTGGCTTCTGTCAGGTACAAGATATACTCTTGAAGACTAATCTGATGTTACGATCACATTGGTATTACTGTGTGTCTGAATTTAGAAAAGTTGAGAACATAATTTGGTCTCATCACAGATTATACCTCTGATTTTATAGATTATCTAGTAAAACATTTAAAAGTACATGCTTAGTTTAAATTGTCTGAGATAATCATTATTTTAGCATAATAAGACTAAAACCACCGGAGCATTTATGTTTTTATTCCTGGTTTTATTATAAAACCCTAAAGTCCAAATAGAAATATATGGCAATAATTTATCAAAATTCTAGATATTGCATTGGTTTGGTATAATTCTGTTACCAAAGCATAAAAACAGAAAAAGGAGGGGATTGTCTCTTTTACAATATCTTCCTCACAGCTGTTTTCTTTCTTTGCAATTTCATCTGTATCAAATTAATCCAATACTTTAATCTTCCTGTATGTTTGAGTTCATTACCTTTAAATTATCCTCTGCCCTAAAAATTGGCAAATTTTCCGACATTACAACTTTCACTTCTCCCTTATTCCGAAACATTTTGATAGTTTCCTAATCTTAACTGCTTTAAATTTAATCTCCTCTAACTGGCTTTCAAAATCACTCATGTGCATTTCACTTTTATCTAATCAATTTTATTTTTAACTCCTCCAAAATGTACCATATACTTGGATATCACCTGTTGCCTAAATAGCTACACATTTTCATCTTAGTCCTGGATGGTGATGCTTTCATTCATGTTGTCTTCCCTCAGATATTTTCTACTCAGAGCCACATTCCGAATAGTGCTCTATGTCCTCCATCCACTTGCTGACATTTGTCTCATTAATTATTATTGAATGCTTCCTAGGACCTTGACTCCACAATCACTCTACCTCATTTATACCTCTTCTTCAGTGGAAAGAGTAGTAATAGAGAATGTAGTGTCTGACCATGAACAGGAATCATTACAAATACAGCCTTCAGTTATACTGGGAAATCCATCCAGTTAATTCAACTGTAGTCTGTAGATTTAAACCATAGGGATTTATCTATTAGATTTCTTTAAAAGAGAGATATACTTCTCTTTTCTTTCTTTTGTATTTCCCAATCTCTGCTTACTTTATCTAATCACTTTTATACATTTTAATAAATTATTAAAGCCATTAAATATTTTATCAGTTATTACTTATTCCAACATTATCCAATTATATCATAAATATTTTATTTCTGTCATTTGTTTTTGACAAGTATTGCCTTTTATTGTTAAAAATGATCAGGGAATGTTTACTTGTTTTTCTAAACTATACTATAATGTCTTTCAAGTGAAAAATTTCAGCTCATACTCTATAGCTTAATAAGTGCTTGAACATTTAGGTTTGATTTTACTTATACACCAATTTATAATTATTAGTCCAATTACCAATTTTGGCCCATATTATTAACTTATTTGTCATTTGTTCTTATATTATGTATCACTGTAGAGTCTAAAAATCTTGAAGATAACACTGCCCTCAAGACCAGTGTTGTACATGCATTCGATACTTAAAAAATTCCTTGATAGTTGATTGATTGATTGAACTAGTGATGAGTTATCTGACTGAGATCCTACTAAGAGTCTTCAATTAATCATGGTGCCAGGAGCTTTATATTTAACTTTGGACTTCTTAACCTGAGATGGACCTTTGTGGATGACAAATGTTTTCATTTCTGAAATAGTACTAATTATATTTAATTGACTTAAGTCTAAGAACATTCAATTAAGTATGTTATTGGAAACATTTATCTGCCCACCCACACATAGGCATACCCAGAATCACAACAGGCTTGGGTGGAAATTACATTAAAAAAGTCTTACTCATTATCTCACCCTATAATTTTTCATAGTGCTAGTACATGTATTTACTTTGTTGTCACATTACCTAAGGCATTTATCCCTTACTCTTTTTATTTTTCTCAAGTATCTCACCTTGTCTCTATTTCTTTCATATGACTTTTCTTCTGATTTCATGACGATAACAGAGCCTATTGGTTATTAACAATCTTATGTTAGACATTTTTGCCTTTGACTTTATCTGTATCTTCGACCACCCTAACATCTATCCAATCAGAGAAATTGATAGACTTACATCAAAGAATTATTCTTTTATCTTTTATTTTCATCTTATTCTTTTAAAAAAAATACTCATTGGTTTTATTTCATTAAATATTCTCTAATATTTTTCCTTTACATCTGTTTCTCTCTCTCTGCATATAAATATATCCAAAATTCTTCTAGCCACAAAATATGCCATTTTTACCTTAAATTCCTTCTAATGTCATCACATATTTCTCAAAACAATTTGTAAATGAAAAGCCTGCACTGTAAGTCCCCAAACCAGTACCTCTTATTCATTTAGTGACTTACTTTAATTTGAACTTTCACCTAATTAGCTAACTAAAAATATTCTTACTAAATTTCTACTATAGATATCCAATGAGCATTTTTCAGACTTCTATCTTCTTGATTCCATGGAAAAATTTGTTGCTGCTAACCAGTTTCTCTTACTTCAAACATTTTTTTTTCTTTCTTGGATTTTGGAATAATTTCTGCTTTCTATGTAATTTATACATCTCTGGCCATCTCCTTTCATTCTGCTCTATGAATTCTTCTTTTGCTGTGCATCACATAAGAGTTAATATCCTGAATGATTCTATATTTTAAATCCTTATCTCCCTGTTTTATTCCAGGAAATTAACCAATGTCTAAGGAGCAACTACATTCTATATTAGCCAAATAAATTATGTCTCATTTGCAAACATTAATTGATTTGATAAATTTTATTTACTTACCTTAAGAAGCAGTATATAATCAAAATATTTAATATCTGTTCAATCTGTCAAGTACTCTCTAGTATCTACTGTGGCAGTTTAGATGTTCAACCATATTTTGTTTGAAACTTTTTAATAACCTTTTTTTTCTCTCTTCAATTCAGAAGGACCAGTGACTTGGTGTCATGTGGCCTAGTTCTTTTTTTTAACTTTTTAAAAATTAAGTTTATTGGGATAACATCGTTTAATACAATTATATAATTTTCAGGTGTACATTATAATCTACATATTCTATTGTGTGTATACCACCCAAAGTCCAATTTTCTTCAGCTACCATATATTAGATCCCCTTTACCTAATTCACCCTCCCCGTACCTCCTATATTTGACCCCCTTTACCGTATAGACCTCCTCCTCCTCCCCCACTCCCTACTCTCTGGTATTAATAGTCTTTTCATCAAAATATTTTATACTTTGTATTTTATTTAAAATGAGAGCATATTTGTACATAATTATTATCTTTAAACAAAAATATTAATTTATAAAGAACCTTAAAATGTATTCTCAATAGGTTTCAATTTTTGTATTTTCTAATAATATTTTTCATTCTGTGAGAATTATGGATTTTTTTAAATGAAAAGGAATGACCTCTCTTTTGTTGTACATCTGATTCTATCCACAACAATTTCTTACAGAAATGAAGGCATGAAATGACAGACTCCTTGAATGACGTATATTCCATTTTAGAACAAAGAAAACATTCAGGGCTGACTTTATTTTCTATGGCTGTGCAAATGTCAAAATATTCAGAATTATCTTTAATATTTTTCTAAACTGATATTGTCTTTTCTCATATCATGCAATTGTATACCCATGAAGTTATATATAACCCATCCAAGTTAGTCTGATAAAAAGACTCACATTTTATTAAACATCTAGATTCCATTTGATTGCCTTTTTATATTTGGTGTGTTCCTCACATTTCAACAAATGTGTCTAATGACAGGATAAAAAAGATGACAGAATAACAAAAGGCATATGAATTAAGTGTTTTGGATTATGGTAATAATTATTTTGTCACTCATATTTTTGTTATTTTTCTAGTAGTCACTGGGATATATCTTGTCATATATATGTATATATGCTCAATTTAATATAGATAGAAATGTGCAGTATTTTTTAAAAAGCTGTACCACCTAATGAAAGCATTTAAATGTATTTTGCCTCAAATACTTAAAAACATATTCCTTAGATATAAGTCTTCTACCTGACTTTGCTCTCTGTCAACAAATACTGTTATTTTGCCTACTTTGAGGAATAATTAAGGTAAATATTTATCTCAATTTAAAACAGCAAATAATATAGGGTAGTACTGATACAAAAGAGTAATTTGCAGGAAAAATAAATGAGACAGGAGGTTTAGCTATCAAGAACAGACATTTATTAAGGATTCTTCTGTAGGTGACATAGACCAAGCTCTGAATACAAATGTTAGAACAAATAAGCTTGAGTTGAAAAACAGGAAACCTAGGTTAGTTTTATCTTTCCTACTAATTTATGGTGCAAATTCTAGAAAATCAGTTATCCTTTCTCAACCTCAGTTCCCTGCTCTAAGAAATTATAGTCCAAGATGACAGTAAATAGATAGAGGAATAGGAAAATAAAATAAATATGTAAGGAAACATTTAACTGACACATATTCATATATATCATTTATATAATATTTATGTTATATCTATCAGGAACGAGGAGAAATATGTCTGAGGTAGGAACAGGGAAAATAACCATGATATCCTCAGATCCAACTAGGAGAACATATCAAGTCTTTCTAGATAACTTTAGGATACGTTTGTGGCAGAAATGATATATAGGAAATTTTTAACTTAAGAGAGTGTAATAATGTTCAAAGCAGACTATGGAGTGCCCAATAAAGAACAAGAATTTATAGAATGATTTGACCTACAGAAATGAATGAAATATAGAGATTTCATGATTATGATGTTCTTTCATAAAGTATTTTAATAATTTCTCTTTTAAAATTTGCATTCTTAAAACTTAGTATAATTATTAAGGAACTTAAAGTCTTCCTGGAAAGAGGTCTGAATCATGGCAGAGGCAGCGTAAGAGAAATAACTGAAGTGGGATCCAGAGAAGGTGAAGAGAGTCTGTTCTTATGTTTATATTCAAGCTTCCATAAGGAAAGATTTATGTCCAGTGCCTAGCATAATGCCTATTGGATATTGTAAAAATTGTTGCTCCAGGGTACTATAATGATAAAATCACCCAATACTGCAAGGATTCTAATTGCATAGGACTCTTGGAAACTGGGATTGTAAAAGTAGATTTGCATGTTTTGTTTTGCAGTCAGTATTGGTTACAGTAAACTAAATTTATTTGGGTGAGAGTAGAAGGAAAATTTGTGAGATATTAACCATGACTGCCCCCCAGAATCAACCACTTTAAATGCTTTTAATTGTTTTATTGTTAGTAATAATTACTAGAAGATGAAAATTTTCACCATGAAAAATCAATATTGTGCATTTTTATAATTATTATTTTATGTTTTTAGATCTATTTTTAATTATTCCATTTTATTGAAATAGTACAGACTAATTCTATAGTACTATATGCATACTACTTCTTGTAGTTAATAAGGCTCATTTTTTATTTTGATAATTTTATCTTCTAAAAATATAAATTTCCTCTCAATACTTTTAAATGCATAAGATCTATATTTCTTTTTTACTTGACAATGTCTCTCCTGGAACTTCTTCCTTAAATGATTTTTCTCTAGTCCTGCTACACAGTTGCTGTTCTATAATCTGTCTTCATTATCTTATAAAATCCTTTAAGCCTTTTTTTCTGTATTGGATCCCATTCCCTGATTCCCTTGACTCCTTTTTTGTTGATAACAACTTCTTTTGTTTTGGTAGAGCACATCCTTTCAGTAGTTTCTGAGGACTTAGTGTGTATTTGGTAAAATTTTTGAGAGCTTGAATGTATGAGAATGTTTTGATTGTTTGGCCAGGTATGAAATTCTGCAAAAGAAGTTATTTCCATTAAATTTTCAGGCATTGCCTCATCATCCTCAAGCTTTCATCTTGTCTGTTGGGAAAAAACCGATGATATTTTAAAGTCCAATCTTCTCATTATGTTATTTTTGTCTCTCATTTTTGGAAGTAGTTAGGATCCACTCTTAAGCATAAGAGTTCTGAAATTTCACAATAATGAGCCTTGGTATATCTCTTTTCCATACATCTTACTGAGCAGTATGTGAAACCTTTTAGTGTGTAAACTCAACATAGTTTATTTTTATATTGTGTACCTTAATTGTTTAAAAATTCTTTGCCTTCATTCCCTCTGTTTTCTATTGCTGGTAATTTTGTTATTTGGTTATTGGGTTTATTAGATAGTCTTTTAATTTTCTTCTGCTCTCGCATTCTAGATTTTTGTCTTTATGTTTTCTTTCTGATGGGTTTTTATTCCTTCAATTGTATTTTAATTTTAAAGATACAAATTTATTCTCTAATGAGATTTTTAGAGACTTATTTGTATTTCATGGTTGTAGTATTTTACCTAAGCTATTTAATAACATTGATTTTGGTTTTTAAAGTTTCTTTCATTCTAAGCATTGCCATTATTTTAAATCCTTTAGGTCACTTTCACAATTAGTTTTTTGTCCTCTTTCACACAACTTGCTGTCTTTATTTTTTTTAAATGGGACACTTAAAAACTGACGGGACATATCCACTATTTTCATGGATTCCTGTACTTCAGTAAAGGGTAGAAGTGCCTTGGCAATTGGAAGTTTTAAAAGGTCTTTTTCTTTGACTACTCAGTTTCTTCAGAGAAGATACAGCAATCTCTCGCCTGGCAGTGAGAGGAAAAGTAAATCAATCTGGCTGCCAACTTGCATAACACCAAATAGAAAAAGGAAGCTAAATTTTTACCAGTTAGTTCATATATGTATATTTAAAAATTAACAAATTAAGCAACTTAAAATACATCCTTTGTGTTACTTATGTATGTTTTCATGATTTTTTTCCCTCGGAATTTTTTTTTTTTAAATAACCAGTTAATCAATAGCGACAATCACAAAGATTAAAAAAATGCTATAGAATTTTATTTATTTATTTATTTATAATTAATCAATTAATTAATTAATATATATATTTTATGGTGACATTAGTTAACAAAATTCAATGTTTCAGCTGTACACTTTAACAATAAGGCATATATATATTTACACTGTTCAACTCCTATAGTTATATTTCTTGTAGAATTTATTATGTACATTTGTATGTATACCATATGCAAGGATTTATTTATCGTTGATATTTACATAATTTTACATTCAAAACATAATAAAATTCTTAATAAGGACTCTACAGATAGACCTGCAAGTACAGTATGATTTACACAAACAAAAGCCAGGATGGCTGTCCTAGAGAAGGGCAAAGTAGGGTTTGAACTGACTAGACCTATCTGCATATGACCTCTGTAACCCTTCCAGGACAATAGTTTCTCTACAAGAGCAACGTTTTTAGTGTATTAACTACAGAATTTGGATGATATTAGCAATGATATCCAACTATTTGTGACCATGTTCCCTCCTCTATCAGTATGTGTATGTGTGATATATATATATAATTGGATGTGTTAATTACAAAACATACAAATAAACAAGAAAAGATGTATGCAATAGCCAAGGTCTTTTCAAGAAAGAGATGATTTCGTAACTTTGAAAACAATGAATATTGTTTAGAGAGTTGTCCATAAATTTAAAGGAATCATCAAAAATTACTGATGTAAGCATTAACTTGAAAAACCAGAAAATGGTACAACTCCTAGCCCTGAAGTGCTCATGAAATGAACTAGTGTCACTGGACCCAAGGGGAAGTGGGAACCTTGGAAGTGTAGCTGCCCAATAGCATCTGTGATTGTAGAGGAAAGCAGCCACATCTATGATTCTGGTGCCCAAGCAGAGAGGAAATGAAAGGCATGAGAGAAATACCTTAACCTCACCCTCATCTTCTGATCTCTATCTGGTCCCAGCTCTTGGCTAAACCCAAACAGAATCCAAAGGACAATGGTTGTGCCCTTAGAGGACAGCCTAACTATGAAACAGAGCAAGTCATAAAAAGGTGGATTATGAATCTTATGGATCAAAGAGAGGATGGCCAGTTTAGTGGGATTCTAAAAATAATATATAAATAGATGTTCCAGTATTTTATTTCCATACCAAGGAGACGATTGCTCTAAACATCTTACATTGAACTTTATTTTAGAACCCAAGGAGCAAAGTTAAATATAAAAGTGAGCCAAGGTTATGATAGAAAATCTCCATCCACTCCAAACTTTCTTAATGAGATGTGCTTGTTACACTTTAATATAAACCACTAGAGATTAACTAAATTTAATGAATCACCAGAGGTTTTACTAAATTGTACATTCTGATTCAATAAATATGAATTTGTGACTGAGATTCTGCATCTCTAACCAGCTTCCAGGTGATGCCAATGTTTTTGGTCATAGAACTACACTTTGAATAACTTGCAATAAGACTAGGAATACAGGCCATCAATAACCTGCCTTATTTCAAAAGTTTTTAAGCCCCGAGTGAAAAACGAGCCAGCAAGTCTGCAGCTTTCCCTGTGAAATAAAAATTTTAATCAGAGAATTTCTAATAGTCTCTAAGAATAAAAAGTGTGATTCTGTAAACTATACAAGTATTTTTATACTTTATAATGTAAATCACAAATTATTAGTGACATTCCCAGATTGTACATTCTTTTAAAATAATTCAAGGCACGTCAACAAAAATAAGACAATTTTAGTGAAAGAATTAGAAAGATGAACCTCGTAGCTGAGAATAAATTCAATATGAAGAGTGGGAAAGAAACGCTATTTTCTTGTCGTATATTTGCCATGTTAAGATTGTATGTAATAAATAATCCCAGTGCTCTTTTGTATACTGATGTACAATTTAGAACAATTAAGTTATTAATACAGTATATACATAATAAAATACTGCTCTGATGATGTCATTGGGTGTTCAGGCAAACTTTTTAGTGGATTACACAGCATCAGACATGGAGATTGTCTAAGCATAAGCTATTATGGCAATTTCTCTGAAGTTTATATTAAGTCATTCTAGCTGCAGTTTACAGGGCTTCAGGAAAAAGGGCAATATTAGTTCTCAATGATTCCAAGTCAAAGGATGGAAGAAAATTGGAAACATTATTTTGGAAAGTGCAGTCAAATATTTGAGGAGACTAGAAGAATTCAGACTCAGTTCAGTTTATAGTTAAAACAAATACTGTTTGTCTAAAGAATAACTAACATAGAAATTTCAACATGATGATAATTATGGTTATGATTAAAGCTCTAATGAGCTCTCACTTATTTTCAAGATTCTAAATCTATTCGTAAACTAATTCACACCTCTTATCAAACTTGTAATTTGAAAATAAAATCTCTGTATTGTCACTAATTTAAAAAGATTCAGATATTATTTATTTCATTAAAAGCAAAGTTAAACCATTTGACCCATGATAAAAATTTTTACAAATTAAAAAATAAATGTGTATTTCTCTAATAGAAATTAATGCTTAGGTGCAATTTCCATAGTTACTTTTAACACTATATTAGATTGTTGACTATAGTAGAAATAAAAAAGCAAAAACCAAAACAAAAGGCTTAAAAGTAAGCACTTTAAAAATTGAGTATTATATCAATTGATATCATCCACAGATTCAACCCAAGGGGTTCTTATTCTATTTGTGATTTATTTAATATCTTCTAGGAATATTATCTATTCCAACTCTAGGCAATAATCACAATGTGCATTTATTATATTATTCTATATAGATCTTTTTCTTGAACAAATCTATAATCTCCTTGTTACCGATACCTCCCTCTTCTAACACTGTGAGCTTTTCGAGTCCTGGAATAGCATAAAATACAAGAATGCATCTGTCTAACTTTGGGTATCTTTGGATATTTGAATGATAACTTGCATTACCTCATGAAGGATTTGGTATAAAGGAAAAATTATGGGTCAGAAACCGTTCATCCATTGTACTATTTCATTATATCTTCTCCATTGTCTCTTTTGTTCCATAACCATGCAATTTACATCCCATACCATATCAGAAGGCCTTTTAAAGAAAAGATGGAAAGAGTAGGTCTGCCAATGTCAACTCTGTCTCAAATATGTCCTATAGATAATATTATCTTCTTGAGCTTTTGTGACTTTTTTAAAACCTACAGCATTTGCCTCTGACCAAATAAGGTTTATTGTTGACTTAAGGTGTTTTCTCTTTAACGTTCACCAAAGATTTTATATGGGTCTTCTCCATGTACAGCATCAAAAGATAAACGGAATAAAATATTTATATAGATCCTAGTTATGAATTTGGAGGAAATGTAAAAATTTAAATTAAGCAGAATGATAGTGCTGGTTATTCAAAGTGAACACATTTATTGCTAAGAAAATCCAAGATGATTAACAGTACAATTATGCCAATTTTCTGGAAAAATAGATAATAGAAACCTTTAATTTCAGCAGAGTCCTGAAGAGCACTTCTAGTTCTGATCAAAGTCCCTACCCATTCCATCCCAAACACTTTTCACTTTCATGCTTGCATTTGTAATATTAAAGAATTAAATGAGAAACTATGTATCTTTTCTTCTCTGAAATGTATATAAGATTTTTATCAATCTTTAAATTTGTGATTCTCTTGTCAGTTAAAATGAAACAGTATACTCAAAAGAAACAAAGACATTTAAAAATAATCACAATTAGACCTAACCTGGTCTCCTTAGTCACTCCTTTTCCTCACCTAAATATCTACTGACTTGCAATTTTAACTTTCTTTCTTTTCCTTAGGGTCCTATTTATATATATACACACACTTTTTCCCCCTCTTGCAGTTAAGGTTTTCTAAATTCAGGTGTAAATTAATCCACTACTTAAGCACATTTTGGAATTTCTCGTTATGATATTTTAAATTATTGTTAATTTGCATGGGGAATAGTCTGCATTTTGGAATGCCATTTTGCTATTAGCAATAAAGGAAAGGTACATACTATATATATTCAGAACTTGAGTAAAATTTCCTTGAGTTAAATTGAATCTTAAAATTATGTGTTGTCTTTCTTACTTGCCTTTTAAAGATAAAAGAAGTGACTTTCCTAAAGTCACAGTTTGTTAGTAATCATTTCTAGATTAGGACTCAGGTATATTGACTCACTATCTAATGTACTCGTAATTACCTAATGTGACTAATTAATTTTAGTTTGCCAGCAGTAAGCATACAGTAGGCATGCATACACATGGAATTTATGGCAAGAATAAAACCAGTAAATTTTGAACATCTGTTCTCAAGCTAGTGTGGAAAAAAATTACTACTTAGAATTGCAGTGTTACTACTTAATGCATGCTTCTGTTTGGCACTTAGTGAAAATATTCTTTATCTTTTTTATTTCTAGTTCCTGAACCAACATATTAATGCCCTAGTTATAAACTGGTATCCGTGATTTGACTGAAATGACAGAATATAGAATTTGGTTCAGAATGTATCAAATGCTCTGGATGGCCAGCTTAGATTCGTATTATTTGGTTGATGCACCTAGTCTTCAGCTGCTGTAACTATTTTCCCCAGAGACTTGAGCATAGCAGATGGAAAATGTTCCAATGGAAGATGCCTGAGAAGCTGTGCTATCTCCCCACTGGGTGACCTTTAGCCAGTCATTAATCAGGTTAGGTCATAAGCCACTTGGCAGCCTTGTTTCTGGGTAAGACAACATTTGTTTTGCAGCTCTAGACTCTCCCATAGGATCATGCCTAGGCTAAATGTTTTTTGCAACTATACCTTATTTATATTTTCTGCTTTACTCACTTTCTTCTTTTCAGAGAACCCCATGATAAATCATCTGTTTAAGAATTCCCATCTCAGACTAGTTTTAAGTAACCTGTGTTCCATATGATAACATGTGATATCAATATAGTATGGGAGGAACATAAAGCATTTAATACATTCCAAATGACTCTAGAAACAACAAAACCTAACTTAACTAGACTGAATCAACTCACCCGCATTAATAGCCTGGCAGATGATGTATGTCCATTCTAGATGCCAAGTATCTACTTTATTTCCTACTCTTCTTCCATACACAATAACTGGCATTTAATTTTTTTTTTTAATAAAAGAGAGATAAACCCAAAAAGCAAGAAATAAAAAATGAAACAAAACAGAATCAGACTCAGAGATAACAGATGTTGAAGCTATCAGACAGAAACAGCAAAATGACTATTACTAATATGTAAAAAGGTTTACAGGAAAAAATGTACAATATGCATGAACAGATGAGGCATTTGAGCAGAGAGACAGAAATTATTAATTAGGATCACATAAAAATTCTAGAAAAAAATATTAAAGATGGATAATAAGTCATCAGCATACACTACAGCGGAAAGGAAAACTGAAAATAGGTAAATAAGAATGATCTAACCAAAACATGAAGAGAAAAATGAAGTGGAAAAAAATAAAGAAAAAACAGAGCAACAAAGAGCTATGAGACAATATCAAACAGTGTAACGTTTGTGTAATTTGAGTATCAAAAAAACAGAAAGAGAGAGGGAGGGAGAAAGAGAAAGAGAGAGAGAGAGATTGGCAGGTAGGGCAGGCAGGCAGGCAAGAAGCAGATCTAATAAAGAAGAACTTCAAGCAAAATATTTAAAAAAAGAAAAAAAAGTCAAACTATGTACTGAGTCTTGGCATTGAGATAATCTATTCTCAGCATTTTTGTCAATCTTTCTAGAAACCAAACTCTGCATTCTGTCCGTAATGCTCCTGACTGGGAGTTTTTCCACCCCTCCCTAAATAGTAGCAGACCTCCTAAGTTTAAGAGGTTTCCTACGCCTTGCCTAGAGGCAGATGGGTTCACTTCTACCTCCTCCCCAGAAGCAATGGCTCTTTTCTTGGACCCTGAGAACCACAGTGTTTCCTGTTCTTTTTCCAACAGTTGAAGGCTTTCTTTCATATAGATGTGGGTAGAATTTTTTTTCTGGGCTCTGGGAACAATCAGCCTCCCACATAAATGTGCCATAAAGGAGTGTCTCTAGTCCCCTTCCCACCTCCTGCCCCCAATCTCTCTTATGAGCACTCAGTGAAAGAGCTTGATAAAGAGTTTGCAAGTGACCAAACTTCCCTTGTGTCTGAGGTTCACGTTTTCTTTTCTAAACTGATATGATAGTCCAATTTCAGCCTTTAATGATTTATTGTCATTTTAGTTGAATTCTTCTTACCAGCTTATATGGCAATCACATTTTCCATACTCTGGAAAATGTGAAACAATTGATCTCATTTTCTCTTAAGAAGCATGACACTTTAGAATTCAGTTAACCTCATTGACTTAAATCCTTGGCTTTCTAATGGATTCAAGAAAATTCATGATTTTTAGATATATTTCAAGTTTTACTTGTTGTAGGATACATGTCACATTTTCTTATGGCTATCTGTATCTTAAAAGCAGAATTCACAGCATGTACTTTAAATAATAAAATATGTTTATTACCTAGGATACTAGGGCATTGCATGCTCAAGTACTTGATCTTTTCCCATGCCACTTTGGGAAGAGAGTCTTTAACATATTCTTACTTAGATCCTTTCTTCTCTGCATAGTCTATAGGAAATGATTGAGGATCCCTTCTTCTCTGCATAGTCTATAGGAAATGATTGAGGACAATGTGTATTAGGCTTGCTTTGCATTTATTGATACTTATCTTCCACTAGAATATAAGAAATTGAAATCATATGTGTGAGTATTAGAACATGGCAAATATATGTTGGAGTGAGGAGGAATGTACTTTTGGGGTGAGATTGGTCAATTAGACTATTGTCATTTTAAATGGGAGAGAAGATAATAACAAAGCAGTGTGTAAAAATGGAAGAAGAACTATAGGGATATTCTGGATATTTGAATATTAAATTTCTACCCTGGGATCTGGAAAACTCACTCAATTTCTATATCACATCTATATCTACATATTTTTCAGACTTTATATACTAATCACATGGCTAATATTTCAGTCTTAATTATTGTCTTCTTCCCTCTGCTTAGAAAACTGCTAATGAAATAGTAAGTGCTCTAAAACTGTCAGTGCTGGCTGAAAATCATTAAGAAATTTATTTGAAAGAAAAAGTAAAAATATTGTTTTTAAAATTAATTTTTATGTTTAGGTGTGAATAATTTTATGAATTACTGAAGATTCTAAAACTATTTATTAAAATAAAATTCACTATATTTGTAAGAAAACTCGTCATTGACCTCATTTGCAATTAGGATCATCTAAGAAATATAAAATAAAATAAAACCTTATTTATGCTAATCAATTGAAAGTTTATAATCTGGAAAATAATTCAATTTTCTGTTCAGCTTGTCTTCCATTTTGCATAATAAGATTTTAATATATCCTTTCTACCAAGTATTTAAATGACAGGGAAAATAAAGATACCAGTTAATCTATCACTGAATTATTATCAAAAACATCAGAGAAAAATGTCATACAAATAAGACACAGTTTAAATTAACATGCTACAATTTTATTTAACTGATTAGCCATATATTAAATTATTTAGTGAGGTGAAGAGTTTTATGCAGGGAAAACATCCTCGTCTCTTGGAAATAAAACTCAAACTTGAAAGATATGAGAAACCTTGACATTCTAGATTTCTACAAATTTCACAGTAACAATTGCTATGTACCCCAGTCAGAATCTTGGGAACTTATTTCAGAAAAGGGGATAAGAAAACCCATCTAGCTCAGGGGTAAACCTGGGATCTCCTAGGCTTCCAGCCCACAATCCTGCCCCTGCACTCCCCAATACCTAATGCTATGATGGAAGAATGAGTTAAAACTGTTTTTTTTTTAAAAAGGAGGCCCAGAATTTGTTCCAATACAGACTAGACTTATTGAAGAAGTACAAAATAGACCTATTTGAGGAGGCACAAGAAACTCTTTGCTATCTTAGATTCACCACAGATATGATGAAGTGTTTGGCTGGCAAACAGAATGGTAGGAATTTAAACAATGTCCCAAACCCAAGGTCTGAGCTCACAAGGGCTGCCTAAGACTGAAGCTCTACCAGCAAAGATAAGATCTCACTTGATTCACTATTCAAGGACCATGCAGGATGATACAGCTCAAGGAGGAAACCCTTCTGTGACTAGCATAGGCTTGCAGGGACTCCTGAAAGCTAAGAGTGAAGTAGAAACACAGATAAAAACCTTTTGTGTACCCAGGCACCACACTAAATGTAAAGAGCAGCCTACATAGAGCAGTATAGCAATCCCAGAAAGAGATCCATGCAAATATATACATTGATTTGTGATGAAGATACACAAGGACCATTTTTTAAAAATTTACTAGAGAAAAGATAGTCTTTTCAACAAATAGTACAGAAACAATTGGATGTCCCTATAAAAAAAAAGAAAAGAACTTTAACAAACACTTCAAGTACACAAATTGTAGCATAAAATAGATAATAAGCCTATATATAAAAGGCAAAACTATAAAATGTCTTTAGGAATATATAATGGGAAATTTGCATAACATTGGCTTCAACTAAAGTTATTTTAGATAAAACACCAAAAGCACAATTCATAAAGAAAAATATTAATACATTTGACATTAAAACTAAACACTTTTTCTCTGCAAAAGATATTGTTAAATAAAACAATAGGGTGCAAATTCTTTTCCAAATACAACTCAGCTATAAAACAAATAACCTAACAAAATAGGCAGAATATTTATACAGACACTATATCAAAGGAGACATATAAACGACATATAAGGTGTTCACCATCATTAGTCTTTAGACAAATACAAATTGAATCACTACGCAACTATTAGAATGCCTAATTTAAAAAAATGAAATATCAAATTCTGGCAAAAATGAAGAGCAAAAAAACTCTCAGGAATGGCAAATAGTACAGTCTGTTTGAAAACAGTGTGGTACTTTTTTTATAAATTTAAACACATTTACCATACATCATAGCAATTTCACTCCTAGGTATTTAGTGAACTGAATGGGAAACCAAGGTTTACATTAAAATTTTTATATGATGTATATGACAGCTCTATTTATAAGCACCTAAATCTGGAAACATCCAGGATGTTTCTCACCAGGTGAATGAATAAACAAACTGTAGCTCAACCATACAGTGAATACTCAGCAAATTTTTTAAAAATACAACAAAAATCTTAAACTGCCACAACAGCAAAAACTTGAAGTATTAATTGATTCAACTATGTGGACTAGTTTTTAATGAATTTTGCTAAGTGAAAGAAGTCAAACTCAAAAGTTCACCTGTTATTCATTTTTATTCTGGAAAAAGCAAAATAATTGGGACCAAAAAAAAAAAACAAACAAAAACAAAACAGATTAGCGGTTGCCAGGGATTAGAAGAAATGGGAATTATTGACAATACAACAGTTGTGAAAGGGACTTCTAAGGTTATGAAACTGCTCTGTATGGTTTTGTGTTGATGGATACCTTACTTTATGCATTTGTCAACATCCATAAAGTTGAACAACACAAAAGTGAATGTTACTGTATACTGCCTGCACATTTTTATAAAAATAAACCAAGATACCAGGTGATAACAGAATTGAATGCAGACTGTAACAAATAAACCTAATTGTATTATGAATGTATGATATAACCTTCCTAAAGGAGATGACAAGTAGATGACTAAGTAACTTTGGAAAACAGTGCTTTGACTTGATACCGTAACATTAGAGACAAAAAAACTTTATTAATACTGTACTTATGTTGGTAAATTTGTTTCTAACAGTAATAAGTTTTTCCAGTACTGAAACCACCTCACAGGTATACTAAGACTTAATATATAAGTAAATATATCATACTTTAGAGCCAGGTTTCTCAGTATCATAAATAGAAGATATAAATAAGCAATTGGGGTGGGTACAGCTAGAATCAAACCTGCTGTGCTGGATTGGAATCAGAGATATCAGTATAGACTCATGTTTAATTTACAGATAGATAGATGATAGATGATAGATTAGATAGATAGATAGATAGATAGATAGATGATAGATGATTGATAGAATAGATGTGTGCATATGTAGGTTACTATACATGTATATAATTCTTAGTTATGTGTGCTACAAAGTCTTAGAAGCAATGACACCCAGTAGAAACAAAGAAGAAATTGGAGAAAATTAACATACCAAGATGATAAATTTAAACCCAACAATATTAATAAATATATTGAAATAAAATAGACTAAGCCTCATATTAAAAAGTAGAGATGGTCAGATTAGATAAAAGCCAGATTCAAGTCTATGGCGTACCTAAGAAGTTCACATATCTTAATAATTAAGAACCTATACACGTTACAAATGCTCTGTAGAGGTGGAAATTTTTTTCCCTTCTTACCTTCTACAGTCTTTGGATCACTTAATAATTAAATTAACATAAAACAGAAGAAAAAAATATTATACAGCGGCCTCATAAGGAGATGAAATTCCCAGGTAGTCAGGTATTACCATCCTCAGCAAAGGAGCATGGATAGGGTTCTGGGGCTTCAAAGGCAAGAAAGACAATCAACAAGAAAATAAGAAGAGCAAATGTATGGTAAACAAATGTTTTCCATGCTATGCAGATAAATCTTTCTAATATAAAAAGTTATTTCTGGGAATAGCTTTTTTCCTGCTAGAGGCTCCCTATCTAAATTCTTTTAGGCAGTTAGCAGGTGGTAAAAAGCTCTTTCTGAGTTTGCTGAGCGCTGATTATTTTCAGTTCAAAATAATCTACATGCCAAAGTGGCACATTCTAGACCAGCCTACCCAGAACTACTCAGTTCGAAGTAAGGTTGTATTTAATTATTTGTGAATTTATATAGTGGATTTTCTTGAAACCAGGAAGTATGTTAAAATAATTTAATAGTAGTTGATAGAACAATGTATAGAAATGAATATAACAGCAATCAACATATTTCAAATCACAAAAAAATATTCTATACACATTAATAATTAACTTTCAATTTTCATCTAAGAGTGGTAATAATAACTTCAATTTAATGAGTATCTACAATGTTATATTTTTAACATTTCTTATCCCAATTATTTTTTCTTACCTCAATTTTAAAAGTTAAATTTTGTAGAACTTATCTAAATTCTTGAGGAAGTAAATGGAAGCTTGAAAATGAACAATATATTGCCCAAGTTCTCATAACTAATAAATCTTGGAGACAAAATGAATTTTGATTGGTCTGACTTCTGTTTCTCTTCATAGAATAGTTCCGTTGCCAAGGATATCACTCCAAAGTATCTGATTATGCTGCATTTTCGAAGTAGAATATTTTAAAAAACTATTATTTAACAATTATATTTTAAGATCCTTCTTAAAATAGAGCATGGCCAGCATAAAATTGACAATACAGAAAAGAATGAAAAAGGAAAGACTTATTCATAATCTCTCCCTTCTCAAAAGCAACTCCTGTTACTATTTTGAAAATTTTAATTCTAGTTTAATTTCTATGCATATGGTTGTTATGTAACTGAGACTTTTTTGCATGTGAAATTATATATTTTTTCTTTTAATTCTTGCATAAATAATTCCCTACATTATAACAAAAATTTACAAACTTATTTTTTGTTTGCAAAGTAGACTATTTCATTCATGAAGTATATGTTATCAACCCCTTATCATTGAATATTTGTGGGTTTTTTGTAAATATCACAATGAAAAACAATAGAAAGAACTTTTTTGCACATAAAGATGTTATCATTTTCAGTTTTTTCTCTTTTGTATATGTCCCTTAAAAATGTATTAATATTCTCAAAATAATGGAAGGCTCTTGATATTTTTCAAAATTGCTTTGTAAGAGTTGCAGTTGCACAAATTTCTATTTTAATCAGCATGTTATGACAAGATCACATTGTATTTTAGACCTTATTTTTATGTATGTTGGTAATTAAATAATTCAAGAAAAGTAAACACCTCTTTGAGAAAATTCATTGATATATAGTGCATTGAAAAATTAATTATTTCAGTCATTATAAAACTCTGACCACTATTTTTTTTCATAAATTGAAAATTTTAGTTCTCTTTAACACCTGGAAGCAGCTTTAAATGGTCTCAATCCTATGAATAAAAATTATGAAAGAGGCATAAACAGTGACCGTATAGCTCATCATATTTTTTAATCAGCAGGACTAATCTAAAATTAATATCTGGTAAAATTAAAACATTTTACTTTGCTATGTTTCAGGATAAGCATATTGTTCACATTTGTGAACAACGCTCAGCAAGGAACATTTTTAAAACTAACCTATGTAAGTCTTAAATAAAAAGGAAATGTAAAAATAATTTAATTGTTTAGAAAGGAATATTAATGAGAAGACATATGTTAAGTGCATTTTGGCATAGTATAGAAGGAAGCTGATTGTTTTCCATGCTCCTTAATTATTATACTGTTTAAATTTATAATATCATATGACAATTGTTTTGAACAAATATCCAATTATGGGAAAAACAATTTAATATGTAAGGTAATCATTATTTTACTCTCATGCAAATTATCTGACACTTTTAACATAATTTATTATAGATATCTCATAACCTGAGTTTCAGCCATTGTCAATTAGTTTGGGCTGTTATAACAAATTATCATAGACTAGGTAGCTTAAACAACAATTATTTCTTATAGTTAGGAGACTGGTGAGTTCAAGATCAAGATGCTATAGATCCACCGTCCAGTGAGGACCCACTTCCTAGTATGCAAGTAGTCATCTTCTCAGATTACAGAGAGTAGAGTAGCAAGCTTTTCTGTCCTTCTGTTTGCTCCTTCTTCTTTGACGGTAGCAGTAAGATTAATTATTTTTCCAGATTTATTAAGGTCTAATTGACAAATAAAATTTGTATACATTTAAGTTGTACAACTTGATGTTTTGATACACATATACATTGTAAAAAAATCGCCACAATCAAGTTAACTATCATATCTATCATCTCACAGTTTCCATTTTCCTTCTTTCCTTCTTTTGTGGTGAGAACACTTAAAATTTACTTTCTTAGCAAAATGTTAAGTATACAGTACAGTATTGTTAAACAATATGTTAACTCTAGTCACATGGCAATACATTAGAACTCCAACACATTCATCTTGCATATCCTTGACCGATATCTTCATAATATATACATATATATCTCTATCTCTATCTCACATTTTCTTTATCTATTCCTCCACACTTCAATATCTTCCATATTATTGCCTATTGTGAATAATGCTGCATTAAACATAGGAGTGCAGATTTTTCTTCAAGATATTGATTTCATTTCCTTCAGATATATACTTAGAAGTGAGATTGCCAGATCATATGATAGTTCTATTTTTAATTTTTGAAAGAACCTCTATATTGTTTTTCATAGTGACTGTAGCAGTTTACATTCCCACCAAGAGTGTATAAGTGTTTCCTTTTCTCCACATCCTTGCCAACACTTGTTATCTTTTGTCTTTTTGATAACATTCTAACATGTGAGAGGTTGCATCGCATTGTAGTTTTGATTTTCATTTCCCCGATGATTAGTTATGTTGAGCACTTTTCATGTGCCTGTTGAACGTTTGTGTGTCCTATTTAGAGAATGTCTATTCAGGATTTTGCCCATTTTTAAATTTGGTTATTATTATTATATTATTTTACTATTGAGTTATATGAGTTCTTTATATACTTTAGATATTAACTCTTAATCAGAAAAAATGTTTACATATATTTTCTCCCATTCTTTAGGTTGCCTTTTCATTCTGTTTTTATGTCAAAGCTTTTTAGTTTGATGTAATCCTACTTGTCTCTAATGTTTTTGTTGCCTGTTGTTTGGGATCAAATCCCAAAAAAATCATTGCCCAGATCAATGTCAAGAAATTTTTCTCCTTTATTTTCTTTCAGTAGTTTCAGTTCTTATTTGTCTTTAATTTATTTTAGAATGTTTATTTTTATAAATGGTGTGAGATAAATATTTTACTTTATTCTTCTGAATGCGGACAAAGTTTTTCCAAAAATCTTTTATTGAAGAGACTGGCTTTCTCCTCATTGTATACTCTTGGCACCTTTTTTGAAGATCAGTTGACCATAGGTGTGTAGATTTTTTTCTTGTTTTTCTATTGTGTTACCTTGGGTTCTATGTCTGTTTTTATGCCAATACTAAATTGTTTGGTTATGTAGCTTTGTAATATATTTTGAAATCAGGAAATATGAAGCTTCTTGCTTTGTTCTTGCTCAATATTGCATTGGCTAGTCAGTCGTTTGTGGTTCTATATGAATTTTATATATCTATAAAGAATGCCATTGAAATTTTGATTGCATTGAATCTGTAGATCACTTTGGATGGTATATACAGTTTAAAAATAGTAATTCTTATAATCCATGAACGCAGAAGGCATTTTTATTTATCTGTGCCTTCTTTCATTTTCTTCATTAGTGTTTTATAATTTTCAATGCACAAGTCTTTCATTTCTTGATTAAATTTATCCCTGAGTATTTAAAATGTTTTTCTTTTTTCTGCTATTGTGAATGGAATTGTTTTCTTATATTCCTTTTCAGGTAGTTTATTTTCATGTGTAGAAAAAGACTAAATTTTGTGTGTTGGTTTCATATTCTATAACTTTACTGAATTTGTTTATTTGTTCTAAAAAGGTTTTTTTGGTGTGTCTTTAGAATTTTCTACATATATAATCATGTTATATTTGACAAGCAGTTTTACTTCTTATTTTCTGATTTGGATGTTATTTATCTATTTATTTTTGTTTAATTGCTCTGGTTAGAGCTTCCAGTATTATTTAAATAGAAGTGGTAAAAGTAGACATCTTTACCTTATACTGAACCTTAAAGAGAAACTTTCAATTTTTCCCATTGATTGTGATGTTATCTGTGGACTTTCCGTATATGATCTTTATTATATTTATATAAATTTCTTCCATAACTATTTTCCTGAAAGGTTTATCACAGATGAATGTTGAATTTTGACAATTACCTTTTCTCTGTTTATCAAGATGATCAAGTAATTTTTACTTTCATTCTGTTAATGTAGTATATCATATTTATTTGTGTATATTGAACAATCCTTGCATTTCAGGGATAAATCTCACTTGGTTATAGTGTATGATCCTTATAATGTGCTACTGAATTTGGTTTGCTAATATTTTGTTGAAGATTTTTGCTTTTATATTAATCAGAATATTGGTCTCTAATTTTCTTTTCTTGTGGTGCCTTTGACTTTTTTGTATCAGGGTGATGCTATTCTCATAAAATGATTTTGTAGTGTGTTCTTCAATTTTTTGGAAGAGTTTAAGAAAAAATGATATATATTTTTTTCTTTGAACATTGGTAGAACTTACCTGTGAAGCCCTCTGGTTCTGGGCTCTTTTTCGTTGAAGGGTTTGTTTTCGGTTTTGTTTTTGTTTTTTTCTCAATTTAATCTTATTTGTTATTGTTCTGTTCAGACTTTCTATTTCTTCACGATTAAGTCTTGGTATATATGTTTCTAAAAATTCTTCCATTTCTTTCAGGTTATTTAATTTATTGGCATATAATTTTCATAATAGCCTCATGATTCTGTTTATACATTGTGACATCTCCTCTTTTGTTTTTTTAATTTTATTTTGTCTTATTTCTTTTCTTAGTCTTGCTAAGCGTTTGTAGATTTTGTCTTTGCAAAAAACCAAAAAAAAAAACCTCTTAATTTTATTGACTTTTTCTCTTATGTTTCTATACTCTGATTTATTTTTATTGTAATCTTTATTATTTCTCTCCTTCTGTGAACTTTGGCTTAGGTTTTTTTTTTTTTCATGTTTTGAGATATAAATTTGCTTGCTTATTTGAGATTTTTCTCTTTTTTAATGTAAGTATTTATCACTGTAAACTTTCCTTTTAGAACTACTTTTTTTCTATTTTATAAGTTGTGGTGTGTTATGTTTTTGTCTCAAGATATTTTTTTAAAATTCTCTTTTAATTTCTTTTTTGACTCAATGATTATTCAAGAATGTCTAACTTAATTTCCACATATTAGTGCATTGTTTTATTTTTTTAATGTTAATTATTTCAAGTGTCATTCCATTGTGATCAGAAAAGATATTTTAGTTTTTTTGATCTTCTTAAATTCATGTGATCTATCCTAGAGAATGTTCCATGTGTACCTTAGAAAAATGCATATTCTGCTATTGGGTGGAATGTTCTGTATATATATATATATATGTCTGTTAGGTCCGAGCAAATACTGACGAATCTAAAGGAAAAAAAAGACAGCTATAAAATTAGAACTGGTTAAAGAATGCATTAGTACAGAAATAGATGACTTCACGATAAGACTATTTGATAATGAAAAGTTTGAGAATGCCATTGCTCATTGGCCAGGGCATAAAACTTATTTTATCTGAATGATAATGAAATCAACTAGAGATTCTATTCTTTATATACAGTTGTGGTGAGGACTAATTTTTAAATTTAATTAACTTTTAATTAAAAGAATTCAGAGAACATTTTTATTGTGTTTATTCTAAGTTCTGCCCCAAGCAAAATACAGTATACAGTTCTAAGTAATATGTAATTACAAAACATAAGAATCATAATATCTTGTCAACTAACCTTGATGGGCTATAACATTAAATGAGATTTAGGGATATGGGAATTTAGAAAGAATATAATTTATTATTTTTAATGCTAGTGTGTGTGTGTGTGTGTGTGTGTGTGTGTGTGTGTAAGGGGTGTGAGGAATATAGCCAATGAGCAGGTTGTTTAATCTTAATTACTTCACTTTTAAAATGAACTGGTTGGAGATGATACTCTCTAAGGTCTTTTTTCAGTTATAAAATTGAGAGATTCTATTCTGCTCTTGTGATATCTCAGTAAATTTCCCTAAGTGAACATTAAAAGCTCTAATTAAAAGAAAGATAATTAGGACCAAATTAGGATCATTTGCCTCTAAATTCCTCAAGGTCTCATTTCACAAATAGTAAAACTGTCAATGATATTGACTTCTTTGGAAACAACATTATCCTAATAGAAGGTGTTTTATATGGAAAGTCAAATCATTTTCTCCTCCACTTCTCTCTATTTTGTGTAGATTCTAAGGTGGTATTTTGGAGCCAAAAGGAGCCACTGACTGTTCTGTACACACATACTATCTAATTCACAGGGACAGGATAAGAGCAAGGGAAAACACAGTGTTTTCTGAATGTAGATTGTGTAAGAGTTTAACCTGACTTCAGCTTCATTTAAACTTTCATCAGGGTCTGTGTTCTGGTAACATCACACATGAATTTATGTCCAACTTTAGAGAAGGATGAATTTATAAAATATAGTAGAATTCCTTCCCACACTAATATACCCTGATAGTGATGGTTGGCCTTAAATTTCTCTCAATTTGACTAAATTTTGATGGATTTATTCTTGATTATAGGTCTCTAATGTCCCTTCTCATAAGAAATTTGCTTTCAAAAATTTGCAATTATAAATATTTTCTCTGCCCCTTTGAAATATAAATGTTTCCTCAATTTCTTGACAGTTTTAAACCCAAGAACATCCTTTTCAGTGACCTAGGAGCCATCCTTTAGAAATATAATTTTCAAGAAAGATAGGATTCCTCTCTCCTAGTTTCTTCTAACTTCTATAAGTACTAATTAACAAATACAAAAGGCCAAATCACATTGACTAACTTCCCTTCTATTATCCTTTACTAGTTTTCCACTAATTCATCCTAGCTCTTAGAATCTCTTTTAGATTTTGTTTCAGTAAAATTGAGTTTCTTTCTCCTATTTTGATAGCCTTGACCCTTATTGCAATAGTCTTGAATAAAGTCTTTCTTGACTGTTTAACTTGCCCAGTGCCATTTTTCTATTATGACTGCAAAGTGGAAGGAAATACAATGCATGTTAAATTCCAGCTTCCCATTAAAAGATATTGCCCAATTAATAAAAAGTGATGGGTTATTTAGTGATATGATTCCAAACTTAAAATATTCTTAACTATATGTAATATCACAATTTCTGTAAGTAAATGATGTTATGATATGTATGTATTCACACAGTTTCTATTTGTTAGAAAATATATTATATACATTTATTTATATTAAAATTATATTCTAATATGTATATTAATAAGGATAATTTTCTTTTTAAATTTCTCAAGTACTTCATAAGACAATAATATAACTATCCAAGCATATGACTATTTTTAACAACATTAGCACAATAAGAATACACATATATATGTGTATATATTAATTTGCACATTAATCTTATATGATTTGTGTTGTTGAAAGCAAATGAATATGTTATAAGTATTGAACTTTTAATGGGTTCCTTGTAAGGAGCTAGGAGATGTTTTAAGAAAGTTAGGAAGAAAACAATAAATAAAACAAAATAAAAGGAATAGATGGCAAATAGAAAAGTGTTTGGAAAAAAGTCTGGAAGCAAGTAGCTCTGATATATGTAGCTTTGGTTGGAAGGCGGGGCTTTGACAGTTACATAAAAGGTTAATCTATGTGCCTTAGAGCTGGTGCTTTAAGGGATACTCTGGTATAACATTATGTGGGTGAGGCTGAGTCTACTTTGAATTATTTTATTACTTATTTACTATCTTATGTAGAACACCTCTCCCAGAGCCCACCAAAGAGTGGAGATGATGATAGCTAACAATATCTCTGAGACAGACACACAAGATTGGACTAGAAAAAAAAAAATTACAAGAAAAAGTGCTTATTAATTTTTTCCTCCAAATTGAATCTGCAATTATAAATCATAATTAAATAATTGACTCCTGTGGCAAGTACTATATGTGGCTTAGGTTTAATTAATAACACTTTTTTTTTGGCAGTATCACATTCAGATTGATTGATTGACTGATTGATTTTCAATATGTAGCATATTTTATTTTTCATTTTATTACATTTTTGGGGGTGATTGCTTAATAAAATTATATAGGTTTCAAATGTAGAATTCAATAATACATCATATGTATACTGCATTGTGTGTTCACCACCTAAAGTTAAATTTCCCTTTGTCACCATATATTTGACCCCCTTTACCCTTATCTACCTCTCGCCCTCCTCCCTTTCTCTATGATAACCACTAAATTGTTGTCTGTGTCCATGAGTCTCATATTGTCTTGCTCATTTATTGCTTTTAGTTTTATATCTCACACATGAGTGAAATATTTTCTTATCTGACTTAAAAATTCCTTTTTTAAATTTGTTTATTTAATTTTTTTACTCAAATTCATTAGGCAATTCAGATTACATGGATAAAATTCGAGTTTTTTTCCTGGTAAAGCAGCCTTTTTTAAAAAAAATGTCTCACAGCAGATATGTCAAGTCTCCTTAAAGGAATGAATCATGTAGAGATCACATTTGTTGCAACAAATGACTTGTTGTCTAGTGCCTATTGCACTTTTGAGGGAAAGAACAGTCTAATTTTCAACCACAGGGGATCTGGATATACTATGTGTTACTCACTGACAAATATATATACTCTGTTTTCAGCTTTTCTTTGAAGAATTGCACTTAGGAACCCCTAATTATGCCGTATATCAGCTAAGAGATATAGAATGACAAGTTAAAGGCTTTCTTTCAAATTATGACTGCCATTTATTTTTAGGTGAAATTATTTATTGTAGAAGAGCAGACATTCATAGCACTTTGTACTTCTTAAAATTGAAGGAAGGTTCCTAAAACCTTAACATCTAAGAACTACTACTAAATATTATGCATCAGTCAAGCAAATGAAAAGTCTAGTAGGTTGAAAAAAAGTGTAAGAAATAGCAAAATTAGTGAACAGTAATTATACACTGGAAAATGGACCACAAGGACAATATGAGGGATGTAAAAACCAATATTTAATGTGTGCTAAGAAATTAAGATGTACATATTTTTCTCAGTAAAAGAAGTAGATAGTGAATGGAACAGGCAGAGATTAGATTGCAAAGAACTTATGGTACTGAATCAAGAGAATAAGAAAGATAATTTTTGAGGACTGTGAATTTCTGATTACAGAGTTCAATATTTTGGTCAGCCTTTTATTATTGTTATTTCACTTACCAATGTGATACTTTATAGTATTCTTTATTTAAAAATGATTAATAATTTTAATTCAGTATTTTTAGACCTTTTTTCTCTATGTATTCCAAATGGTTTTATTTATTTGTTTGTTTGTTTGTTTGTTTTTGGTGACATTGGTTAACAAAACCCAGTAAGTTTCAGCTGTACATATTAACAGTAAGGCATATCTGTTGTATTATGTGTTCCCCTCTCATAGTTAGATTTCTTTCTGTTACCACATATTTGACTCCTTTTACCCCATCTACCTCCCTCTTCTCCCATACCCCTTACCCTCTGGTAACCACTAGTCCATGTCCATGAGTCTCTGTTTGTCTGTTTGTTTGCCCTGCTCGTTTGTTGCTTTTAGTGATATCCCACATTTAAGTGATATCATGTGGTTTTCAACTTTTTCTGTTTGCCTTATTTCGCTTAGCATGATTATCTCAAGGTCCACCCACAAATGTTACAAATGTTGTTGAATAACAAAAGCATAATGTGTGATTTATTATAAAGGTATAATAAAATATGTTATAGTCTCTGAATGTCATATGTCTGTTCCTCTAAGTGAAGATAGAGTGCAAACACCATCACCTTTAGAATCAGATCTACCTAGTTTATACTACTATAAGAATTCTAGCTTCACTAACATGGTTGGATTAATTAATCTCTTTGAATTTCATTCTTCCGATTTTAAATTTGTAAATGGTAATGCCAATACATGAGTATTAATTAAGATGATATGTATTTCTATAGCAGTGGAGATTAATAAAATGAAACTGTAGCTGGACTATTTCTGTCATGTGACAGTGCTAGTGGTTGTGATACCTTGCACTTGAGGCTTGTAAGAGTCCACAGGAAACGCTTTATAGCTTTATGTAAGTTCATCTCCAACAGAAAGTTAGGATATGCCATATATCCATGTACTGGGATTCCGTGCAAAAAAAATCATGTTGTTTTAATTGTGCTCAATACAGTATGTAGTAAGTTGTTTTGTTTCCTTAAAAGAAGGGAAAACTTAATGTGCATTTTCATTGAACTTCCTTAAGAAAATCAAACATGAATTTGGAATCTTTGTCCCTTATATATTATCTCAAATATATGATTTTTTTTTTTGCCCATGTTAATATTTTTTAACACTGACTTTTAGAGAAAAAAATTGGTCAGTGGTACTATCAATCAGTTCAATCACAATTATTACATCATTTAGGTACAAAACAATTGAGCTTTATTTTGTATTCTTCCAGAAAAAAATGTTAGATGCTTAAGTTACAGCAGACATTGATGGTTAGCTGCTCTAACACCTGTTCCCAAATTTGTTTCCCATCACTACATTTTAGCTATTTGTAGTACTATTGGCCAAAAAAATGATAAGTAGAAGTCTGCTTCTGTGTTTCTAGAAAACCTTCACATTCTTAATACAGGTGCTACCCTATCTTTATATTTCTTCCACCTGCTAGATGTGGTTGTATTGACTAAAGCAATGAGTCATCAGCTCTGATGACTCAGAGCCCTGGAATCAATGCAACAACTGACTTGCTCTACATTTCTTGTTATGTGAGTAAAAATAACCTCTTTGCTTAAGTTTGTGTAAATAGTATTTTGTTACCAGAAGCTAAAAACATTCCTATTGGATTTACCTCACTATGTCATTTTTCCTTTCTAGCCTTAGGTCTCCTCAAAAATAAAAGTGAATGTATGGTTAATTGTATGAGTCAACTTGAATGAGCTAAGGATGGCCCTCATAGCTGATAAAACATTATTTCTGGGGTGTATCTATGAAGGTGTTTCTGGATGAAATTAACATTTGAATCAGTGAAGTCTGTAAAGTAGATTATCCTCACCAATGTGGATGGCATAATCCAATATATTAAGGGATATATCTATATCTATATCTATCTATCTATCTATCTATCTATCTATCTATCTATCTATCTATCTACCTATCTATCTATCTATCTATCTATCTATCTATCTATCTATCTATCAATCTATCTATCTATGCAGTAGAATGGGGAATTCACCCCTTTTTCTTTTTACCTTCCTGCTTAAACTGAGACATTGGTTTTCTCCTGCCTTTGAACTTATATTCACACCATCAGCTCTCCTGCTTCAGACTTAGCCTGAAATTATACCTTGGGTTTCTGGAGTCTCCAGCTTGCAAATAGCAGATTCTGAGACTTATCAGCTTCCATAATTACATGAGTTAATTCCTCATTATATATCTTATTGGTTCTTTTTCTCTGGAGAACTCTAATTAATACAGTAAGGATCAGATAACAGAATATATGTGGGCATTCTAGTTCCAGATATCTTTATTTTTACTCTCTGTCATGTTTGCCCTGAGCAGATTATATTGACCAATTGGGGAATAAGAAAACAAAACTAATCTAAAAATAAATTTCAGTTTCAATCTTGCCAATTGCATCTCTCTTCAATCTATTAATGGCCAATTTTAAAGAATCGTGGCTTTTTAATCAGATTTGCTAAAAATTGAATGAGAATAATTATTTTAACTATTCTAACATGTTTCTCTTGGTACTAAGTCTCATAAATTCATCTACATTTGTGGGTTAGTAGAGAGAAATGTCTTACAAATGGAAGCAATAATTTTGCCACCAATCTCTAGGTAAAGTCAAACAGTACACAAATAAAATTAATAGAAAATGTATTGAATGTATTATTTATTTTTTCCATGTATTGAATGTATTATTTATTTTTTCCATGTCTCTATCTTTAAATGGTATATCTTTCTAGTTAATCACTCTAATAGAGGTTAAAAAGATGTCCAAATTACCTTGTTTATGCAGATTATAGAAAATATGGCAGAGAAGTTTCTATGTGATACTTTTGCTATAATAATTATATCTTGCACGCAACTCTTCTATCTTTATTACCAGGAAAATATGATTATGAATTTACAAGAGTGAGAAATTAGACCCAAATGAAGGAAGAAGAGATTATATTGAAATTGTGGCATTGAGCTCATTGAAGTAAAAAAGAAAATTTTTAATTGGATTCTCTTGGCTAAATGCCAGAAAAAGCTGTAACATTAAAAAAAAAAATGTATGGAAGGGATATAATGTTTTATCTATGAAAGGTAGATGTCTAAGGCAAGGCAAAAGTAAAATCTATGAGCCATGATCAAAACAGATTAAATATGTACCTAAATGATTGATACAGTTGCCCGGAAATATACAACACATTAAAAATGAAGGCTAAATCACTCAAGATACTATAAACAACATAGTAACTCAATAATTTATTAATCCAGACCCATTGTATTTAGACTAAATTTGTCTGAGTTTTAAATATCAGATGAACTCTATCCTCTGCTCTCATACCCAGTCTCTTTACTGAAGTCTACATATACCTGAGCATGCACTACAGATGCCTTCTCCTGAGAGAAGAGTCATGCCTAAAGCACTCATGTGATAGACTCTATTTTTTTAAACGATAGTTTTGAACTCTTTTTGAATTATATTTCATCATAGTTTAAACCTTACCACTCTGTCTCACTTGGTGTATCTCCTTGGACCTAAAGTAGGCATCTAAATTTTTTTGAAGTTATAGAGCGGGTTGATTCAAAACCTCTACTGTAAGGAATTCCTGACTCTGGATATATATGTCTTTGGTTTGAATGTGAGAAGTACAGGGAAACTCAGCAGACAGTGAGTGGTGTGATGTAGAACAAGGACACAAGGTGAGATGGTAGCAAGCAGAATCAATTTAGAGAGAGTAAAGAGCTACAAGTAGAACAGAAGGTGACTGAGTCATAATGGTGACTTATGAGATTTAAGTTTTATCTAGAATGGCATTTCAATTTCTATGTGGTATGACTGTACGATCATTGATAGAGTTTGTCTTCTTTACTTCCCCATGTTCTCTTATAATGTTTCCCCAAATACATTATGTTTGTAATCTGAAAAGTTCTAAGTAATGAGTATAAAAGCACAAATCCTAATATTTTGATGTGGGTATAAAATTTTACCAGATGATGAATTGTACTGAGGTCAAACTCCAGGCCAAAATTTGCAAAGTTAGAAAATAGTTACCTGTTTTCATTTGTTCTATTTGTTTGTTTGAGAGTAATGTTTGTTTTTCTATCTTTTAACAAATTCTGTTTGAAACTAAGCAACACTGGTTCGTCTCTCTTGGTTGACATAACTACCATTACATGAGAATTAAAATATATAGTTTAACTACAGAAAACAATATAATATTCTTCAGATCTATCATCTTCTACCGTCCTCTAAATACAAGTCACTCCTGTTATTACCATTGGGGGTGATCTAAATTTGTCATTGCCCTGGTGGGCCTTTTTGCTGATGCAGTAAAGAATTACAGACCAGCGAAGTTTAGGAAAAGTAAGATTTTTTGAAGTACATTTTAAGAGAGAAACGGGCTACACCAGAGAGGGCTGTAACCTTGTAGAGATGGGAAGGTCTGTCTTATATCTGAGCCTTTATGGGAGGTTACAAGGGTGGTGCTAGCTGATTGAAGAGTGAGGTCATTTTGATTGACAGTTGGCTGTTATATAACCTATTGTCAACTGTGCATGTTCCTTTGCAGAATTCAGTCTGTTATCATTAGATTCATGAATGTCTGGGAATAATCATGGTGTAATGAGGCTGAGATGCAAAAGTCAGATAACTTGTTACTGAACAAGTGTTTGTGGCTGGCCTAAACCTATTGCTATGCTATGGCCATTTATTGCCTTATACTTCAGGATGTAGGGTTATTGTTATTTGAAAGATGAGTTTTTTCTAGGAGGTCCTAAGGGTTACCTTTTGGGTTGGGCCATCAGTATTGTCATTTCTGTGGTTATAGAACTGGACCTTTACTCCTGTTGCTCGTGGCTACCTAACTACTTAACATTTTCATCTGCTTTTACTCCACCCCTATGTTGCTCTGTATTTCTTCTTCTCTGACTTAATCTCTCATTATAGGCTTCCTTGCCAAGCTCTTCCATCGTGCCATCTGGAACACTAGTGCGCCGTTGAAAACAAAGAAAAGCAACAAAAAATTATATGACATCAGCATATTTTTTGAATACTTTCTATTCCTTGTCTTAAATGAAAGCTTTCTCTCCCTAAGTGTTTCTTATAAACATATTGAGTGATTGAAAAAGTTCATTCTTCCATTATGGATATCCTGAAAGATGAAGGGAGGAAAGGTGGAATGGCAGGAAGGAAAGATGGAATGGCAACTTCAGCTCTTTTCTGATTACTCTTACCCTTCCAAAAATATTCCCTTTCACAATCATGTAAAGACACTTCTTTGATAGGGTGACCAACTATCACTGTTTACCTGGAACTGCTCTTATTTTAATATTTAAAATCCTGTTCCTTGGGAAATCTGTCAGTCACAGGCAAACCTGGACAGTTGATCACCCTTGATCTTCATGTAATATCACCCACATCCTTCCTGTAAATATGATTCCTGCTCTCATGGGACTACACAGTCAAGTATGGCTTTATTTCTACTCTTGACTGAAATTACTAAAAGTTTCAAAGTCTTTCTGGTTGATGTAGTGCTCTCCATTCTAGGTTTGTGAGAAAAAAAAATTACTTTTTTTCTCCTGTCTTTCTGGAACCTTGTCAAGCCTTTCAAGGTGTCTCTGACTCCATTTCTATTTAAATGTTGGTGTTTCCGATAAGATTCGTCATTTACCCTTATTCCTTTCAGTCAATAAGTTCTCCATGCATGGACTCACTTAATCCCATTGGATTTAATTATTGATTATATAAAAATGATCTCCAAATCTATCTTATATTTGATTCTCCCCATTTACCTATTATCAGCTGGACATCTCCACTAGAAGTTTCACATTTACATCAGTGTGTCCCAAACCGAATCCTAATCTTTCTCTTGCTCTTCTATTGTTTATTTTGATGGAAAACACAAGCATACACTCAAAGGCTTAAGAAATAAAAACTGTGACTCATTCTATTTATCTCCTTTACTGTCACCATCCTCATCCTCCCACTCCAAACAGTGTCCAGTCTGAAACATTCCACCTATTTGACACATGTTTTTATGTCATCTTTATTCATACAACTTATCAACCAAACTAAGATATATTTGAGAGCAAAAGAGGATACTAATTAGACAGATTACTGGAACGTGAGTGTGTCCGTTGAAACCCTTCATGATCTTTGTGTTAATTGGGGTTTAACTAAGAAACAGAGATAAGAAGATGCATGTGTATGTGTGTATAGATAGATAGACAGACAGATACATATTTATTTTAAAGAATCAGTTTACATGATTTTGAGATTAGTAAATCCCAAACTTGCAGTGCAGACTTGCAAGCTGGAGACTTAACTGACTGAATGATACCCATTTACAGTATATACATAGAGGGAGCAATTGCTTTACTTAAGATCTATTTGATAGGTAGACATGAGCAACTGGGAATGAAGGCCCAACCCAGGAGACCACCCTTAAAAACAGTCATATGTCAATCAAAATAACCTTACAGGACAATAATCTAGCACAGGGCACCCCAATTGTGTAAGAATTAATAAATAAAATCAATTTCACCTTTTGTAAAAAAATAGAAAAAGGTGATCCTTTGGTAAAATGACTTCAAACCCTGGCACATGAATTGGTAAATGGAAGGTGGTTGGCATTTTGTTTCTTTATGTCCCTAGGCCAGGGGTTCCCA
>NW_006438113.1:17142921-17178448 GCF_000325575.1 Pteropus alecto | reverse complement strand
CATGAGATCTGGGGTAATTTTCAGGATTGGAAGTGACTTTCAGTTACTCTGAAGTTCATCTCTCTGGATGGATGGAGCTCTTCTTTCACCTTGATGGACATGTAGCCATCAGTTCTTCACCTCCAGGGAGGGCGCCACTAGTGTTGTTAACAACTACCATTCAACCTCTATTCAACCTCTGACCCAAACTCTCAAGTAGAACTATTGTGTGCTGACTTCAGCTTATTTACATAGTATTATTTCAATTGTCTTTAAAAATTTTCTTTTAAAAAACCTTCTAGCTGTGAATTTTTAGTGAAAAAATTGAGCTCTTCAAGCCTAAAATCAATTTCTCCTTCAATTTGATTTCATTTTTATCGCATTTAAACAAAGAAAAAAGTTAATATGCCTTTTATATACAGATATTTTCAAATTGTGTGGATAAATACAAATAACTTTGAATGTCTATTTCATCATGTCAGTTTTAATTCATACTCCACTGCTAAGTACGTCTTGTAGAAAACCAAAGAATACTCAAAATATCATGATAATTAAAATTTAGAAGTATTTTTTTTTAAGAAAGGAATATTGAACACTAATTATTGCTCTTAGTACCTTACCATTTACTGAGAGAAAAGCTTCTCTATTTTTCCCTTGGTTTCATTCCTTATTTATTAAAAAAGAGGAATTAAGAAGTACAAATTAGTAGTTACAAAATAGACATAAGGACATAAGGTATAGCATAAGAAATATAGTCAATATTTTAAAAACTGTTTATGGTGTCAGAGGGGTACTAGATTTGTTGGTGTGATCACTTTGTAAGTTATATAAATGTTTAATCACTACGTTGTTCACCTGAAACTAATATTATACGCCAAGTATAATTGAAAAATAGAAATATAATTTTAAAAAAATAGACTAACAATTTCTCCACTGGAAAAAAATAACAAATGATACACAGATTATTGGTTATTTTTAGAATAACATTTATGGAAACTTAACAGATGGCAATCTGTCAGAGAAATTGAAGACGATTACAGTTTAAAATACAATAGACATATTTAAATTCCAGAGAATTTTGGAAATTGATGGTAGAAGTACAGTAAAAACTCAATTAACTGATACCTGCCTTGCTTTAAATTTTAATTAGCCAAGTTCCTCACAGATTTGATTTTAGAAGATAATGATAAATGAAAGGAAAAGCTGCATGGATATAAACTTAAACGACACCTTTAATCATGCCATTTTCCCATTCAAACATCTTCAGTAAGTCTCCTTGACTTCCAATTTCTTCTTCCTGTTACCGCTGGGGTGATGTGAAATCCAGCTTCACCTCAGTGGTGTGGGGGATCCCGCAGATGCAGCAAAGAATCGCAGGTCAGCGAGATTTAGAAGAAGTAGGATTTATTGAAAATACATTTTAGAAGGAGATGGGCCATGCTAAGAAAGACTGTAGTCCTGTGGAATTTGGGAGGTGAAAAGATAAGACAGAGTATGCCCCAAGGGAAGAGTGGGTTTTCAGCGAAAAGAGCTATGAGAACAATGTAGAAGTGGGAAAAATCTGTGTATATTCGGGCTGTGGTGGGAGGTCCTAGATGATCCATATGTGAGATTGCCTTGACTGACAGTTGGCTACTTTATAACACTTTGCCTACAGTACATGTGCTTACCTAGAATTTGGTCTATTATAATTAGATTCATGAACTTCTAGGCATAGTCATGGTATTATAATGACGGTATAATGAGGCTGAGATTATGGGCAGGTTAGGATAATACTTTTTGAGCATGAGTTTGTGGCTGGTTTAGCCAGCAGCTTTTATGGTCTTTGTGCTCTAGGATTTGGGGTAATTTATAACCTTAAAAGGGAGGTGTTTCTGGGAGGTCCTTAAGGAAAGTCTTCAAGGGAGGTTTCCATGGTTACAGAGCAGGGCCTTTGCTCCCCTCACTCATGCCTGCCTAACTACCTAGCATTCTGAAAAAGCTTTCACTTTTCTAATTTCCACATGCAACTGGAGTTATTATGTGAAATGAAAATATCTTTCATCCCCACTCTAGTTTAAAGGTTCAAAGACTGCTTTATCTTCTTAGATTCAAGACAAGGTTTCTTGAAATGTTCTATAGCCCCTCATGGCCAGCACTCCACCTTCCTCTCCATCATTACATTATATCTTACTGCACCCTTAATTGCAGTGGTCTTCTATCATCCCTGCACTATGCTCATGCTCACTCCTGCCAAAAAGGTTATTTTCTCTCTAGAGATCTTTTTCTTTTTCTCTAGCCTAGACAATACCTAAACATTGTACACCAACAGGGATAAATCTAATATATTTTTTCCCCAAATTTAATACATGAGTAAATTTCAGCTTAATCTGTACTTCCTAGGGAAATCTTTGTTGCCATCCTTTACTCAGTCAAACACCACATTATCTGCTCTCTTAGCACATCTCTCTCTTCACAGTAACTATCACAGTTGCAATTTAACAAACATTTTGTGACTATTTTATTACTATATGAATTTCTCATTTATAACACCACCAAAGGGCATTCAAATGCATTTTTGTTCATGATATTGTCTTCGAGACTTAGAACAGTATCTGTTAGAAAGAATTCAATAAAAATTAATTGCATAAATACATGTATAGATTTCTTATATAGAGAAATAGTCTCCAGAAACATATTAAAACTCTTATCATGAGGTGTTTTGAATTCCTGACCTTAATTAAATACTTAAAGATGTAAAACTGACCATATGTTCAATTAAAGAACATATGTTAAATTCTAGAAAATAATTTAACAAAGACTATCTCAAAGTAAGGTAAAGTGATGGAAAAATGAAGAAATATTTAAAAGTATGTGAAAAAGGATTATCATACATAAAAAATCTCAGTTCTCCTAATACAAAAAGAGGTACTCGGGTATACAGAATGATGGTTCAAGATAGCATTATACAGTTTCTCTACACAAGAAAAAAATTAGTTTTCATTTTATGACAATTTTTCAAAAATACAAATAAGATTCTACTAGATTTCTCCTCAAATTCTTCTGAAAATATTATTTTTGGTACTTAAATAATATTTGTCTATAAATATTAAAATCCACTATTTTGTTCTGTAAAATATGGCTTTTAAAAAGCAGAAAGAACTAAAATTTGAAAAGATAGATTAATTTAGAAAAAAAATATGCATTTGAATGTCTTATCTAATCATATATATATAACATTATGCTTGAACCCATTCACACACACCCCACACACAAATATACCACTTGTACAATCATTTACATTTACATCCATACTAAAACATGTTTCTGCTAATTTTTTATAATTTCAATATTTACACATATGTCCAAATATTTAGGTATGGAAGTAGAAAATAGCCTTTTTTACCTCTCTAGTAATCATGATTATTATGTAATAATTTAGTTCTTGCAACATGTTGTCATGACAAATGATCTAATGGAGCTAGAAAAGGAATATATCCACAACATCCTATTCTACTATTAAATTGGGACCCACAGAGATTAATTCTATGAAGACAAGTTGAACAGTTTTTCATTCTGAAAAAGAATTTATTTTGAACATTTGCCGATTCGTGCTTTTAGTCAGATGCTCCGCTGCCTTGTGGAGACAGACGACTAAAAGTTCTGGAGTATACATAGTATTAGTTTCACCTTCAGCAAGGCTGAGCAAATCTTGTAATGTTTAATGAGTTTGGTCAGTCTTTCACTTATCACGTATATGAACTGTAATAATTTCTTGGTGAAAGTTCAGCTGAGGAAGAGTATCACTTCACCATTATGTCTTTATACTTGATGGAACAAAGATAGAAACAACTCAAAACAAAACAAAACTCTAGCCTGGGACTCAGAAATCCTAAATTTTAGTCAAATATAAGATGTAAGTGAAAGCAGTTTAGTACAATTTAACAAATAATGAACAAATAAATGAACATTTAACAAATAATGGACTAGTTATTGAGGTAACAAGATGTGCTTTATAAAATCTCTAGACTTGAGAAACTTTCTGAATAATTGGGAGGCAGACTAGAAAGTAGGTAAAAATGACAATACTAAAAGAAATATTTATAAAGTGCTTTGGAAAATACATTTGAAGCAGCCACAGAGACGAGATCTTCTTTGAAAGATTAGTATAATTTATTCAAGCAGTCAAAAAAGGAAATAAATGAAGTAACTAACATTTATTATGTGCCTACTTTGTGCCATATGTTGTGCTAGGTGGAATTATCAATTACCTACTTTGCTTTTTAAAGCATTACCTTGAAACAAATATTTTAATGCCTGTTTTATGAAAAGAAGTAACTGAGTCTCAAAGAGGTTAAATAACTCACCCAAGGTTAAATTTATCAAAGGACTCTGATTCTGACATGCATACTCTGTTTATTACCCCACACAACTAGACAGTAATAAAAGCAGACTCAAATAAGTATTGACTTGGAGCACATTGAATTAGAAATACTCTCAAGGTTAAGTTCCCTGGACATAAACCTGGCTGCGCTGATATCAAATAAAAAGCTACAATGGCATCTACACATCATCTATAGCATTCTCCAGATCTCCTTCCACGTGCTTTTGTAACAATTCCTTGTGGAAAGCTAAGTTTGTCCTGCCCCTGCCTCAGCTGTTTCCTCTATGTGGAAATATTCATTAAATAAGAAATTAGAAATGCTGATCTCTGGCTCAAGATGGAGATATAGGCTAGAGATAGAAAAATTATAAGCCTTCAGCTAATAGTAATACAGGTAGAAGTAGCACTTGAAGCAATAAAAGAAAATTAATATAATTATAATAGTGTACCCTAAGGCTGTAGTAGCATTACACATGCTATTCTATTACTGGGATATTCTTCTGTACTCCTCTTATCTTTTGCCTAAGTAAATTATATACTACGTTTGTATTTTAGCTTAAATATCTGAGATTACTACTGGTAATTATGCAATAATTTGTATGTACATGTGTGTGTGTGCGTGATTAAGAGCAATTTAGTGAACCTATGAGCATGCAAATATGGATACACTAAATATGACACATTTGTGGACAAAAGCTTCTAACTATAGGGAACAAGAGCATTTTCTTTTGCTTCATTCGGGATACCTTTTTCTCAGTTCATTCATTAAAAGTTTATATTGCTCAGCATTCTCTTTATACTGTACATACGCAGGGTTCAGTTGACCCTTGATTCATTCAGAAATGGCTAGGTATCTACCATATACTGGGTACTGTGAACAAGCTGGGCATACGAGGGCAAAAAATAATAATAATTCTGCCTTAGTAGAGCTTTTGCACTAGAAAATTACAAGAATAAATCAAATACTTACACAAATAAATTATGGTTGGTTCTTTAAAGGAAAAGAATATGATACTTTAAGAGAATATAAGAAAATTGTAACTAAGCTAGAGAAATTAGAGAATAATCATATCATTCAGGGATTACTGAACACTGGCTCTGTACTGATGTTAATTCCAGAAAAATCAAAACATCACTGTGGTTTACCACTCAGAGTAGGAGCTTATGGAGGTCAGGGTATCAATAGAGTTTTAGCTCAGGTCCATCTGACAGTAGGTCCAATAGATCCCTGAATCTATCCTGTGGTTATTTCTCTAGTTCCAGGATGCATAATTGAAATAGTTGTGCTCGGCAGCTGACAGAACCTTCATATTGATTCCCTAACATGTGGAATGAGGGTTATTATGGTGAGAAAGGTCAAGTAAAAGCCACTAAAACTGCCTCAAAACAGAAAAGTAGTATATTAAAAGCAATACCAAATTCCTGGAGGAATTGCAGAAACTAGTGCCTCCATCAAGGACTTGAAAGATAGAGAGGTGGTGATTCCTGCCACATCCTCATTCCACTCCTCTATTTGGCTTGTGCAGAAGATAGGTAGATTTATGGAGAAAGATAGTGGAAAGCTTAATCAAGTGGGGACTTCAATTGCAGCTGATCTATCAGATGTGGTTTCATTGTTTGAGCAAGTAACATATTTCCTGGTATACAGCTATTTATCTGGCAAATGCTTTTGTTCCCCCCATTTCGATACCTGTTAATAAAGAGCACAATAAGTAGTTTGCATTCAGCTAGCAAGGCCATCAATACATCTTTATTTTCCTACCTCAGGTATATATCAGCTCTCCAGATCTACGTCATAATTTGGTTCATGGGGATCTTGATCACCTTTTCTTCTATAAAATATCATATTGGTCCATTACACTGATGACATCATGCTGATAGGCCCAGTGAACAAGAAGTAGAAAATATTCTAGACTTATTGGTAAGATATTTGAGTGTCAGAGGGTGAGAAATAAATCTAAATTCATAAGCCTTACTAAAATGTTTAGGGATATAGTTGTGTGGACATGTTGAGATATCCCTTCTAAGGTGAAGGATAAGTCATTGCATCTGATCCCTCCTACAGATAAAGAGGCACAATACCTAATGGATTTCTACGGATTTTGGAGGGAACATATTTCTCATTTGGGTGTGTTATTTCTGCCCATTTTACCAAGTGACTCAAAAAGCTGCTAATTTTGTATGCAGCCCACAATAAGAGAAGGCTCTGAAATAGATCCAGACTGCTGTGCAAGCTGCTCTGCCACTTGTGCTGTATGAACTGCAGATCCAGTGGTACTCAAAGTGGCATTGGCAGATAGGGATGCTACTTGGAGTCTTTGGCAAGCTCATATAGTGAATCATAGTGCAGGCACTTAGGAATGTGGACCAAAGCCTGGCCATCATCTGTGGATAATAACTGTCCTTTTGATAAACTGTTTTTGTCTGCTACTATGCCTTAGTAGAAACTGAGAGCTTAACCATGGGCCACCAAGTTATTGTTATAATATGTTTGTGTGTGATTTTACCTATATCAATATCTACATATCTTTGATCTCTTCCCTTTCTTATTTCTTTATCATATGTAAGATGTATTGATTTTATGTTATAATATTTAAGTATTTTCAACTTTACATCATAGTATTTAAGTTACCAGATATCACGAAGAGTATACATCAGCCAAGAACTTTGCATTCTTTTCTGGGAAAAGGTTAGTACATTTTCAGTTATACATATGATAATTGTATCATGTTAGTATGACCTTGTTTTCATCTTTATTTGAAGACTAAGCATAATTTTAGGAGATGTATATGTGCCATTTTGTCAAGCAGTGGATTTGTGATGGTTAATTTTATATGTCAACTTAGAGGATGTTTTTAGATAATATTAACATTTAAATCAATAAACTTTGGGTAAAAATGGATGGTTCTCCATATGTTGGTGAGCCTAGCTTAATCAGTTGAAGGCCTGAATAGAACAAAAAGCCTGACCTCTGAGCAAGAGAGAATTCACCAGGAGACTGCCTTCGGATTTCATCTGCACTATTAGCAACCTGAGTTTTTAGGCTACTGGTCTTCAAACTGGAACTACACCATCAGTTCCCCTGGGTCTCAAGCTTGTCAACATATGCTGCAGATTTTGAAGTTGCCGTCTTCCGTAATTACACAAGCCAATTTCCTTATATCTCTTTCTATATATGTACATCCTATTAGTTCTGTTTATCTGGAGAACCCTGAGTAATACAGAAGTATTAGGCTTTTAATTTTTAGGTTTTTTATCACAATACAGAAAAGACAAAGAGGAGACTCTGAAGGAAGTGCCAGGCTCGAACCATAACTACATGTTGGGTTATAATTCTTGCCAACTCTATGCTAAACCTATTTGCAATATCACTGCCTTACACACCAGAGCCCCTAAATATGTTTTTAATTTTGAAATGCAAGAAATCTGGTTCTTCTTTTCGAATGAGGGTGATCTTTGAAAACTGTAGATAAAAAATGGAAGCTTAAAAGGTAAGATGCCTCACTGGAACTTTATTCTGATGGATTATTGCAGAAAGTATAAGGAGTGAGGATTTGATTGCCCATTTCTGGAGAAGAGCTTTCTACATATTGAGGTGTTTCTTGCCAAATGTTGGCCTAATTAAGCCCGAGAATGCCCATTTCTCTGCAGGCCTGGAGCTGCTAGATAAAGACAAGCAGTGCTGCAGCATCATGAGACTTCATTATTATGTTGGCAAGACTCCTACATTAGCAGTAGTTGGGAGGACACCTGGCTAACTGGGGTTTACAGGGTATATGATTTCCATCACATTACAGCTGGAATGTTAAGAAGCATAATGGAATTTTTGGAGAAAGATGCTCTGCAGTTGCCAAGAGTCTCAGTATCTTATAAGGATTCTAACATCGATAACCCCCTCCTTCATGTTTAGAGTGTTCTGCAAAGCAAATAAAGCATTTGAGATAGTGAAGATGGGCTGATTCTTCAAGCTAGTAACTGCAGTTAATGGGATCAGGCCATCAAACAAACTTCCCAGATAGATCTCCATGCATAAACAAACAAGCAAATAACATAAAGCATGACCACACTCTATCAATAACCCAGGCCAAGAAAAATTCTTCCTCTCTACTCCTATTCTCAAATTAAATTTGGACTAGTTTCAGTTTGAGCCTTGAGACTAGTTTGCTTTGTCTCTCTGCAAACACAATAATACTTTAGTTTTAACATCCTCTAATCAAGAGGATATCATTAGCCTGGCTCTTGAACTATGCAGATTACCTGGGTCAGGTTCTTTTTTTTTTTTAAAAAAAGGCAGATGTAAACTCTGTTGTTTACTAAAAAGAAAAAAAAAAAAAAAAAAAAAATTAATTATATTTTTTTTTTTTTTTAAAAAAAGGCAGATGTAAACTCTGTTGTTTACTAAAAAGAAAAAAAAAAACATAAGATGAATTATATGATTGTTATTACCTGGAACAAGTTTTATCCAAGTTCTATTAAATCTTAGCAATTTTATGCAGTAACAAACAAGCCTCCAATATTTCGGACAACAAACCAGGGATGAGGCTTGCAATTTTTCAAATCTCCCTCTGTTTTTCTCTCTATAACTTCTAGTATGTTCTTTTACAATTTTAAACCAACAGACTTTTTGAAAAGATCATATTTTATGGGTTGGATTTGTTGTTTGCCACTGTATGTAGCCCATCAAAGTTATAAAGCAATGGCACTTGAATTTTTCTGTAAAAGATAACTTTTTAATTTACATTTCACACATCTGTTTTATTACTTATATATGTTTCCTGTTCCATTATTTTTTATCTAAATTCAATGTAACTTTTAACTAAAACCAGAGGATGAGTATATTATTATTCCACTTATAATATAAAAATACTTCCTGTGGGAACCGAGAGTTTCATAAAACGTATCAAGATACTGTGCACTTATTAAAATAGCTGAAATATAATAAAACTTTATTTATGGGCACAAATATGTGTCACAAATATTTTACAAAATTAAAAATTAAAATGGCATTTTATTCATATATTAATACACTAAATGTAGTTATATGTACTACATATATTCAAAATTTTGAGAGAAATCACATGTAATAAATGTAATCTCTTACTATGATAAAAAAATTTTTTAAATCTTTGCTAGCTCTTTATGGTTACTTCTGAACTGACCTATGATATTTTATCTTTCTCCTTCAATATTCTTTCTTGTTCATCAATCATTGTTTTCTTTCTGTTCAATGTCAGTGAGAAAAGTAGTGATGCAACTGCAAATAATAAATTATGAACAAGCTTTTGCCATTTATATCATCAATATGACAGTGCAGTGCCTGCAGACATTGTTATTTCCGGTCTGCATTCTTGGACACTGAGTTCTATAAAACTACTATTAGTCATAAAGCTTGGACATGAGACATACTTGTGTGCAGTGAATCTTCTGATGGAGAATGAATTAGTCTTTCAGGATGACAAAATCAAGGTATCCAGGGTCTCTTAGAAATCTGATTCTACTGTATTTTGAGCTTATTCCTTACACATCCTCTTCATGATTTCCTATAAGTCACTAAGATTTGGTCTGTTTACTTTTTTTTTTTTTACCATTGCTAAAGCTTTTCCTGGATTGCTCTTACTTCCTTTGATATGCATGCATAACAGGTCTCTGAGTCAACTTTATTCCTTTGACCACTCTCAGAAGCAAGCACAGCCCATCACATATTTTAATCATGTTTTAAGTTTTGTACTGCTATGTATAAGAAATACCCAGTGGTTAGGACTGACAAAGACGCTCTACTCAGATTCCTCTGAATTCTCTTCTCAACTAGGCCCTGACTTTTCAGCTTCTATGTTTGTCTCTGCTTCATCTGATTTTACCAAAAATTCTGCTAATTTTGGTTAGCCTGTATTCCCCATCATCGATATCTGATCACCCTCAATATCTGATAAAGTTCTCATCCTTCACCATCCCCTAGGTAATGTCTGATCACTCTGGCCTGTCTTCTGTAAAAATTCTGTTAGCCAGAATCCCCCCATCCCCATCACTGCTGTTTCCTTTTAATGATTTTCCAACTGCTGATCCCTATCCTATTCCTTGAATAGAAAGTCCCACTTTTTTTGTTGTACTAGAAGTTAAGCCTAATCTCTCTCCCACTTCACAACTCCATAGCAATGTTTCTGTAAAACTATTTCAGTTGTCCCTTTGAATAAAGATTGCCTTACCATCTTTAAAAGTATCACAAATAACTTTAACAGGATAACTTTTTTCTTGAATAGGATCAATTAAAATTTTTAAAAAATTATCAAATCTTTGAATCCCAAATTCTGGCTTCCCCAAATTTTCACATAGCCATTTCTCTAAGTTTCTTTGTAAGTGTCTTCAATACCCATATTGACTCCACAAATATAAAAATACTTGGTGTAAAATATAGAAATATATTTCTTATTTGAGCCATATACATCATATTTCTCCTTCTAAACATTTATTTATTTATTTTTATTATCATCTCCTTTTGTACATGCTGTTTTGTTTCACTGATGTTCTAGTAATCCTTTCTTTGTCTCCACCCCTACTCACTAGGAGGATAGTGTAGGGATGTAAGGAGAACCTCATCCTTTCCTCTCTACCTTGCGACAGTTTTTCTGACCTTGTTCCATCAATTACAGCTTTTCTTATTGGCTCCACAGTCACCGGGTTTGGGATAATACATTCACACTGCCATGTCAGGACAAAAAATGGCAAGAACGTCAAGCTGATTCTACTTTTTATGGGCCTCATCATTGACTTGTTGATTTCTTTAACCTTGTTGAAAACTCTGTATATCATTCTTGCCTTAAATTATTTTCAGTTAAAATTTTTTGAATGTGCCATCAGTTTCCAAATAGAATCCATACTGAAATATCTGGAACGCTTCTCCCTTTGCTTACCCTGGCTCCCTTAATATAATTAAATTCTCTGTTTTTTTCATTTCTAGCCCAATCATTACTTTTTTCAAGAAAGTTTTGTCTCACTTCTCAGACTAAATAATTTTACAACTAATGCTCCAAGAAGCAATCTGATTTTCCTTAGAAACTTAAAATATTATATTCCTTTACATATTTTATTGTCTATCTCATTTAAGTGCATTATTTATGAGAGCTGGGTCCAAGTCTCCCTTGCTCCTCATTGTATTCCCAGTACCTAGCCATGTTTTCTGGCATATTGTGTCACTCAATAAATAAGTCAGAAAAAAATTGAATAAATAAAACAATTTTTGATTCAGATTAATTTAACACATACTGTTTTTTCTCATGTAAGCAACTCCCTGAAAATTATTATTTTTTTTCTAAATTGGTCAAGTTGGGCCATTTGTTGGGTTTCCTCAGATTACATTTCAATAAAAGATATTTCTCAAAATAAAATTAAAATATTATTTTGAGAAAAAAAATACAGGTTGTATAGGCTACCAAATCAATCTTTAAAAAGATAAATGTACTCATCTGAGTGTGGTAGTTTAGCTAATCGAAATATTTCTTTGTCAATAGAGGCATCGTTATTTAAAATAGCTAAAGGCAAGTCTGGGCAAGCCTCAAAATATTTCTGCCACAGGAGACTAATCTGGTTTCCAAATCACTTGACCTTTCCAGATCCTTGTAAAGGTCAGAATGTAACTCCCTTGCAGCTAAGATTTAGCTCGGTCTATGTAAAGCTTTATCTCTGATTTTGAATTGAGCTAGAATGCTTCCTTTGTTTTTCTTTCATTATTAGATACTCTTAGTGATCTCTCTGTGTTTTTAATTTAATTCCAAAGTAATTGTAATGTAATATTACCTGCTTAATACAAATAGGTTTATATTTATTTCCCATCTCCACATTCAGTTTCTTATTTATTCTTAGTACAATAAAAATGTAATCCAACTTCCATCATTTCCTTCATCTTGTTTATCTAGAGGCTCAGCTAGATCTGAGTGACAAGAAAATTCTGTTTTTGTTTGGTCATTCACTTTGATAAAATTTTAAAATTCAGTTGATTTATGAATAGGCATTTCTGTTCACAGCAAACAGGAAATTTCTAGTGGGAAAAGTACTTGGGAAAATCAACATGTTGCAAATAATTATATAACATTTCCTACTAGTGTAGCCAAAATCACAGTTCTTATCTTCTTTGTATTTCTTCTTCAGTTTCCAAAACATCATTCCTAAATCAATTTTTATGCCACAATTAGTATAGTATAACGATGTTAGAGCCTCACATATGTATATATATATATACATACACATATATATATATACACACATAATTAATAATTACCTCATGAATTATACCATCAGTACCATTCAAAATCTGCAAACTGAAATAAAAGGTATAGAAAAGCTAATTACCAAAAGATATAAATTAAAAATGTTAATCAGACTAGGGTTTATTTCTGCTCCCTATTATTACAGTTATTACCATTAAAGAAAACCCAAGAGAAATTCTTTGTAAGCACTCATTTCTTTGACAATATTTTTTCTGGTTGTGTGGAGAGGACTTTTAATGGTTTCCATAAATCTCAAAGACTGGTTTTAGTTCAAATATTTCAGATACATGCCATTAGAAATAATCTGTTGATGGTTTTATAATTTATTTATTTAAAATATTATTTTAATCTATTAACTTTAAGATTCATCATATTAACATCATATTAACACAACCATTTTTGGTTCCCATTGATTTGTTTATTTTTAAGCAATTAACTACAATGTGTATGAGAATACTGGAGTATACAACTGTCCTATGAAAGAATATACCATTATTCCTAAGCCATCAAAAGAAAATATAATAATTTTCATTATTACAAAATGTTCTTATTTCCTTTTATTATTATGTTATAGGTCTTGGTTTAAGCACTTCAGAAACTTTAATTCAGTGAATCCATAGAAAAGGAAGTAAGTTAACAGTTTTCCCAGTTTACAGAAAATAAAACAGAGGCATAGCGAAGTTACTTTAATTGCTCAGTGTAACATAGAGAGTACGTGGTGAAGCCAAGATTCTGACCTAAACATTTGGAATCTAGAGTTTGTGATCTTATCTATTACACTAGATTTACTTAAGACAAGTCTGAGGAGGTCTGAGGGGGAAGTCCAGTGCCATTAAAATGCATTTTCTCTGACACTAACATCAGTGTGATCTCAGACACATTAAGCGACCACTCTCAGCCAGATTTCATTTTTTATTAAATGTAAGGTTGAACTGGAGCATGATCGGTGAGTTTCATAGCTATTCAATTTACTTCCATATGATTCTATTTACTTTAACTGGATTGAAAGCTTCTTATGAGCAAGTCATGCTATACAGGCTTTGCCCACTTTATCTTGCAAGCAAGATGTTAAACAATAAATATTTCTTTTCTTAAAACCAGAAGGATGAGGTATATGGAAAGTACACAGAAATCTGGATGATCTTCACTTATCCAGTGATAAAATTATGCGGTTGATTTGGTGGAATAAAAAAACAGATCTGACTTCCCCTCAACACTTTCCTCTCCACCATCCTGTCAATTATGATCGGAGAAACCCTTATTATGTAATATGTATGTACATACACATACTAAAAAGCCACATGCATACAAACATAAACATAGAAAACCAAGTAACAAACATAAAATTAAATAATTTATAAAAGATATCTGTAGTAAAGAGAATGATATCAATAAAAATATGTATTTTTCTGATGGTACCACCTTAAGAGTCTTCAGTGGCAGACCAACTGTGAGATGTGAGTGCCTTTAATATAAATGAAATTAAAAAATATGACTCAAAAATTCCAGCTAATGTAGAGAATACAGTTTATCAGTCACTTAAGTTATGTTAATTGTGTAGGAATTAATAAACAAAATCAATCTCACCTTTGTAAAAATTGGAAAAAGTTGCTCCTTTGGTAAAATGACTTCAGATCATGCACATGAATTGGCAAAGAGAAGATGGCTGGCATTTTGTTCTCATGTCCCCTAGGCCAGGCACTTCTGTGCAGGGCAAATACTGTACAAGCATATTTGGCAGTCCTAATCAAGATTAAAGAGCAGGCTGCTATCTTGTCCCATTATCAAGAATTGTTTTGTTTTTTGTTTTCTGATAATTTCAAAAGTGAATGTAGTAGAAGAAAATAGATATCATCCAATTCCTGTGACACACAGGTGGCATGGCAAATGTCAGTGAGGTCTTAGCAATCAATTTCCTGAAAGAAGCCAAAATCAAGCAGGGTTGAAACCTTAACCATTTTCTACCATTTGAGGAGAATTGTAGAATGTTAGGGCAGGATAAGTTCTTAGGCAATCTTAGACACATGTTCATTAAATAGATGAAATTGGACCCAAATATGTTTGGAGACATCCTGAAGATCAAGAATGCACAATGACCTTGCAAATGATTGACCCAAGTCTCAGTATACTGTAGAGAATGCATGGAAGATATAAACTATTGCAAATGAATATGTTTATTTAACATCTTAAATCTTTCCCCTTTTGTGGCAGCAGAAGTCACAAATAAGAGATGATACAAATGTGGCCGATGGTTTCATTTATTGATAGATTCACTCAATAAACAGTAAATGCTAACCAGTCCATTCATCTTGCTTTTAATGGTATGAACAACACTTTAAGACACAGGCAACTCCATCTAAAGATTGGCCATGTTGATTATATGATGTAAGTCTATGTCAACACAATAGAGCTTATCTGTTGAGTAATGGGTTAATACATAGCCTTGTTAATCTCATGTTTCCATCCTCATTTCTCTTTCTTCATAATATATAACAATCTAGAGTATCTTGTCTCTCATATATCTCATGTTACACTCATTATTTTCTATTCCTTCCTCAGAATCAAAATTGACCACAATTTTGCTATATCTAGACTCAAGGAATTCTAATTACTAGTGCTCTTTCAAAAACAAAGCGCCATCTCCTCAGAGTCCAGTATTATCACAATTACCTTTTCCTAGTATGCTTTAGATTAGCTGCCTACTTAAGCAAACTTGAGGAGAGACTATAAATGGAAAGAGATACTTTATCCATGATATTCAGGCTTGATCAAGAGCCCCCTTTCCCTTAGAATACTTTTAATTTCCTATCCTACTTTTCAGTTCCTAAAAATAAAAGGATTATTTTTGAGCTGTGGGTGGAAAAGCTAATTTTTAGCATATGTTCTCATCACAGATTGTGACAGTGTTATTTCTCAGAATCAACCAAGGCTCAGTAATCACTCCTTCCATGAGTTTATCTCTAGGGAACTAGAATAGAAAAAAAAATGTAGATTTATATTGGCATTAAGTAATTATGCTAGAGTGATCAGAAGCTTTAGCTTTCTCAAACTTCAATCGTTAGTCTAATGTTAATCTCTGATTGAGTAACATATTGTCCTGTTCTTTCTAACAAGGTCAGGAAGCTTAGCTGATTAAGTGCTAAACTGACACTCCTGCAAACAGAAAATCTTCCTATTTCCTCTTGCCTCTGGCATCTTCACACACCTGTCTATAGTATATGAAGATATCTAGTAATTGATTGCCAAAGAACATAGTGCATAGTATACCATGTTTAGAGAACCTGCCAATTCAAATAAATTTATTCAGAACACAGATCTACTACTACACCACATTGTTGACAAATATTAATTGAAATTACAAATTTAAAGAAATACTAGACACACTTTGTAATAAAATTAAATAGGATTTATTATCTAAAACACCTAGAAATAAATCAGTTTAGAGCCAAGATCAGTTCAGAGCCAGGATCAGTAAGATTATCCAAGAAAGGTGAAGCATCCTGAGTTTCATCAGAAGCCACAGTGGTGGATGATAATGTTGGAGTGAGTGAGGGGCATATATATATAAATCTGTCTAATTATGAGAGTCTCTGTTGAGTTCCAGACTTAAGTCACTCTATCTTTAAGCAGAGATATCTTATCTGGGCCTGATGTAGTTACTCAGTCTTAGATATGATATGTATATCATATCTGAGATTATATATATGTCAAAATTGGAAGCTGTACAAATTATTATATTCCTGAAATCCAGGCCAATTTCCCAGATGTTTCCATTCAACTCATCGAAAATTTTTTTATTTTGTATTTTCTAACATTTTAATAGAAAAACCTGACTCCGTTCCAGGTAACGGTAAGGATTATAATATATCTTTGTTATTATCAACAACCAACTAAACATTTACTGGACTTCTAGGAAATATGTGGTTGTGCCCACTGGCATTATATTTACCTTAAATTTCAACCAGATTTTCCCCATCACTCCTCATACTAAATGATTTCTTCATCTCCATCCACGCCTTAGATATTTTCCAGTTTTGTCTCTTTATTCTTCTTCCGGATTGAAAAAAGTTGCTTGTCATCTCCATGAACAAACTCCACATTTATCTTCTTCAGATGTGTTTTTCTCTAATTCTCACCCAGTAGATATAATCTTTCTTGTCCTTTGAAATGTCAGAGAATTTTTTGCTTCTTATTTAAACTTTATTATTCTCTATCTTGATAAATAGTATGTTACATATTTACCTTTTTCATAACATTATCTGTCCATCATTGTATCCTACCCAAGACTCAGCATTATGTCTGATATGTTTCTTATGTTGTACATATACACATGGAATATAACATATTTATTTGTGTTTTCTTTTTTTTTTTATTCATTTGTGGATAAATATAATGTCCTTGTGTTTGAATGTTTGGGAAACTTGAGACTGACTCCACATAACATCATTTTTGCCAGAATGAAATCAAACTTTATGAACACCAAGAGACAGAGCCAGTCAAAAGATTTTCATGTGTACTTATCAAATGCCATGGCCAAAACAATACATGTAGATTATTTGTACTGTTCTCATTTTTGTGCCTAAATATGTTAATCAGTAGTCTGATAAAGAATCTTGGGCCTTCTGACTGGCTGGCTCTGTTTGCTCATAATTGTGTATGAATGATGGAAGAGAAGCCAATGTGTTTTTTAACTCTCCACAGGTTCCACCAGGAAGCTATTAAGGCTAAAAAAGTCCTCCCCTCCCCCCAAATTTATTACTCTTCCTGGCATAAAAAATATGACTTTTAAAAGAATTCAATTACATTTTTTTCTTTTATGAAAAACAATGGACAAACAATATGTATGTATGAGACATACATATAAAAATAGAAAACAAGTAGTTTTCATAAAAAAGAAACACTTTAATTAAAGGGATTAATGGGTGTTATCCACTTTCTCTCAGAACAGTCATAAAAAGGACACAATGAACTTGGTTAAATTCAATAGTACTTATTAGTATCTTAGTTTATGAGGACTCATGTTAATTGGCATTGCTAGGAATTCTCAAAGTCCCTTTGTAGATTTTCTAGGTGATCCCCAGTAATAAATCATAATCCATAAAATCTATTACCCACTAGTTCAGCCAAGAATTTAATGGCTCTAGCTAAGTTTGTATAAGAAATTGGTGTTTCTCAGAATATTATGAGAGTACTTTATCCATAATCATCTGAGATATCTATATAAAATGCAACTTTCTAGAACCCATCACAAATATTAATTCGGCATTTTGGAGTCAAGACCTAGAATTCCAACATTTTAACAGACTACCTTCTTATGATTTAAAGATCACTACTCTAGTACCAATTTAATTAAAATAAACAATTTGATGCTTAATTAAATGATCATATCACCTCAAATTTGATCACCACTATTGAACAATTTTTTACATTTTAGTGTTATAATAATTTTACAACTTTTATGGTATAAGCATTTTTTTCTACCTCAATATTTTTGTTTAATGCTTTACTTTTTAAAAGCTGTTTTAGGTTTACAACAAAATCAAGAGAAAGGCATAGAGATTTCCTATATAATTTCTACTTTGACATGTGTATAGACTTCCGTGTATCAATATCATTCACCAGAATGGTACATTTTTTACCAAGGAAAAATTTGAATTTACACATCATGTTACTCAATACCCACAGTTACCTTAGGATTCACTCTTCGTGTTTTACATTCTCTGGATTTGGATGAATGTATAATAACATCTATCCATTGTTATGGTATTATGTAGAGTGTTTTTACTACTCTTAAAATCCTAGGTGCTCTACAAATTCATCTCTTCCCACCACTACTCTTAGCAACCATTGGCCTTTTAATTGTCTCCTTAGTTTTACCTTTTTTAGAATGTCATGTAGTTGGAATCAGACACAGTGCAACCTTCTCAGACTGGTTTCTTCCATGTACTGATATATGTTTACTGTTCTTGCAAGTCTTTTCATGGTTTGATACTTCATTTCTTTTTAATGCTGAATAATATTCCATTGTCTGAATGCACCATAGTTTATTTACCCATTCACCTACCTCAGGTTGCTTGGTTGCTTCCAAGGTTTGGCAATTATAAATAAAGCTACTATAAACATCCATGTGCAGATTTTTGTGTGGACATAAGTCTCTCGGTCCTTTGGGTAAATATCAAGGAACATGATTGCTGGGTCATATGGTCAGAGTATGTTTAGTTTTATAAGAAACCATGAAACCGCCTCCAAAGTCACTGAACCATTTGGCTTTTGCATCAGTGATGAATGAGAGTTCCTGTTGTTCCAAGTCCTCCTCAGTATTTGGTGTTGTTGGTATTCCAGATTTTGGCCATTCTCATAGGTGAGTAGTGTTATCTATTTGTTGTTTTAATGTGAATTTATCTGATGACATATGATGTGGATTATTTTCTCATATATTTATTTCCCATCCGAATAGCTTCTTTAGTGAAGTGTCTGTTAAAGTTTTCAGCTCATATTTTAATTAGGTTGTTTGTTTTATTATTGTTGAGTTTTAAGAGTTTTTTTGTATATTTTGCAGAACTATCTTTTATCAGTTGTCTTTTCCAAATATTTTATCCCCATCTGTCGTTTGTCTTCTCATTCTCTTATACTATCTTTTGCAGAGAGAAGTTTTTGTATTTTTTTTTAAATTTTAATGAAGTCCAGCTTATTAATTATTTCATGTATCATGTCTTATATCTAAAATACATTACCATACCTGTCATCTAGGTTTTCTTATGTTATTTTCTAAAGTTTTATAGTTTTGCATTTTTGCATTGGTTCTGTGATCCATTTTCAGTTAATTTTTGTGAAGTGTGTGTGGTCTGTGTCTAGACTCACTTTTTTTGTATGGAGATATCCAGTCATTCCAGTATATTTGTTGAATAGATAATCTTTGCTCCATTGTGTTGCCTTTACTCCTTTTTGAAAAATCATATGTTTATGTGGATCTATTTCTGGGCTCTCTGTTCTGTTCCATTGATCTATGTGTCTATTATTTTGCCAATATCACACTGTCTTGATTCTGTAGCTTTATAGTAGACTGTCCTAAAGTTGAGATTATCAGTCCTCCAAATTTGTTCTTCTTTTTCAATATTGTGTTGGCTATTCTGACTATTTTATTTTTCCATCTTAACTCTAGAATCATTTTGTTGATATCTATAAAATAACTTGCTCTGTGATTTTTATTGGAATTTCATTGAATCTGTAGATTGCAAGGAAGGAGCAGACATCTTGACAATGCTGAGTCTTTCTTCTTATGCATAAACGTAGAATTTTCTCTATTTATTTAGTTCTTCTTTGATTTCATTGATCAGAGGTTTGTAGTTTTCCTATTGTAGATTTTGAACATATTTTGTTAGATTTATCCCTAAGTATTTCATTTTAAGTGGTGCTAATGTAAATGGTATTGTGTTTTTAATTTCAAATTCTTTTTGTTTATTATTTTTATATAGGAAATCAAATGACTTTTGTATATTAACCTTGTGTTCTGCAATCTTGCTTACCAATTCTAGGAGTTGTTTTTTTGTCAATTTTTTAGATTTTCTATGTAGCTAATCATATCATCTGTGAACATAGACAGTTTTATGTTTTCCTTCCCAATTTGTATGCTTTTTATTTCTTTTCATTGTCTTATTTCAAGTGAGGACATCCAGTAAGATGTTGAAAAGCAATGGTGAGAGGAGACATTCTTGCCTTGTACCTGATTTTAGAAGGAAAGTTTTTCGCCAACTATGTTAGTTTTTTGTAAATAGTGTTGATCAAATTTAGAAAGTTGCCCTCTATATCTAAACTATTACTGAGTTTTTATCATTAATGGGTGTTGAATTTTGTTGAATATTTTTTCCTCAACTATTGACATGATTTGTTTTTTTGTTTTTTTGTTTTTTTTTTTAGTCTGTTGACGTAATGGATTACATTAACTGATTTTCAAATCTTGAACCAGTTTTGTATACCCAAGATAAATATCTCTTGGTGGTGGTATATAATTATTTTAATACTGTTTTGGATTTAATTTGCTAATATTTTGTTGAAGATTTTTGTAACTATGTTCATGAAAGATATTGGTCTATAGTTTTTTTCCTGTGATATTATTATCTGGTTTTGTATTAGGTTTATGATGTCCTCATAGAAAGAATTAGGAAATATTCTTTTCACTTTTGTTCTCAGAAAGAGATTGTAGAAAATGAGTATAATTTCTTTTACCAATGAACGCATTTGGGCTTGATATTTTCTGTTTAGGAAAGCAATTAATTATTGATTCAATTTCTTTAATCAGTATTGGCCAATTCAGACTGTCTATTTCTTTTTACGTGAATTTTGTCAAGTTGTGTCTGTCAAGGAAATGTCCATTTTATCTATGTTATCAATTTTGTGGGCATAGATTTAGTAATAGTATTTTTTTTATTATCCTTTTAATTTCCATGAACCTGTAGTGACATCCCTTCTTTCATTTCTGATATTAGTAATTTGTGTCCTCTTTCTTTTCTTCTTAGACTAGTTTGACGCTTATTAATTTTATTGATCCTTTTAAAGAATCAGCTTTGTTTTCATTGATTTTCTGTATTAATTTCCTGTTTTTAATTTCATTGATTTCTGTTTTAACTTCTTAAAGACTCACTTTCGTCATCTCTAAAAATAAAATAATTCATGAAAAACACTTAGCAGTGCTTGGCATGTAATAAACAACAATAAACTTTAGTGATTATTGTTATTATCAGGCTTATTAAGAACAGAGTGTTCTAGGGTATTTCAAAATGGTTCTTTTTCCCTTTCCCCTGTGGGAAGCAGGGGAAGAGTTTTCTCTAATGTTTACTGTGAGAATCTGGTCAAGATTCTGGAGGTAAATCTCACAATATTGTTGAGAATTCAGCAATTTGTCAATTACAGCTCAGATTTTCCTATACTTGTGCTGGTCCACAGGGATTTCAGCTGTGAAGCATGACTCCCTGTATTTGCCTGCCTTTTGGTCCAGTTTTGGTCCAGTGGTCTGACCTGTGTCCTTCACTTTTATGGATCCAAATGGAATTGTGGATTTTTCAGTCTGTTCAATTTTTTACTTGTTGCTAAGATGAAGTGGCAACTTCTAAGCACCTTATATATAGAATCTAAAACCATAAGTCATTATGAACATTTTAAATTCATTTTGAGTACATTTCTAAAAAAAAAAAAAATACTCTTTTCAAAGTATTTCTACCAAGTTATGTTACAAGCAATATAATTTAATTAAATTTACAACATTTTTATATATTTAAACAAATTCCCGTTTTACCACTGTTAATTTTGTTCCTAGCGGTAAGGATGCCTTTATCTTGGATTAATCTAATTAATACATATAACAGCTTTGTTTCTTTTCTGTGAAGAATTGGTATTATGATAATCAAATGAACAGTGAAATGAATTGATCAGAATTCTAGTTAAACATATTTCATTTAGCATTTCAAAATTTGTAGTTGATTAGGTAATAGTGAATTTGTAAATGCAAGATGATTAAAATCATGCTGTTATCAGATGCTATGGGGACAAAATATAAGTAAGAGCAAACATTATCATTTAGTGTCCCACCCATAGATAATCTTTATATTTTCCTTAGGATTTTACTATTTTTTTCTGCAGCAGGGTTGTTGCTGCTCTTTCTAATTGTTCCATTCACACCTCATTCTGCATTTTCCATGTTCACTATAACTGTCACTGAGAACATCACAGTTGTATGCAAACTGACATCGTTAGACCAAAGGCCAGGGCAACAGTATGCCCTTCAATGTGAAATTGTCATCTCTATAATGACAAACTGACTAAAAGGTCCATAGAGTCTTCAAAGTAGATTTTTTAAAAAATGTAAAGACAATCACGATAATACAAACCATTTCTGTCATTCACAAAATATTGCACATGTATAAATGATTATTAATATAATAATGATGACATAGTTAATAATAATGAGAAGAAAGAATAAGAAGCTCACCTCCTCAATGAACTGGCTACAAAGTGACAAAAAGGAGAAAATCAATTTAATGATAATTAAATTATAATAATTGGTCAAAAAGTAAAGTAACCACTCCCAAAATTGTGTAAGTCTAGATGGTTTAGACAGAGCAAGCTCTTCAAACCAGATAATAATATTGGCTTTGAATTGTTACCCCATTTCACAGTTACTGGCCCAGGTTAAGAGAGTTAATTATTTATAATGCCTATTACACATATATTACAGTTTATGAAGCATTCAAAATTTTTCTAACATTGTATTCTTATTTTATATATTAAAAAGAAAAACATATATGTTACATTTTGGCTTAAGATTTATAGCTAGTGATAGACATGTACCCAGAAGTCAAGATTTCTAACTCTTAGCTCAATATCTATTATAGTACACTTCATAATTGTATGCCTAGTTCTTCTTATTCATTCCCATCCATCATGACCTATCCTTCACTAAACTCACCTCTTATAAGGGTAGCTGCTTAGAAAGGATCTGAGACTTGCAAAGCAATCTGGACTTACTGCCTCTCTTTCATCCTGCTTAAGAAATTTGGATACCATGCAATCAATGCTTGATGATGACATTTTTAAGTCTTTTTCTAAGCAGGAAAATTTATGTGAAATTGAATATCTTGAATAATTTTTTACACTAGTAAATTCTTTATGCCTGACAGCTAGAAATATGAAAAAAAGTATTTTCCTATTTTTAACAGATTCTAGGTAGATATAAATTTAAATTGGGATTCAGAGACAAACACATATTTATATATGTATAATTGTTTATCTAGTATAGAGTGTGCACATAAATTCAGCTAAAGGAAAGTATTAAATAATTAGACTCAAAGAACTTTTCAACTATTTCTCACACATTTTTCTTTAATCAGTTAATAAACTAGTAAATGTCATCACAGCAATTTCTTATTAATCAAAGACAAAAATGAGTAGAACAATTATATACACCTGTCTCTGATTTTCACACTAAGCTTATAACAAACCCAGTTTTGAAATTAGTAAAACCTTTCCAATAATTATTTTTAATGAATACAAACCTTTAGCATTAAAAATCTCATGTTTCTTTTAAAAAACCTTTTTAACTAACTACGATTTTCATAAAACTGCATGTTTTATGTAATTCCTAGTTCCATAGGCCCTCCAAACTACAATTTATTGACAGTTTTCCAAAGACACAAAAGAAATTCAAATTAAGTGTATTAATGAGAGAGCTCTAAAGTAGAGTAGGTATAATACACTGACGGCAGATACCAACACTTTGTCTATACGTACTATAATAAAAGCTGAGATAAGATAGAGGAAAAAACCCAAAGGAAGAGATTATAGTCATGTTATGAGTTTTAATAGACCAAAGCATAACTTATAAACAGAAATCACTTAAAAAAAATAGCTTTAAGTTTAGCATTTAGTATGTGGTACTTTTACAACTATTTAATGTGTACTATGTTGAGAATGAAGCAAGAAACAGTAATATATAATTCATCAAAATATAAAAGAGAAATGAAGATTTTTTTTTTCTGTAGCTTTAGTACCTTTACAAACTCATAAAAAGTGTTTACAAATGTCACGAGGTTGGAGGTTGCTGAAACGAAAGATGAAATGTCATCTTTATACTTGAGAAGGAGTAACTCAATATCATATTAAAAATGCTAGTTTCTCTGAGTCTTAAAAAAATTTCCAAACTTCCCAAAAGACTTTTTTTTTTTTGAAATCACACAGTTACTCATCTTTATATTTAAAGGACTAACTTCAAATACTATGTTATGACAGTAACTCTGAGATGGAGGAACATAAGCTATAAGGAGGCAAACTCATCATTACATCTAAGATCTAATCACAAGAAACAGGTGCAAATATTTTTTTAGCATCCTTATTAGCTGTCTGTTGGGTCTTTCAACTTTGAAAGACCTGCTTCTCATTAAAATGCATCTCTGGTTATTCATTTGTTTACTGTTATACAAAAGCTTTCACTGAAAGTCATATTTTTGGGCAGCAAATAATTATCTAGAAATTTGAAATTTGTGTGTATGATTATATAATGGTATAGCCTGAATGTTCAAAAGAAATAACTTAAATTTTTAGAAGAAAACAGAAAATTTAGTAATGGTACAACATGCAAAATATTTCTTTACCGAAAAAAACATTATAAGGTAATAGAAAATATAATGAAAAGTTATATGAAGAATAACCACAAAAATATAAAATACATAAAAATAAACTTTAAAAAGTAGTGTGAAATTCTTCCATAGGAAATATTACAAAATTTGACTGGAAATATAAGAGAAATCTAGATGAAATGTAATTATATAGTTATATATTTCTAGATGAGAAAGACTCACTACTGTTTAAATGTTTATCTAACTGCTGAAGTCCCTGTGGTGTGTTTATGGATATAGATTGTCTCACCTGTACTTCTGGAAAAAGATCTCCCCACTGGAGGTCAAAGCCTTAGAAGTACATTTAAGGGTAAAGAGAATAAATTTCCAGCTCCCAAATAAGACTCACTGCTACCAGAAGGTCTAGCTAATAGGGAAATTATACTCATTTAAAATTTCTTTTTGTGGGCTCACTGCTGACAAAAAACACTTTCACTCAAATTCCTAGTCATATAGATCTAATCATTATTAAGAAAATGGATAAGTTTGCATATGGTGACAAGCTCCAAGGGAGAAAGTACTTAAAACCCTGGTACCCTCTCTTTGGTTGTTTAATATAATTAAAACTCCTCAGGTTGATTAGGATAGTTCTAATTGAGGTCTATTGGCAAGAAGGTCATTGAGACCCTCTGAATATGAAAAGATGGACTCGGATCTACTGACCTAGACACAAAAGGGTGTTCAAGGTTTGTGGGAAAATGGTTAGCTCCAGGAATATGTCATACTGAAGGTGAAAGCCACGATGGATCAAGCTATCTGACATTGTCTTGTGTTCTTGAGTAAATATATCAGCACGTATTTGTGAATTAAAATAGCTGAAACCTTGGGAAACTGCTCAAAAGACAAAGTTTATAATATTTTAAAGCCAATTTGTCACCAATGATCATATCTTATTGCTATCTGAGAAACTATCTCTATTGAACTCTAAGATACCACAAATTCTATATTGAAATTTCTTTCTATATAATTAACTAATATATTTATTTAAAGGATGATTTTCAGGATATCACTTTATTTATTTTACTCACTAGCTTCTTCAGAAGTTTCTGTGGGAGAAATTGTGTCCAGAATTGGTGTCCATAATAGTTGTATTTTCTCTTGGCAATTGGCTAATCTTTATCTTGTGGAGCTTTGTACATTTCCTAAATCATCAACCTTCTCTTTCACACTTTATCCCTTGGAAAAGTTATTGCTAAATTTGTAGTCACAAAGACAAGTGTTTTGAAGATTGGGATATGTAATCTTACTTTTCTTTTTCTACCTTTAAAATGTACTATTTGGTGCGGCTTAAATATACCTTTAAATAACTTTAAATCTTTCAGTATTTCTGGTTAAATGTTATAGACCAGACAATGAAATTGATTACTACTCACTCCTAATGGTCTATGAAAATGATGGTAGAGAAATAAAAATGATAGGTTTATTTTCTGCTTTTGCCATAATTTTAATGTAATTTTAAAAGACAGAGAGAACATAATTAACCATTTGGCACTCAGGACTGTGTTTTTTCCCAGCTCAGATATTAGTAAATACATATTTTCTACTTCACAAACTTATTTAAAGGTCTTGTTTTACCATCTTCATTTGAAAACATCCCTGTTCATGTAAAGCCCCACTGGTAATGATTTTTCTCTTAATGCTTAAAAATTACAAGAAATTATTTGAGTAACTATTTATAAAACCTTATTCCAAAAATACTGAGAAACCTCATATTTTCTCCATAATTAATTGCTTTAAAATTTGTAAAGTACATGTTGGTGAATAAGCATGCATATGACCCTTCAACACTAGAACCAAGTATTTCAAGAAGGAAGAATCAAATTCCACAGTCCTTCTAATTTCATTCAGAACTTTAGCAGAAACTATATGTGCTCTGTCAGTACATTGAGGAAAGTGATGCAGATAGCTTTGTTATTCTTACTCTATTTGAAATTTAATATAAAATATTCTTTAACAACAGTAAGAAAATAAATATGCTAAGTGTTATGGATGATGTGTTTTCCTTCCAAATTCTGATGTTGAAGTCCTAAGCCCTATACCTCAGAATATGATAATATTGGAGAGAGGGTCTTTATAGAGATAGCTAAGGTAAAATGACGTGCTATAGGTGGGCCTAATGCTATATGACTGGTATCCTTAGTGGAAGAGAGAAATTAAGACACAAGTAGATACAGAGGAAAAACATACAAAAACACAGGGAGAAGTTAGCTATCTACAAGCCAATGAGAGAGACTCAGAGAAGAAACCATTCTGTTGACACCTTGATGTTGAACTTCTAGCCTGTAGAACTGTGAGGAAATAAATTTATATTGCTTAAACTACCAGTTTGTGGAATGTTGTTATGGCTCCCTAAGCAAATTAATACACTAGACATTAAAGAAAACATGAATATGAATTACTAGAGAGAAAGAAACTATAAAAATAATCAAAAGACACTGTCCAATAACTGGATTTATGTTTGTAATCACAAGAATTAATAGGAAATGAGATGGTGATGAATTTGAAATAAAACTTCAATTAATGGAGCTTTCTTTATTTAATATGTTTAAATTTTCAAATCCACAGGGATTTTCAGAGTACCAGTTGAATTACTTGATATACAGTATAATAAGGGTCTTCTTGGATAAGTAAATATTTTTATAATTATAGGGTTAGACGAGATCTTGAGTTAACTTAGAGTTTTTTCTTTTATTTAAACAAAAGGGAATATATTTTCCATTACACTCATGTCAAAGTGGTTCTCTTTGCAACTTTTTGTGGGCATGATTGTCTTCCCAAAAGTAAACCTCCTAAATTTTCCTTGATTTTATAACACTGAATTCTGTCAAGCCATGTCAAAATGTCAACTTTGGGCCTCAAAATGGCAACATTTGGAGGACGTATCATCTTCTATCTGGTTAGTTCTCTGAGTTTGAAACCTAAAGTGAATACAAAATAAAATGAAAAGCAATTGTCTTTTAAAATATGAATTCCTTTATAGAATCAATATGCAGGTTGCAGAATGAGCGGTGAGTTTTTTAAAACATGGTTTTAGTTGAATGTCCTTGGGAAATATACCTAATCTATAATCCATATTTTTCAAAAATGCAAAATAGAGATGTTAATATTTATCTCATAGTCCCTTTGTGAAGATTCCACTAAATAATGCTTATAAAGTACTTACTATGATGATATTTACATTACTTGTTAGACTAACACCTTGTAAGTTTGTTTTGAGAATGTGATAATATGACAAGTGCCATCTAATACATAGTAGGCACTTGATATTTGAATTTATCCTTTCTCAGAAAAAAAGTCTTTGAATATCTTCTTGTAAATGTGATATCTCTGTATAAGAAAATTATAACTACCCTCTAGGATAGAAAGTTTTGTTTTTCTGGGCAACATAGTGTATATTTTGAGCATATATATTTTATGGATACCCTATGCATTGGAGTGCTATGCGTTGAATGAATTTTTGATGTTGCAGGAGTTGTGGCTGCAATAGCCTCACCTTATTCCAGTATCTGCACTAGCTTCCTTGGTTTTACTAAAATCTGGGACACAAAGTGGTCCTGTGGAACACAATCTTTCTAGACCTAGATAAAAGTAGTGTTTGTCCAAGAGTTGTAAAGATTTTTAATTTTAAGGCAATAAGGAAAAATAGATGATGACTTCTTAATTGTAAATTATAGGCCAATATCATTAATCTGAAATTGTTCTTCATGACATCCAAAAAAGAGTAATTAATTAGTCTCACTTTTAATCATTTTAATACTTGGCTCTTTTTTATAAACCTACCCATTTAATGACCTCATTAAGTTTGAAATTTCAAAAAATGTCAAGTAGACTATCTGACTTAATTGGAAATGAAATAATAAATACTATATATTTAATAGTCAAACTACAATACAACTTACCTCAAGACATTCTGATACTTGCATCAAACAACTTCAACTAAGAGCACTGATTAAAAGTGAAGAGAAAATTATTTCCTAATATATAACTATCTTGTGAATTTTAAAAATATAATTTCATGAAATATATATACTGTTTTATTAACATATTCTTTAATTAATGCCTTGATTTTTTAAGTATATGATGCATATCTTAAACTCAAAAGGAGAAATTCCAAGTTTTAATTAAGCAACAAAAATGATGAGAACCAAATTGTTAGGAGTGAGATAGTTCTTTAAATACCAAGGGAAATCAAGAGTAAAGAAATCCTATACTTAGAATATAGGAAATTCATAAAAATACATTTTAAATAATTAGATGAGTAAGAGAAGGGGCAATGAAAGCATCGAATTTGGTAATAAACCAGTCTATGTCCATGACCTACATCAGACCATAGGCTCATAAGTTCCCACACAGACTCCTAAATTCTATAAAACACAGAATGTAGTTCGTCTGAGCAAACCAACCATGTCTTCCCATTCACTCTTCATTTACATTAAATAATGCATAAAAGATGACATTCTGTGAAACCACATTCCCATAGATTCATATTTTTACTGGCTAGACAATATCATCTGTAAGGTTTCAGTTGCATGATATAATATTCAGATAGATTTTGAATTATAAAGTTACTTAAACCGAAATTAAACAGGACTTAAGAATCAGCTCAGAAAACAATTAGTACTGTTTCCGTCCCTAAACACAGAGAAGAATTTTTTACTAAAAGCTATAAATAGAATGGAATAGTTTTAGAATATGTAGCCCTATAATGCACATTGAAGACTCTATTACTTGTAAATCCTCATGCTCTTCCTAAATGAGACCATTTTTTATTTCCACACAGTCTTATCAACAAATCAAGTGCTTTAGATCACCCTAGAAATGCCAATCCAGTATTCATTCCTATTAATCACACCTTGCCACTCCTCTGCATTCTTACTATGAACAGATGCTGGACTCACCACTATATCTCTTTTCTTTTCACTTGACCATTTTCTAACACAAGACTGAGCAGTGAGTGTTCCCTCATAAGCAGTCCTCTTGTTTCATAAATAATTAACTAAAGTCCAGATCAGTTTTTTCACATTCATCTATCTAAGGCCAAGGCCAGGATTAAAGCCCAGTTCAGTTAATAGTTTCATTTCCACATCAAGTCGCCTCACACAAGCAAGTAATCAGGCAATGCATTTTGAACAGAGCTCATTAATAGCCATTTTGTGTATTGTCTGAAGACCATCACACTATTATGAGGATTTCTTCCCAACAGCTATTCAGGATTTTATAATATTAAGAAATTTACTCTGTAATTAAAGTCATAAAAATCATGCATTTATGATTTTAACGGGTCATTAAAATATACGTAATTACCACTCTTTGGAAAATGCTGAGTCTTAGAGAGAGTTTTCTGTGAGTCATGTATTTTTATAAAGCATTTAAAAAAATTTGCACTTGTCTGCCAATCTTTAGTGCATACTTCACTGCAAAAGCAGACGGCATTCTTTTTATGGTCAGATCCCTAAAAAAATTCCTTGCTTTACTCATTTCACGGCATTTGTTCCTATCTGAAACTATCTTGTCTGTTTGTTACCCACTGCAAGAACAGAAACTCCATAAGGGCAGAAACATTGTTTAATTTTTTTAAAGTAGTAACTGTTATAGATGAACGAATGATTGCATGGCCACATGTAAAGAAAGTGGGACACGGCCATCTAATTTCCTAATAAATTTCTCATAAAACTTTGACCAGATGTTGAATCGTCTTCATAGGCAGAGTAGAGGAATGAATAGTGACTAGTGTTTGTGGGCCCTTCCCTGGAAGGGAAACCTCGGAAAACTAGTCATGACTTTGCTGCTTTAGTATATGAATTTGAAAAATCCATTTTACAACTTTCCCTTAGCTTTAGAATTGAAAAGATTGGCACTTTTTTGAATTAATGACAAGAGTATTACATAGATGTCTGGTTCCCTTGCATTTCATTATATTATTCTCTTCTTCCTTCTCTTGGGATTCTCACCATAGCCAATTTTGATTTGGCTGCCACCATTTTGCATCTGGTCCCTACTGGTTGTCTAGGAAACACATCGTGATTTCAAATTATCTCAGTAAAAAATTTAATTGGAAATATATAAGTTCTGTACCCTTGTACCTTGTCTTGCTTCCAAATTATAAGGAATTCCAAACACTCATAGAAATTATTCTGAGGTTAGTTCTTTCTAGTTTGGAAGAAGAAAGAGATGTCTTTTTTATATACAGATAGACAAATTAAAATATGAGAAGATTTTGTTTATAATGAATTCGTACTTAAAAACAAAACAAAACAAGAGAAACAAGTGTGCCTCCAATAGAGTTAGCATTCACTTTGATACTACAGGATTTATCTTTAGGTTGATTGTTATTAGATAGAATCAAAATTAATTTCCTGGCATTTGAAATGCCTCAAGTTGCCTCTCACTTTTTCTTACTCATTAAAGAAATTTCTCTGGAACTGAGAAAGAGAGAGACAAAAAGTTCTCAAAATGAACATTAATTTACACTAGCTTTTTTATGATTAAATGTTTATATAACTGTGTTTCTGAATAGATGATAATCTTTGAGGCTAAGGACAATTTTTTTCCTTAATATTTCCCAAACTTCAACATCAGCGTTATTAATTTAAAAAATAAGAAAACCATATTTTTGTTAGAAAGATAGGTATTAATGTTTTAAGAGGGGTTTAATGAACAATAGATAATAAATCCCTCTAAAATCTAAAATTTTGGACAATAATTTTTGCTATCAAAAAGAGTATATGAGACAGTAGTCCTTCTCAAGGGAACAAATCTTATTTTGTTTAAACATGATTTCTATTTTAGTCCATAGCAGGTGTTCAGGAGTTAAGTTCTGAAATTTAAATTTAACAAAATTCTTGAATTTAAAAATAAATTATAAGGAATTATGAAATGTATTTTAGGTTGGAAACTTTAGACTCCTTTAAAAATTTCCTTCAAAAATTTTTTTGGGAATATGTAAGATTATTTACAGCATCAACCATCTCTAGTAGATACTTTTTTAAAAATAAAAGTCAAATAAAAATATGAAGAAAGCTCTTATTCATGTATATATTCACTTCTAAGTGGAAACTATATATATTAAATCTTTCTGCAAGTCAGAATGAACAGAGAAGTTAGTGGAAAAAGAAAGCAAATGATATTTTAGAAAACTATTTTGAGAGTATTTCTTTCTGGTTTTAAAAAAACAGATTGGTAAAATTTAGGAAGAAATTCAGTTTTAAAAGTATTTTTAGACTTCAAACACCCACACAGAGCACCCTTAGACAATTTAATTCTGATAGAATTAAAGTGTCCTATTATGGCTGGACCTAAAATTAAAGCATTCTGTTATATCTGTAGAAACAGTAAAATCAATACAGTGAATAATTTAATTTAAATGGTTATTTTACCATTTTATTTCGACCTAAGATGATAATACGTCAATATGTATGTGATCATTACAGTATATTATATTGTGTCTGCAGCAACAGTACTCATTTCAGTAGAGTATGATCATTTTTAAATATGAGGAGATTCTGTGATTCTGTACATAAAACTGTATCTCTGTATTTACTGTTATTCCTAATTAAACATTGAAATAGATTCTCTGTTTTGTTTTGTTTTTTCTGTCAATAACAATTTAGTCAATTCCTGTTTATATTGTAGCAGAACAAATTAATACATTTTAAAATGACTACGGCTTTTCAAAAACCAGCATAACAGAGAAGGAAAGATATAAGGAATGTGTTTATGATTCTTCTTAAAATATTAAAACAATTTAAAAGTATGACATTTTGCCTTTATTTGAATATTTTTCCTATATACATTAATACATTTCTCTGAGATAATTTATAGTTAGAATATTTAGAAAAAACATCTTAAAAGTTACAAAACGTTGACTCCACAGGTGTTAAATGCTATTTTTATATATGTGATCTCAGTCCAAGTTTGAAAGAAGAGAAGATGAATATCATATTTTAAAACTATTAATATTTTTAATTTTTACATTTTTTCCAGCTTTATGTGGATATAATTGACATAAAACAATGTGTAGCATTAATATGTTTGTGTTGATTTGATACACATATATTATAATGTGATTACCATATTAGTGATTGCTAACACTTCTATTAGGTCACATAATTATCATTTCTCTTTTGTGATAAAAACAGTTAAGATCTACTGTATTAGCAACTTTCAAATATATAGTACAGTATTATAATCTATAATCACAATGCTATATATCGAATCCCCAAAACTTATTTACTCCTATCTGGAAATCTGTACTCTGACTAAGAAATTCCCCTTTTACCCACCCCCTAGCATCTGATAACCACCATTCTTTTTCTGTAATTTTAACTTTTTTAGATTCCACATGTAAGTGATATTAAATAGGATTTGTCTTTCTCTGTTAGACTTATTTTACTTAGCATAGTATCCTCGAGAACCATTCAGTTGTCACAAATGGCATGATTTTGTTCTTTTTTATGGTTGAATAACATACCACCGTATATGTGCTCCAAATCTTAATCTATTCATCCAGTGATGGACGCTCAAGTTTTTTCATGTCTTGGCTATTGTGCACAATGCTGCAATAAACATGAGCATGCATATATCTCATTGATATCCTGTTTCATTTCCTTTGGATGTATACCCAAAAGTGGGATTTCTGGATCATATGGTATTTCTACTTTCAATTTTTTGAGAAACCTCCATATCAACCACTCCAATTTACATCCTTTGCAACACTTGTTATCTCTTTTTATTTTTTTTATGATAGCCTATTCAACAGATATGAGGAGATATTTCATTGAGGTTTTGATTTGCATTTTCCTGATGATTAGTGATGTTAAATATATTTTTGTGACCTATTGGCCATTTGTATGTTTTCTTTGGAAAAATGTCTATCCAGTTCCTCTGTTCATTTTTAATCAAATTGCTTGTTTGTTTGTTTTTGTTTTGTTATTGAGTTTTGTGAGTTCTTTATATACTTTGTATATTAACCCCGTATCAGATACATAGTTTGCAAATAATTTCTCCTATTCTATAGGTTGCCTTTTAATTTTGTTGATTGTTTCTTTTGCCACACAGAATTTTTTTTTTTTTTTCACTTTGATGTAGTTCTACTTTTTTATTTTGGGCTTTGTTGCTTGTAATTTTGGTGTCATATTCGAAAAGTCATTGCCGAGACCTATGTCAAGAATTTTCCCTATGTTTTCTTCTAGGAGTTTTAGTGTTTCAGTTCATATATTTAAATTTTTAATCCATTCTGAGTTAATTTTTGTGGATGGTTTAAGATAGGAGTACAATATATATATATATTTTTTTGCATGTGGTTATCTAGTTTTACCAACATAATTTATTGAAGAGATCATCCTTTCCATATTGAATATTATTTGTTCCCTTGTCAAATATTAGTTGACTGTGTATGAAGGGATTTATTACTGGGCTCTTGATTCTGTCCCATTGGTCTATGTGTCTATTTTTAATGTCAGTATCATACTGTTTCGATAACTATAACTTTGTAGTATGATTTGATATCAAGAAGTGTGATGCCTCCAGGTAGGTTCTTTCTTGCTATGCATTCTGACTGAGGCTTTCTCAGACCTTGAATAGATACATACATCTGTTTCAGACTTCTTACTCTCTCTCGGATCAGCATTCTTAAGCTTATTATGTCTTCTCTAGATCCTATGATGTATCAGGTTGGCTTCTGACATCTCTTTTGTTTACCTGAAGGTGGCACTACAGCTCAAATTTGTGGTTTTTCCCTTGCTTGCAGACCCCACAAGCCTTCCATGCATGCTTCCTATCTACCAGAGCTCTCACTGCCACCTGACTGTGCAAAGGGAGTCAGCCACAGAATAGAGTGAGGTGTTTTTTGGTACGTTGTGTGCTGTGGGTCTTCTTGAGTCAATTGGAGGGAATCTGTGAGTGAGTTTTTCTCCTCAGTTTGTGTGCAGGATTACCAATGGAACCCAGAATGCAGTCACTGGAAACTGTGTCCTTTTAATGCCTTCTCAGAGTCTTATATGCCACTCTACTGGTCTGTTCTCTGCCCTGCCGCGTCCTCTTTCTACCCTACTGCGTGACAAGGTCCGGAGATGGGGACAGAGGCTTCAAAGAATGCATCGTCAAGAACGAGGACGTGGCATGTGTTTAGGGATAATTGGTTTCTTAGGAACGATCCTATTAATAGGGGGAATTTGGGTAGCACAAAGTCTAGTAAGTGTAAACGCTGTACAAATGGATTTCCTCAAAATTGGCTCTGAGGAAAACATAGTAAATTCCCCGCGTATGGAATCAGCTCCAGTCACCCTGACGTATCCAGAATGCGTAAACCCTTTATTTGAACAATTATTAAGAGAAATTCCTTTTGACGCACCTCTTAAAGATGTTATGAATAAATTATAACAAGCTGAATTACTAGAACCAGTTTATACTCCTGTTCCCACGCAGTTAGTAGAAAAATTAGTAAAGGATAAGAAATTTACTCATAAGCCTGTGCCTACTATAGAAGGGCCTCCTTTTGTGGCCTAGTGGATAAATAGAAAACTCTGATATCCACCTAGGGGGGCTAATAGTATGAAAAGATTACCTGATCTTCCTTTGCCTTATTCAGAAGCTTATAATAAAGATAGTATACATGTAGTGAATAAAGATAGAATTCATGTGCCTTATAGTAGTTTAAGTTTCATAGAAAGGCTGGCTAGGTCAGGATCTCCTTGGTGCTTAAAAACAAAGGAACAGAAACTTAGCTTATGAAAGCAGCTTTGTAAAACTGATTTTTA